>NC_086008.1:3625000-3944166 GCF_030014385.1 Trichomycterus rosablanca
AAAAGGAACGATGGATCAGCAATCCCGGACAGATCTGGCTCATGACGTTGTAGGAGTTTTGGTCAGGGTAGCAGTGGGTCCTGCAACGCTGGACCAGATACCCTGGACTGGGTCCCTGTTCATCTGATGGGAATGTACATTCACACATGTACTCACTCGGACCTAATAGCAATATTTAAAAGCATTCTTTTTAACTGGGTTTTATTTTAAGAAGCACACACTAATTCTACTTCTAACCACTTCTGAAGAATATAATCTATAACATGCTAAACCTATTAAGCACACGTACTGCACATTTTCTTTAAGACATCTCGAGACTCCTTTGCCAGCTTCAGGAATTAAATCGCTCATCATATACTCTATAAAAACCTGGCTGCATTTTGGTTGCTTCTAATTTTGAACCTTTTCTTGATCTTTGCCTTTTTCTTGCTTCCTGAGGACGGATAATAAATCTGCTCGTATTTGGCAGGTCTGCTCTAAAGAATCGCATTCAAAGCGAGACTGCATATATAATTATTTTGGGAGAATTGGAGAACGTGCCCTTCAGGAACGAATTTGTTTACCGTATGCTAATAACAATCTGGGGTGGTGATGCTCGGGTTATTCGTTTTTTATTCGATTTTGCTTGTTTTAACACACAAATTACAGTGAAACCCTGATTCTTACTACAGATTTTCATGATTTGGCTTGTACTTAAAGATTATTAGACATAGAATCTTAGTGTAATGGACTTATGTTTACATCTGGGCTTTAGGGGACGTTATGTCCTATTTTTTTTTGGAGCTGGTGTCTTTACTGGAGCTGCTCTTCATCAGGAAATAGATTGAGGCTGTGTAACACCATGCCAAAATCAACCATGGGATATAATCAGAACCTTGCTTGTGCTGTTAGGGATTCAAGTAGGTGTCAACTTACAGAATAGTCGCTTTGTTCCAAACTGCAGGACCCCCACAGGACCACCACAGAGCAGGTATTATTTAGGATCATTCTCAGCACTGCAGTGACACTGACATGGTGGTTGTGTGTTAGTGTGTGTTGTGCTGGTATGAGTGGATCAGACACAGCAGCGCTGATGGAGTTTTTAAACACCTCACTGTCACTGCTGGACTGAGAATAGTCCACCAACCAAAAAAAATCCAGCCAACAGCGCCCCGTGGGCAGTGTCCTGTGACCACTGATGAAGGTCTAGAAGATGACCGACTCAAACAGCAGCAATAGATGAGCGATCGTCTCTGACTTTACATCTACAAGGTGGACCAACTAGGTAGGAGTGTCTAACAGAGTGGACAGTGAGTGGACATGGTATTTAAAAACTCCAGCAGCGCTGTTGTGTCTAAACTATTAAATAAGACATGATTAAACCAGGGCTCATCCGGGATTTGAACCCGGGACCTCTCGCACCCGAAGCGAGAATCATACCCCTAGACCAATGAGCCAGCCTTTGCATTTTACTGGTTCTTCCTTTTACTGCATTTTACAACATGTCAAGTTCATTTCAAATCTCCTGGTACTTAATAGAGTCCATAATGAACATTACAAATTGTATCATACAGAACAGTGGGAACTGTTACAGAAAACCTTAAAGCTTAAGGGTTTGTTACTCAAAAGCTCTTGTTTGGTTAGTTAAAAATGAAGAAGCATGTGAGGTGAAGTAAACTCCAGGTACTTTTATTTGTGGATATATTAAAGTGAAATCTTGCCTCCGGCATGTTTTTTAAAGACTCTCAACACAGAAGAAATCTTGTGATCCTTGGATCCTCCTCACTGCATGAAAGATGACAACTGCTTAAAAACACATTTATTTTTTTATTGACTCTTGGAAAAGTTTCAGAGACTCAGACCTGCACTGGAAAAGGTAAAATATAAATAAAAAGGTGCTGAAGTTACACAAGTTGGTTTACGCCGGCCGTACACGCTACAGGTAACACCGTAGCCGTTTGCTATTCTGTCCCGTTCGGTTATCGTCAGCGCGGAAGTCTATTAGGAATAGATCCTATTCATCTGTCATTTTGACGGAGGAAACTTTAAACCTGTTAGCGCGCCGGCTTCATCTTTTCTTCACCTGAAACATTTTGTGAGGGGCAGAATACATGATGTATCTGGCTGTGCAATGGGATCAGAAGGCATGAAAGATGAATTATTTACCCTGCCATCCTGCACGGCGCCAGAGGGAAGAAAGTGCAGTCGCTGGAATGCAGGAGCATTAAACTCTCTAACCTGAACTAAGTCTGTCTGTAAAGTATTTCTGAACCCAGTAACACAGGGAAACAAAAATCCTGAGGTCCAGCTCGGGCCCTTTTAAGTGTTTTAAATAGACGAGGTGCCAAAACTTATCATACATCATACAGCGAGGCTTTAGGATATTAGTCTCGAATGTGACGTGATGCCGTATGTCGGATTCTCACATCTAGGGTTTATATGCTATATAAAATCTTCCACTTCAATAGCAAAACATTTGTGCCGTCCGTTTTTTATTATTTAATATTACATTTATTTACATTTCTGTTTTGTTATTTCATGATTCCAAATAAATTCACTGCAGCTATAACAGCATCAATTCTTTTTTTATATATATTATTTTGTTTATGCATTTTCTCCCCTTTTTAGCACGTCCAGTTGCCCGATTGCGTCATGCTTCCTCTCCAACAATGCTGATCCCCGCTCTGATTGAGGAGAACAAGGCTAACCCACGCCCTCTCCGACAAGTAGGCAGCAGCCATATGCATCTTATCACCTACACTTTGACGAGTGCAATGCAGATCAGCACTGTGTACGGAGAGACACACCCTGACAGCATCTCTGTGCTGGCGGCATCAATCAGCCAGCAGAGGTCGTAAGTGCATTAGTTATGAGTGAGACCCTATCCGGCTTAATCCCGCCCATATCTGAACAACAGGCCAATCGTTGTTCATGTGGTCGATACGATGTATTCGAGATCCCAGCTCTGGTTCCAGCGTGTGTTTTTACCCATGCGCCACCTGAGCAGCTAACAGCCTCTATTCTAATGGAAGGAATACATGCAGGAAAGAAGCAGTACATCAAGCTAGTGATCCGGAATTTGGAATCTCAGCGGTGCTGTCGGCCGATCAAGCGTTTGCACGGACATGATCCGCTAATGTCTAAAGAATGGGGACGAATTAATATTTAAGTCAAGTCGAATTTATTTGTATAAACTGTGGGTCTGTCTGAAAGCCTAGTGAGCTGCCTTGCTGCCTACCTGATCAGCTGCCTCAGTAGAGAGGATTCTAATGAGACATACTACACTACTTACATCAGTGCAGTTTTAGCTTACAAAGCTAACACAGTTAGCCACAGGCCATTTAAACCGATGTGCTGAGGTGACACAACCCTCTATGCCAGCTAACGTCTCCCTCCGTGTACCGAAAACGGTTAAACTGTCCCTGACGAGCCTGAATTTACAAATAAACGACACTTGTGCACCTTTATGAAAATTAAACATCAATGAGAATTTATTTACACTTGAAAAGAACTCCCTCGTTATTCAGTCAGATTATCACTCAGAATTAAGGCGCCTCAGTAGGAGCATTTTAAGGGATCTAAGAACTTAGACATGCCCTCTTCTCATGACTTTAGAATGTTGTAAAATGCGTCTATGTAGAGAGATCTCAAGGTTTTCAGACAAACAAGACTGACAAACTAAAAACCCTTTAAAATAACAAAAATAACTCCTTGGTTCGAAACTCGGTTTTGCCACCAGTCGGCTGGGCGCCATCTGGCGGGCATAATTGGCAGTGCCTGCAGCAGATACTAATTGGCCACCGTATCTGCAGGGTGGGGGCCAGACTATGGGTGGGGGCCAGACTATGGGTGGGTGGGTGGGTGGGTCTTCATACGCTGTGTAAGGACTCTGATTGGCGGAAGGGATGCCTGTGCAGAAAGCACAGGAAAGAAGAGTAGGGCTGTGCACGTGTCGGAAGAGGCGTGTACAGTGTCGTGCTCTCCTCGGATGCAATCGGGTATCTCTCAGCAGCGGAAGATTAAATTAGGGGCGCTAAATCGGGAGGAAAATGGGGAGAAAATGCTTAAAAAAAGCCCCTAAAAAAACCAGAAAGACCCTTAAAAGGAACCAGACTCAGCAGTGACCCCCGTCCTCCTTAAGTGGCCTGGAGGATAACGCTCTATTTTTGTCCAAATGTAGGTTCTTAATCTTGATGCTATTTTTCATCTCTGTTTATAATTACAAATTCATACAAGACACCCCGTGTGTGATGTGATGTGAACCTGGAAGTGCACTGAACGTTTTTAATAAATAACAAACACGAATGATTGAAACCCAATTTTCCCTCACTAGAACATCCACAGACACTATCACGTCATCTCGACTTTTCCAAACTGCCTTCATTTCCGTTTTAGATTTTCCAAAGCCTGTCTGACAGGAGGCATGAATCAGCCCCACCAGTAACGATCCGCCAGGTTTGATAACCCGACCGCTGCTCTATAGGATCAGGAACGTCGAGTGAATGCATCGTGTCTCTAAATCTGCACACTTGGGAATTCGCTCTTGACATAAGCGTTAAAAATGTAGGGGAATCTGACAGACAGGTATCACAGGGGAATGCTGGGTAACACGTTTCATCACAGAGCAGACAGGCCGGGGTGAAGCGTTTATTTTATTTCGCTTTTATTTTAGGGTGAAATACCCCGTCGGTTTAGAGATTCATAAATATCACAGTCTGACGTACAGCGTTCATATGCAAAACGCTACCGAGTCAGATTTGCTTTAGATAAAACCTCTAAAGCTGGAATACATGTGATATAATTCATACTGAAGTGGGATCTGTAGGCGTGCTGGTTTTGGGATGTGTTGCTATAGCTGAACATTTGTTTTATTATATAAGGAACATATTACATTCATTTATGGTTCTGTTTTATTATGTAATCATTCCAAATAGATTTACTGCTGCTATAACAGCCTCTATTCTAATGGAAAGAATACATGCAACAGTAATTTAGGCACCTCGGTGGAGCAATAATAAATTGCGCTAGCCTATTACAGCTGAGATCTGGCGAGGTACGAATATCAGTGGTGCTATCGGCCGGTCGGACGTGATTAGCTAATAGCCAAAGAAGGGGAATAAAAATAATAGATTAAATTATTTTCAGAGAGATCTAGTCATGCACTCACTCAATTTCTTAACTGCTTATCCAATTGGGGGGGGGTATTCCAGCCTTTCAATGGGCGCAAGGCACACAATAACACCCTGGACGGGGCACCAATCCATCGCAGGGCACACACACACACACACACACACACACGTTAGCTGTACCCTTGTACAGTAATTATACACAGTAAAATCATGTTAAAAATGTTTTTTTTTTAAAGGAAAACTGATTTAATGAGAATAACTGCAATGCTTTATGGGATCTGTAGTTTTATTGCTAATGAAAAAGTAAATACAATACAGTGGGGTCAAAAAGTATTTAGTCAGCCACTGATTGTGCAAGTTCTCCTACTTAGAAAGATGAGAGAGGTCTGTAATTTTCATCATAGCTGCACTTCAACTATGAGAGACAAAATGAGAAAAAAAAATCCAGGAAATCACATTGTAGGATTTTTAAAAAACTTATTTGTAAATTATGGTGGAAAATAAGTATTTGGTCAATAACAAAAGTTCAACTCAATACTTTGTAACATAACCTTTGTTGGCAATGACAGAGGTGAAACGTTTCCTGTAAGTCTTCACCAGGTTTGTACACACTGTAGCTGGTATTTTGGCCCATTCCTCCATGCAGATCTCCTCTAGAGCAGTGATGTTTTGGGGCTGTCGCTGGGCAACACGGACTTTCAACTCCCTCCACAAATTTTCTATGGGGTTGAGGTCTGGAGACTGGCTAGGCCACTCCAGGACCTTGAAATGCTTTTTACGGAGCCACTCCTTCGTTGCCCGAGCGGTGTGTTTGGGATCATTGTCATGCTGGAAGACCCAGCCACGTTCCATCTTCAATGCTCTCACTGATGGAAGGAGGTTTTGGCTTAAAATCTCACGATACATGGCCCCGTTCATTCTTCCCTTAACACGGATCAGTCGTCCTGTCCCCTTTGCAGAAAAACAGCCCCAAAGCATGATGTTTCCACCCCCATGCTTCACAGTAGGTATGGTGTTCTTGGGTTCTTCTTCTTCCTCCAAACACGACGAGTTGAGTTTTTACCAAAAAGTTCCATTTTGGTTTCATCTGACCACATGATATTCTCCTAATCCTCTTCTGGATCATCCATATGCTCTCTGGCAAACTTCAGACGGGCCTGGACATGTACTGGCTTAAGCAGGGGGACACGCCTGGCACTGCAGGATTTGAGTCCCTCTCGGCGTAGTGTGTTACTGATGGTAGCCTTTGTTACTTTGGTCCCAGCTCTCTGCAGGTCATTCATCAGGTCCCTCCGTGTAGTTCTGGGATTTTTGCTCACCGTTCTCATGATCATTTTGACCCCACGGGATGAGATCTTGAGATCGAGGGAGATTATCAATGGTCTTGTACGTCTTCCATTTTCTTACAATTGCTCCCACAGTTGATTTATTCACACCAACCTGCTTGCCTATTGTAGATTCACTCTTCCCAGCCTGGTGCAGGTCTACAATTTTCTTCCTGGTGTCCTTCGACAGCTCTTTGGTCTTGGCCATGGTTGAGTTTGGAGTCTGACTGTTTGAGGTTGTGGACAGGTGTCTTTTATACAGATAACGAGGTCAAACAGGTGCCATTAATACAGGTAACGAGTGGAGGACAGAAGAGCTTCTTAAAGAAGAAGTTACAGGTCTGTGAGAGCCAGAAATCTTGCTTGTTTGTGGGCATGTGGGCATCGGAGGGGGCATGTGTCAGTTGTGAAGCTCCTCAGTCAGCGGTGGAGGGTTGTATCGGTAGAGGTGAAGCGTAACACAATCAGGGTAATTGGATACGACTAAATTGGGGGGACAATTCAGAGAAAAAGAGAAAAACTAAAATATTTTTTATTGTTTTTAACATTTTTTTGTTGGGAGCTTGAACGTCATTTGTTCCTAGACTCCGAGCCAATGAAAAAATAAACACTTACAACCCTAAAAAACAAAAACAGGCTCTGAAACAAACACAGCTCTTTGTTTTCCTGTATGGCGACTTTAAATAGCTAAACGGTGGAGTTAATTAATCCGATCTGTGCCTAGAAGCTCCCTGACAGGCGACTCTTCTCTAAAATAACACTGTTTACTGTATTAAGGGAAGATGTTTCTGTTAATTGTTTTGTTTTGTACTGCAGCAGTGACGTGGTGAGGGTATCAGCGGGGGCGCTTCATCTGGGCGTCACGTCTTCATCAAGATAATGAAATATGTCTTTTATTCATGCATTATAGGGAGTCATGAATAAATGAAGGAGCTTCCTGGTGACAGCAGTGAAAAACATCCTCTGGTGGCAACTTGGCAGTGGTGGGGCTTGACCAGCAGCCTTCTGATTATCAGTCCAGTACCTTAACCACTGAGATACCACTGACTAATGGTCCTGTTACTTAATGGAATCTGATGGCATGATGATTTCTATTTCTATTTTTTTTCACCCCTTTTTCTCCTGATTTTTATCGCATCCAATTTTTACCCAATTGCATTACGCTTCCTCTCTACTGGTGCTGATCCCCACCCCGATTGAGGAGAGCGAGACTGACACACACCTCTCCGACACGTGTGCAGTAGCCATCTGCATCTTTTCACCTGCATGAGGTGAGTTCATAGGTGGTACAGCTTTGTGTACAGAGAGCCACACCCTGATCAAATCATTATTCCTTAAGCAGAGGTCGTAATTCGCTCAGTTATGAGGAACCCTGGTCAGGCTTATCCTACCCTATGAACAACAGCCAATCGTTGTTCATGTAGCCGCCCAGCCCACCCCATGATACCATGTATTCGAAATCCCAGCTCTGGTGTGCTAGTGTGTTTTACCGCTGCACCACCTGAGTGGCTGATGTAGTATTTTTTTTTACTCCATTTGGCCCCCAACCAGAAAAGTTTGGACACCCCTGCATTTATTTCATATAATTTCATCAATGGGTTTGATCACTCAGGTTTGATGATGGTGGGGAGGTGGACGCTGATGTCCTATGAAAGCCTTCATGACCTTGTTACCTGCTCGCTCTCCCTTTTAGTTGTGCTGTAATAATTAGGGCTGCCGGAGTCTAAAGCTACTCTCTGTAAAACTGATATTTTACTCTTAACGATTTCACATTGTAACTACATTCTCTGATGGTTTACCCCGAGGTGATTCTGACGGAAACCTGTTCACCCTCTTGAGGTTAAGGAATGAAGTTGAGACTGCCGTGCCAACAATGCTGCTCCTACTAGATGTGACAGAAACCTGCCGTGTTTGCACGAGGAATGTCAAGAACTCACTACAGACTTTATCACAGACTGGACTGCATAAAAACTCCAATTATTATTTGCTAGTTATAACTTTTATTTCATTTTAATTTTGTGTTTGTATGATTTGTGTAAATCCTGTTTATTCAAATTCTACTCCAGGCCACCCAAGAAGGATGGAGGTCCCTGCTGAGTCTGGTTCCTCTTAAGGTTTCTTCCTGTAATTTTAAGGGAGTTTTTCCACATACATTTGGCCTGCAGTGTATTTATTTCAGTATTCTCATGTCTAGTCTGTCAGAAGAAGCAGAAAAGTCAGAATGTCAAATCTTGCAAAGCATCCGAACCCAGTGAAAAAGTTTCAACGTTCAAAACGTTCAACAACAAAATGATGAAAATAGACTTTAGCAAAAAAAAAAAAAAACAACCGTGTCTCTTCACGCTGCGCTTTGGACAGTGTTTTCCTCTCGGGCCGTCTTCAATCGGGTCTGTGTATACCCTCAGAAGTGTCTCGGCTGTCGTCCTTACACAAAACACCTCCAAACGGAATATTTGAGCGTCAGAAATCTTCAGAGTGAGATTATACAGTGGAGAGGCCACCGACGCCGCGTCTCCCGCCGCTAGCCACCTCGATATCACTCCTAGCATTTGAATGAGCTTTTCTTTTGTCGTTATACCTCGGTCTCTCTGTCTTCGTAAGGCAGGAACTCCTTATAGGCCTAAAACACACGTCTCCTCTTATATTCAGTTAATATCTATAAATTTGGCTATCGCTATATCACCCACTGCGCCAAGAAACGCTGTGCTTCACATTAGCCGTGACTTTACTCGTGACTTAATTTTTAAATGTCACAAGCTCCCACATGTGCATGGCCACAGGCATTCAAATATTTGCCCTGCTACTTAAGCTAAGCTAATACCACTTGCATAAATAAATATTAGCCTAAGCAGTTTAACCATGCACGGTGGCTTGGTGGGTAGCACTGTCGCCTCACAGCGAGAAGGTCCTGGGTTCGATCCCCAGGTGGAGCAATCCGGGTCCTTTCTGTGTGGAGTTCGCATGTTCTCCCCGTGTCTGTGTGGGTTTCCTCCCACAGTCCAAACAAAACATGCAGTCAGGTTCATTGGAGACACTGAATTGCCCTAAAGGTGTATGTGTGTGTGTGTGTTTGCCGTGCAATGGACTGGCGCCCCATCCAGGGTGTAACTGTGTGCCCTGCGCCCATTGAAAAGCTGGGATAGGCTCCAGCACAGTCAAAATGTCCAAGATGTCGAGGTCTAAAGCAGCTAAAAACATGACTCTTGTAACTGAGTTTGGAAAACTAGCAACCAATTCTGTGGACGCGGGGGTCTGGGATGAGAGTGAACAAGAATTTTTGTATCTGAGACAGAACACCGTCGCTGGATGTTCTAGGTTTACATTCAACCATTAAGGTAGCTGTGCTGTGTATTGTAGCTACTATTTATTCTATCATTAGTTTGCTAGCTGTTAAAGTTTAAAACTGTGTTATGTTACGGTGACTAACTGGGTGCATCTGAAATCCCTGCTGTGTCTTTAATAGCTTATCAGGACACTACTGGTAGTGCATAACTGGTAGATATGGTTTGGGACAGTCAAAATTGATTGATTGATTGACTGATTGCTTTATTGATCCCCAAAAGGAAATTGAAGTTAGTCATATTCTTCTTATTATTATTATTATTATTCCACCGTTTGTTGTCCGGCTTCGAAATATCGACCCCGTTCCAACTCCAAATCATCCGGCCCATTGAGGAATGGGCTGCTTGTATACAGCTTTTGGATCTGCCTGCCCGTTCACCCGCTACGCCCACTTTTATACGTTTTTTCCCCCCTTTGACTTCCATTCATTTTTTGAAAGTTTGAGATATCAACGCCATTCCAACTCGTCCGGCCCGTTGACAACACCGGGACATGGATACAATTTTTGGATACACACAAACCACGCCCATTTTTTTGCCCCATTCACTTCTGTTACTTTTAAAAAATTTTGAGATATCAACGCTGTTCCAACTCTAAATTGTACGGTCCGCTGATGACACCCCGACTTGGATACAGCATTTGGATACTCAGCCCCGCCCACCTGCTGCACTGCAATCACACTCGCATTTTCTTCAGGAAATGCAACTCTCTAGTTCAATTTATGAGTGTCATTTAATGACTGGTGTGAAATGTGACACTTTTCTGTAAAAATCCATAAAATCTGTGATTTTTGAAAAACGAGGTCTATAAAATGAAGTAAATATTCCCTTGAATGTAGTACAGCCCTAATTATAAATAACATGTCTATAAATAATAGCAGTTTTATAAAGTTTGCTTTCCAAAACATGTTGACTGGAAGTGAATGCAGTAAATAAAATGTAAATATGTGAATGTATTTCCATCCCGCAGCAGCAGCAGGAGCTGAAGCCAGAAATACCAGGATGCTGTTGTTCTGCATCAGTACCTCATTCTCATCATATTCCCAGAATTTGGTGCTCAGCCTCAGAGTGAGTAGGTGAATGTAACCTGCATTCCTCTTCCTCCCTTCGTCTCTCAGCGCCTCTACGCTCGGCGGATGTTAATGAGGCGGCGGTGAGACGCCGGGAGTTCTGAGTGAAATTCCGGAGAAGCCGAGTTGTGTTTAATTGCTCTGAGACACGCCTTAATGATTAAATGCACGAGCGCACAGTTAAGTTGTGTAAATGTCTCTCAGGTGCCCGTTTCACCTCACGCTTTTAACAAATATGCTGAATAAGAATGTTTTCACCATAGTAACTGAATGTGTAATGAGTTTTCTTCTATATGGAGGGACGAGGCTCCTGAAGCAACAACTTTACTTTAGTTATTTAATATACAGTCAGTGGATTCAGTATAAACGAAGCATAAACAAGTGAATATTATACAATAATTCTATCAGAATGGGACTCAGTCGTGTCCACTGAAAGATAAAAACTCAGCACATGGTACTATTAAACATGCAGAATGAACAACTGCACACCAAACGTTTAAACTGCACCATTTAATCTGTCTAATCGTCTTATAAAGTAGTCTTTTATATATTATATTATATTTTTATTCAAATGATTTATACAAATGAATCAAACCAACCAACCACCTAAAAAAGAACAAATTAACCCAACCAACCAACCAACAAATCAATCAAACCAATAAACCAACCAACCAACCAACCAAAGAACAAATGAATCAACCAACCAACCAAAGAACAAATGAACCAACCAACCAACCAACCAACCAAAGAACAAATGACTCAACCAACCAACCAACCAACCAAAGAACAAATGAATTAACCAACCAAACAAAGAACAAATGAACCAACCAACCAACCAACCAACCAAAGAACAAATGACTCAACCAACCAACCAACCAACCAAAGAACAAATGAATCAACCAACCAACCAAAGAACAAATGAACCAACCAACCAACCAACCAACCAAAGAACAAATGACTCAACCAACCAACCAACCAACCAAAGAACAAATGAATCAACCAACCAACCAAAGAACAAATGAACCAACCAACCAACCAACCAACCAAAGAACAAATGACTCAACCAACCAACCAACCAACCAAAGAACAAATGAATCAACCAACCAAACAAAGAACAAATGAATCAAACCAACCAACCAACCAACCAAAAAACAAATGAATCAACCAACCAACCAAAGAACAAATAATTCAACCAACCAACCAAAGAACAAATGAATCAACCAACCAACCAACCAACCAACCAAAGAACAAATGAATCAACCAACCAACCAACCAACCAACCAAAGAACAAATGAATCAAACCAACCAACCAGTCAACCAACCAAAGAACAGATGTATCAAACCAGCCAACCAGCCAACCAACCAGCCAACCAACCAGTCAACCAACCTAAGAACAAATGAATCCAACCAACCAACAAACCAACCAACCTAGGAACAAGTGAACGGTTCAGTGTGACAAGAACAAACAAGAACAAAAAATACTTTTTCACAGCGCTGCCCTCGTTATTTTCCCCAGGACGATGTTTTTTTAACAATGATTAAATCATGAATAAAAGTATTTATAATTTCTTTAAACCCAGTAAAATAATCTGTGAAGTTTAAATGGTTGGAATTAAAATGATAATAAAATTCAGTACAGATGTTTAATAATTTATTTTCATATCTAACTGAGCTCTGCTCACCCTGCATGCCTGACTCTGACTCTGAAACGCCGGGAGTTTGTTGATGTAAGCAGCGATTCTGAGTAACCGTGGCACGGTGCCTGATCTGGACCCTGGCAGAGCGGCACGGTGCCTGATCTGGACCCTGGCAGAGCGGCGCAGTGCTAACCCGAGGGCACGGTGCGCGGTGGGTCGGCAGCCTGTATTTACTCACCCTGACACTTCCTCCTCGCCCGGCTTCACACCGTTAATTAAAGTCAGAGGCGGCTGAAGTTGTTCGGTAAACCCGCACCAAACATCCTGATCCACGAGACCTCAGGTGAAGCTACAGATCCCATATTTTCTGTTAATGTTTGGGATTCATTTGCTCCTGATTCTGTCTAAAACATACAAATGTTGTTGGGTTTGTTGATAACAGGATTATAAATGGATTTTTTTGGGGCTTTTTTTTTCTAAATTGGTTTTTGGTCGACTTGGATGTAAATCATTTAATAAATAAATAAATAATTCTGAAATATTGTTAAATGAATGTAGTTTTTTTTTCTCTCAGGATAAAGTATTAAAAACAAGCTGGTCTGGTCTGGCTCGGTGGGTAACACTGTTTCCTCACAGCAAGAAAGGTCCTGGTTCGATCCCCAGGCAGAGCGGTCCGGGTCCTTTCTGTGTGGAGTTTGCATGTGTGTCTGCCCTGCGATGGACTGGCGCCCCGTCCAGGGTGTTACTGTGTGCCTTGCGCCCATTGAAAAGCTGGGATAGGCTCCAGCACCCCCCCGCGACCCTGATTGGTTAAGCGGTTAATAAAGTGAGTGAGTGAGTGTACTCATCAAGCACTTTATAAGGTTCAGCTATCTGGCGTGTACCTTAATTGATTATTTTAAAAACTAACACCTACTATACAATTACTGAATGTAGACCATCTGTTGCTTTGGGAACGTTGCCACCTCCCTGTACCACATTTATCAATCCAAATAGAACCCCTGTTAGAACTTTACATACTTTTAAATGACCCATGGGTACCGGAGGATTTGTTCCTTAAGGTTGTGGAACTAGCTGGAACGGATCTAATTCCATCATCTCATGCAACATCTCCTGCAGATAATCATCTCCGTTCTGTTTTTCTGAGTAAACTCCTCGCAGTACGCTACCGTAACCTCCCGCTCATCTCTCCTTCTATCTTTCATTACAGCTAATTCCTCCCCACAGAGCCAGCGGAGCTGTTTTATCATCCGTGTTGATCATTTTCACCCCCTAGTCCTCCTTCCCGAACCTAATCATGTTTTAATTTTGTGGATTTGCACGGCTAGCTCCGACCCGCCTTTTCACGTGTGATGAATTTATTAATCGCACTAGGTGTTTCCCTACTTTTTTTTTTTACTCTGGATCATCAGAGATGTTTACAAGAAGTTGGGAGCCATTGTTTTTGTAGTCGATTTACATTCACACATTTGTGTGACTTACAGTTGTGACCAAACACAATCCAAGCAATTGAGGGTTAAGTACATTGTTCAAGGGCAAATCAGCTTAAACCAGCGACCTTCCAATTCCATGTCCAGTACCCAAAGTCCTACTACCCTAGATAGTCCAAACAGTAGATACAGAACTGACTACAAGGGCGCTCAGGTGGCACAGTGGTCTAGGTCATTGTTGCTAAGATGCTATCGACCTCTCCAGGCATCTAACAGGCATAACTGTGCCTCAGGAAAAGACATCAATAGGGTTCCTCATTTCTGGTGCAAATGCACCTTTGCTGGCTGGTCAGGTCACCTACAGAAGTGGTGGATGAACCGCAGAGAGCATAGTGTGACCCTCCATATGTAATATGATTTTCTCTGAGTCCTCACCCCTGGCTGGTGAAAAGAAGCAAACAGGAACTTCTTTTGTTTTAGAGGGGGCGCATTACAGTCTGAAACTTTCCTTGGTCGGGGTGAAGCGGCAGAGGAGTTTAAATCGGAAAGAGAACAAGAGGAAAAATGTTGGGTAGATCAGCATCATGTCAGGCTAATGCTAGCATCAATTTGATGCTACTGCAGGCGTTAGGACAGAAGAGGAGTTATAGCCGAGGTCTAAGTGGCTCAAGCATGATCATGATCAAGGAATTGTCTCTAAAGTCACCAATGGCCATTCAACTTTATACCACCTTAGATAGATAGATAGATAGATAGATAGATAGATAGATAGATAGATAGATAGATAGATAGATAGATAGATAGATAGATAGATAGATAGATAGATAGATAGATAGATAGATAGATAGATAGATAGAAAAATATATAGATTGTATATATGATAGATAGATAGACAGAAGAAGATATAGAAGATATACTTTATTTGTCATATATACATATATAGTACAATGAAATTCTTTCTTCGCATATCCCAGCTTGTTTGAAAGTTGGGGTCAGAGCGCAGGGTCAACCATCGTACGGCGCCCCTGGAGCAGACAGGGTTAAAGGCCTTGCTTACCCAACAGTGGCTGCATAGCAGAGCCTGGATTTGAACCGCCAATCTTCTGGTTGATAGCCCAAAGCTCTACCCACTAGGCTACCACTGTCCCCTGACAGACAGACAGACAGACAGACAGACAGACAGACAGACAGATAGATAGATAGATAGATGATAAATAGATAGATAGATAGATAGATAGATAGATAGATAGATAGATAGATAGATAGATAGATAGATAGATAGATAGATAGAAAAATAGACAGACAGGCAGATGGACAGACAGACAGATAGAAGGATAGACAGACAGACAGACATATAGACAGACATATAGACAGACAGGCAGACATAGATAGATAGACAGACAGACAGATAGATAGACAGACAGTATATAGGACAGACAGACAGATAGATAAATAGTATATATGATAGATAGATAGACAGCCAGACAGACAGACAGATACATACAATGTACATATATACAATATACAGTGGGCAAAAATATACCCGTATAGTTCAAAAAGGGTATTAAAAGTAACAGGGTGGGTGATACAAGAAGAATATAAATAATATAAGATGTACATGACAGAATGTGCAAGCTGTGCATGTGGAAATATGGCAAGGACTAAAACTAGAGCTAAAAATATTTCATATTTTTACCTTACCTTATTTTTACCTTAATGTTGAATTCTTGATTCTGATTGGTCAGAAGCTCTAACTCAGATGTACTGGGGATGGGGGTTTATTAATAACAGGTGATCTGTACAGTAGGTCACAGAGATAGCCAAGGGACAGCATGGCATTCTCACTGGACAGGTCAGTGGGAAGCAATCGTGAGAAAGTTTGAACTCTTGAGTCACCAGGTTCAAAATGACAACGTTTGCTCGTCTTTATGATTCGTACGCTGCTCATTTGTGTGATACAGATTATTATTCATGCCAGTTTTCTGTCCTCAGTCAAACTGCAGGCCTCATTACTGTCAAAGCCACTGTAATTGGCTTCCCTGTTATTACTCAGCTTTACCTTCTGCAAGCTATCGGCTCTGAAAAGTCGAAACTGTCGAAGGTTTGTCTTGTTTTTAGGTTTATTATCTGAGTAAGCAAAGGTAAATAACAACCAGACTTTAGATTTAGAATGTTTCAGGATGTCTCAGACATCAGTAGTGCAACCAGTAAATATAACCATAATCAGAAAGCATAGCCATTCTGTCTATCTGTCTGTCTTACTATCTATCTGTCTGTCTGTCTGTCTGTCTATCTATAAATCATATATACTATCTACATATGTTACCTTTTACAGTGTAGGAAAACAAGACAACAAACCAATCCACCCAACAGGACTTAATGCTTGACCCCTGAGGTCAGGGCTCCATGCAGGACACTGGAGCTTCTTTAAACTTGCTTTATAAGGTGCACAAACATTAAGGGACCTTCCCTAAACTGTTGCTGCAAATTGGAATCATATAATTTCTTTTATATAACTGATTTATTACACCTGTTAGCAATTGTCGTGGCTGAAACACATGAATTCAATAATTAGAACGGGCGTCCTGATACTTTTGTCCACATAGTGTATATGAAGAAACCATACAGAACCTTCATCACCAGTTAGAAAGCATGTTAAGCATGTTATGCATCTTAAAGAAGCACAAGCTTTTCAGAAGTTCCAGTACAACACCAGAGACGGCAGAATCAACGTCAAGGTGTCTGTTTTGTAGAGTCCACAATTATAAGAATCATAAACTCAAAAGCTTTACACACGTAACTTTTCTCTTTAAAAAGTTTTAACACGTTTAAACAGTCTGAATGTTTCTGTCGCCGATTTATTCATTCCCTCCGTCTATATACTACAGAACAGTTAACGCTGCCTTTAAATGTTATTCCTTTCTTTAATAGCTGGTTTACAGACTGTACTTAAAGTGGCCGACAGCCTTCAAGTCATGAAGCTGTCACTTTTTTCACGCCTTCAGACATTTCCAGACAGTAAACACAAGCTGAACATTTTCTAAATGCTTTTAGGCTTCGTTTTCCATTTAATACAAAAACATTCAGAAAAAAAACCTAGACATTTAATAACATAAGAACAAATAAAGAAAGTTTTTTTTTTTATGCCAGATTCCTCCTGGGAGGGACAGTAGAAGATAAAATGTCTGTGGATTTCAGGGACGAGGAAAAAAATTTGGTAAAAGCTGAGACGAGATCGAGAAAGTGAAGACGGTGATGCGTCCTCTTTTGTTACCTTTTAGAAAAGTGTTTGGTCTTTCAACTGTACTGGACAAACAGCTGAAATAAAAGTTGGGGAAACCAGTAAATAAGTCCTGGTGAAGCAGCGTTGATAAGGTTCGTTAACCATCTTCCTCTTGGAATGAAGACATTTTTATTCCTCCGATCCCTGTGGCAACTTGAAAAGTCAACTGTGATAAACTGTGAGGCGTCCTGGCTATCACTGCCATTTTGAAATCTGTTTTGGGGTAATGGAGTTTTGAAAACTGATGAAAACTGATGGCGGAGCCTCTTTAAACCTACAAGTAGATCCGATTATTTGGAATTTTGTACTGTTGTATCTGGTACAGGAACTGTCAGACATGGAACGTAATGGTCTGGTAACAACTAGCATTTCAAAAACTGCACCAAATGCACTGCTGGTTAAAAATAAATCTAAAAATAATCAGATTGTTCATTAATTAGATAGACAGACAGATAGATAGACAGACAGACAGACAGACAGACAGGCAGACAGACAGATAGATAGACAGACAGACAGATAGATAAACAGACAGACAGATAGATAGATAAACAGACAGACAGACATATAGATAGATGGACAGACAGATAGATAGACAGACAGATAGACGGACGGACAGACAGACAGATAGATAAACAGACAGACAGACATATAGATAGATGACAGACAGATAGATAGACAGACAGACAGATAAATAGATAGATAGACAGACAGACAGGACCCAGGACCCGCTTGCTGTGAGACAATTCTACCCACCGTGCCACCATTACTCGCACTACATACTGAACTAAACACTCAGACTCAATATTGCACCACTCTGACCAGGACAGATACGAGAGCGCCCGTGACCCCCTTTTTTAATTTTGCCTGGTAGAGAAAACACCGTCTGTTGTGTGTTCAGCAGATGCCAATGTGGCAAGACCAAGCCTGGCATCCCCAAAGTCCTTCCATTCAGAATGCAATAATAAACCCGAGACTACAGACAGCGTTCTCTGTGTTGAGGAGTTCGTCGGCGAGGGCCGCCAACTGTCGCCACTTCGTCCGAGTGGCATCTGAAGAGCCATCGACGGTGCATCTGAACGATGGATGAAGGCGCATTTATAACAAAGCACGGGCTACCGGGAGAGGGAATAAGTTCATTCTGTACCACCCACAGATCATACTGAAAGATCTGCCAAGTA
Source organism: Trichomycterus rosablanca (assembly GCF_030014385.1). Taxonomy (NCBI): domain Eukaryota; kingdom Metazoa; phylum Chordata; class Actinopteri; order Siluriformes; family Trichomycteridae; genus Trichomycterus; species Trichomycterus rosablanca. Next base: position 3,643,373 of record NC_086008.1, read on the forward strand.
TCCATTCCCTCCATCATGGGTGAGCGTTGGCCAGCGAACCACAGATGGTAGAGATGGGTGACCATATGCCCCCGCCAGGCTGACCACCTGCTTTGCTGCGCTCTGACACCGGGGCATTAGATTTCCCTTATAATACGAGTCGGCACTGCAGGGATGTTATTTTCCATATTTTTTTTGTAGCTTTTGGGTTGCCTAACATGGTAATTAACTTGGCACAAATGTGTAGGATTGACTGTGTTTAAAACAGCCAAAAGTATGTGGACACCCCTGTTTAGTACTGCTGTTTTATTCAGAAAGATTTCCAAACATAATAGGACCAAAGAGTCAACAGTGCCAAGTTGCCACTGTTGGGCCCCTGATCAAGGCCACAACTTTTCTTCATGGGGCCAAATAGGGGGGCCAGACCTCATATCCCAATAAAAATCACTATAAATTATTAATACAATTAATTAGCTGAGCTGAAAACTAAAACATCTCATCATTTTTTAAGCTGAATATCAGATTCCTCACATCAGTCGGTGAATAAATGTTTTACTTGTAGAGAAAATGGATCAGTGAATCATCACGCTCGCTCTTGTTATAAATTAAACAGTGCAGAGAAGACAGATCCGGAGTCTGAGAGGTGACAGAATCCACCTCCGTTCCAACCAGACCGGTTAGCTATAGAAAATAAAAACTAACTTCAAAAGAAATGTGTTGAGATGTTAGAAGTGATGAATTGATATGAAATAAAGCGCTGATTGACCTCAGTGGGAGGATTACAGCAGCCTGGATTTATAAAAGGAACAATCCTGGATTAAATCTGAGATGGAATAGAGATCCAAATATAGAGTCCATAAAAACCCCCAAAATATAAAGAATAAACAAACTGAAGAAGAATCAGACATTACATTAAAACCACCTTCTTGTTTCTACACTCACTGTCCATTTTATCAGCTCCACTTACCATATAGAAGCATTTTGTAGTTCTACAATTACTGACTGTAGTCCATCTGTTTCTCTACATACTTTTTTACCCTGCTTTCACCCTGTTCTTTAATGGTCAGGACCCCCCCAGGACCACCACAGAGCAGGTATTTTTTGGGTAATGGATCATTCTCAGCACTGCAGTGACACTGACATGGTGGTGGTGTGTTAGTGTGTGTTGTGCTGGTATGAATGCTGCTAATGAAGTTTTAAACACCCCACTGTCACTGCTGGACTGAGAATAGTCCACCAACCAAAAACATCTATCCAACAGCGCCCCGTGGGCAGTGTCCTGTGACCACTGATGAAGGTCTAGAAGATGACCGACTCAAACAGCAGCAATAGATGAGCGATCGTCTCTGACTTGACATCTACAAGGTGGACCGACTAGGTAGGAGTGTCTAATAGAGTGGACAGTGAGTGGACACAGTATTTAAAAACTTCAGCACAACACACACTAACACACCACCACCATGTCAGTGTCACTGCAGTGCTGAGAATGATCCACCACCTAAATAATACCTGCTCTGTGGTGGTCCTGTGGGGGTCCTGATCATTGAAGAACAGCATGAAAGGGGGTAACAAAGCATGTAGAGAAACAGATGGACTACAGTCAGTAATTGTAGAACTACAAAGTGCTTCTATATGGTAAGTGGAGCTAATAAAATGGACAGTGATTGTAGAAACAAGGAGGTGGTTTTGGATGACAGATGACCAGTAGCGAGTGCTTAACTACCTCCCATCCATCAACAAGTTATCGTTATTATTATTAATTGTTGTTATTTTGTTGATATTACTGTTATTATTATTATTGTCAGTATCATCATTGTTGTTACTATTAACTATTATCATTATTATTACTACTACTATTATAAATTATTAATTAATTATTATTTTTACTGCACTGCATCCACTGATTCCAAGGAAACACGACCCTAGTCAGAATAAGGCTGTAGTAAAAAAATAAAAATTAAACTATAAAAAAAAAGAAGAAGAAATGTGAAATTGACATGTTTTCACCAGCGGTCTCGGACTTCTGCACTTTATTGTATATATAGGTACAAAAAGACAACGTCCAGATGACAGATGACCAGTAGCGAGTGCTGAACTACCCTTCATCCATCATGTGAAGTAGGAGCTGTTTGTGTTGCTGTGCTGTACACATCAAGATGAAGTACGACACCGTTGTGCTGTCCCATCATCCAACACGTTTTTTATGAACAGGTCAGTCTGTTCACACTGGTTCACAATAAACAAGGATCCAGAAAAGCATCGGTCATTTCCTCGACACGGAATGATGAGTACCCGTGGGTCCACTGGTCTTGGAAGTCTAGCGAACACATATTACTAAATATAGATACAAATTGCACAAAGAACAATAAAAATAAACAATTGTCTTCTGCTGTCCTGTCAGTTTGCAGTTCCATCACGGTTCCTCTTCAGTGATCTGGAGTCACAGTACGTCACACAGCAGACCGTCGCTCATCTGGTTTGTTTTTCTATTGTTGAATTTATTTTCTCAAACCTAAAGCATGTCGACGCCCGAGCATGTTAAACATCTCATCCTGAAACCGTGTGTATTCATATACAGATACGCTCCACTGTACAGCTACACCAGCCGCTGCTATTCTGAAAGTAAAACTAGCATTTGTGAGGTTAGTCACTGATGTTGGAGGGGAGAACCTGCTCATGACATTTATCTAATTCCAGAGGTGTTTAGTGAGGTTATGTTAGGTCTGGCTAATAGAAATCACTTTATTTTAATACAATTGTTTTTAAAATGGGATGTCTAATAAAATCATGGTCATTATTATTATTATTATTATTATTATTATTATTATTATTATTACTATTATTGTTACCATTATTATTATTATCCAAATAATAATAATTATTATTGTTATCATTATTATCATTATTATTATTAATATTATTATTATCAGTTTTATTATTATTATTATTATCCAAATTATTATTATTATCCAAATTAAAATTATTATTATTGTATCCTTATTATCATTATAATTATTAATATTTTTATTAATAATATTGTTATTATTATTGTTATTATTATTATTATTATTTTCCAAATTATTATTATTATTATTAATATTTTTATTATTGTTATTATTATTATTTTCAGTATTGTTATTAATATTATTATTGTTGTTGTTCTTATTACTAATTTTTAAATGTTAATATTATGTGAATTATTTTAGAAATTTTTTCAGAAATTTTGTTTATTCTGATGCTATTTTTGGAATTCTAATTAGATGAACAGTGAATGAACCTAAAGAACGAATCTTTCTTTTAAACATCCTCCAGTGTGGAAAAACATCCACACATCCTGAAATGTAATTGCTCCTATAAATGTCACAGTAATGAATGGAGAAATGCAGCATCTAATCCCATCAGGGACGTGTGTGTGTGTGTGTGTGTGTGTGTGTGTGTGTGTTTCCTTACTAAAGGACCATAATTAGCATGATAATCTCTTATCTGTGTGCAGGAGATTCATACGCTGAGCGTCACATACACTATGTGGACAAAAGTATCCGGACGCCTCTTTTAATTATTCAATTCATGTTTCAGCCACAACAGTTACTAACAGGTATAATAAGACTAACCCAACACTGCCATGACACACATCTCGTACTAGTGTATGCAAACCTGAAGGCCCTACAAAGCTGGTTTTAATTGAAAACACCTTGTGATTATATCCACACTAAGATAAACTCTGGGTGAACTCATGACCTTTGTACTGGCTCCACTGCTCTTCCCATCACATTGTTTAGCGATCACTTCCTCACATCAGTGCTGAGCCGTACTCCTCTGAGTCTCCACCATGTGATTTCACTGGTTATTACCTCCACCATGCATGTAATTGCTTTTAAATTCTAAGTAAATAAAAGTATATCAGCAGAATTAAACGTACACGTTTTATCAGTGAGACGACAGGAGGTGGAACGCAAATAAAGTTGTTGAAGGTCAGTAAGAATAATCCGCTGTGTCAATGTGGATTCTGGCATTTAGGTACCGAATATAAAGTGATATTGTTGAAGGTAGCACTGCTGGCTTACAGCAAGAAGGTCCTGGGTTTGATTCTCAGGTAGAGCGGTCTGGGTCCATTCTGTGTGGAGTTTGCATGTTCTCCCCATGTCTCTGTGGGTTTCCTCCCACAGTGCAAAAACAGTCACTCAGATTAATTTAGAGATACTAAAGTCCCCCAGGTAGTGTCTGTGTGTTTGCTTTGTGATGGACCTGTGACCTGTCTGGGATGTTTCCTGCCTTTCGCCCAGTGAGTCAGACCCACTGTGACCCTGACCAGGAAAAAGTGCTGGTAAAACAGACAATGAATGGATGAATATTAGCAGTATACATTTATATTGTATAGCAGATGGTCTTATTTAGAGTGACTTACAGAAGAGCTTTTTCAGTAAACATTCATCACTCCAGCACAGGGATGTCCAAACTATGACCCACGGGCCATTCGTGTCCCATTACCACTTTTAAAACGGCTCGTGAGGTATTTTAGAAATAAAATAAAGTCGTCCCGCTATTAAGCAGGTTATTAAAAATAGCTTGAACTGTTTGAACTCTGGGTGGCTCTCTTACATAAAACTAATCTAAAACTCTCCCCGTCTTCTTCCCCCTGCCTCAAAACATTAACGTTACACCTACAATAACATTCTAGAGTTTTTGGATAAACACGGTGGCTCCAGAGAAATAAAAACTAGATGCTAATGCAGAAGATTCAGAGGGAAGTGGGTATGTTTAATTTAAAAAAGTATAATAATCTTCCCGTTAGGATTCTAAACTGGTGAGTAAAATTGGAAGAATCTCAGTTTACACGACACTGAAACGAGAAAGAGTCAGAAGTGAAGCTTTATAAAGATGGCTAGAAGTTGGGGTACTAACACGCCCCAAAACACTAAAACTAACTGATTATGTAAAAGTAATAGTGAGAATAGTGAGGGAAGGTTTCCTCTCAGCTGCATCTGCCAGCACCACAATAAAAGCAAAAATAAGCGTACCCGCATAAAGATATTCAGCACGGTGACGAGCGTAACAACACTGCAAAACACAACGAGCAGAATGCAAAGCGCCTGTCAGGGGAAAATATTTACCCTTCAGCTAAAGTATAACTCATCCTCTCAAGTGCCAGGAGAAGGAACGGAGAAAGTGGATCACGCTTCAGGAAAAATAGAGCTTATTAAAATAACAGTAAACAATTATGTGAAAAAATACAATAGTATTAGTTTATTATGGTTTAGGATATTCTTTTTTTATTTTTTATTATTTACTATTTTTCCCACTTTTTTTCCCCAATTTTATCCCCCAGTCTAATCGTTTCCAATTTACCCTGATTTACTGATTCGACCCTTCACCGCTGACTGAGGACGCCTCCCAACTGACATGCGCCCCCTCCGGCACGTACAGTCAGTACAGACTGCATTTTTCACGTGCACGAGTCGAGTTCATACACTTGACGGGCACTGTGTACGGACGGCCACACCCCCACCAGCGTTATTCCTCAGCCCTGTGCAGGCGCCATCAGTCAGCCAGCAGGGGTCGCAGTCGCACCAGTTATGAGGACCTATGATCCGACTTTCTTTACCCTCTAACCCTGAACAACAGCCGATCGTTGTTCATGCGGTCACCCAGCCTAGTCGGTATCAACATTCAGACAATCGGCTATGTATGGGAAAGGATGGGACCCAAATATATATATATGCCATATACAGAAATGTTTTAGTCTTTAGTTTTTTGTTCTTTGTTAGATGTCACGAATCAAGCCTCTTTGTGCTCCAGGAGCACATGTTAGAGGTGGTTTGTTTAGGTGGTCAAGTCAACGCCCCCTTATCATGATTGGTCCACAGCCAATTATCCACAGCTGCACCTTGTTTTAGGAATAATGCTCATAGGATTTAAGGAAGCAGCTGTGGATCAATCATTGAGGACTATTTTGATGTAGTGCGGTTCATGTTTTGTGTTAGTCAGTTCATGTTCAGTATTGTTGGCTTAGGTTCAGGATAGTTTAGTCACGTTATGTGTTTAGATTAGCATTAGCGGTTAGCATAGCATTTAGATGAGCATTTAGCTTAGTTCATGTGTTTGTGTGTAGTGTCTTGTCTTGTTCAAACCTACCTTGTGTAACCTTGTCATGTCCTTTGTTATTATTAAACTTGGCAAAACATGTCTGCGTGTGTGTCCGCCCCTCTCTAGTTTAGTTAGCCAATTCGTTACAGGTGTCCTTATACTTATTTTTAAAAAATAATTTATATTTTACATTTCTTTTAATTGTAACACTAACTTTAATTATATTACATTACTTTTAATTTTATTGTATTTCCTTACATTACATTGACGTGTCGTTGTGTGATGTTTGTGAATTGCTTCTGTAACACTGCAATTTCTCTTCAGGGATCAATAATCAATCAATCAATCAAATGTGTGAGATTGAAACCATTCCCATCTCTAATCTCCAGACAAAATAAAAAACATAAAAAGCAAACAGTAAAATCTGTGATTGTTCCCTTTAATACGACAAAATGAGCCTTTAATTAATTTATACTCCTTGAATAATTGGCCTTATCGTGTCGGGGAGGTAATTAGAAAGAATGAACACATTTAAATAATCAGAAAAACACAGCGAGTGGAAATCCTAGTGTGCCTGACTAATGGCTTCATGCTCTGGGCTTCCTGTTGGGTAAAAGACACACAGAAAGTAAATGATTTAAGATTTTACACTATTAAATCAAAAGATGAAGTGAAGAAAAAAATGTGGAAGATTAGAGGTGAAGCTTGTGTGTTGTGATGAAGATTACAGTACTAGTGTAATACGATCCTGCAGGACGGACTGTGAGGGTCAGTGTACAAGGGTCGTCTAATGAGGATTCACTCACACACACACATTTCATACCCAGTTGATCCCAGTATCTCGGCCAGTGCTATAATGAAACACAGTTAGGGTGCATTCACATGAAAGGCGGCAAAACCGCAAACCTCTGCACAAATCGACTTGAGTGGTGCAGTAAAACGTGATCGAAGTGACCATGACACGAATCTGCATTGGAATAAGCATCAAATCCAGTCTGAAAGCTCCACATGTATCTGTGTTTATCTGGATTTTCCTCCTTGTTTGACTTTTAAACTTGTGCTGCAGCTCGAGGTTCCGAGAAAATGTAAGAATCAGCTTTTTTTGAGAGTCTAAAACACTTATCGTTAAAAAGCAGCGCAAAAGCTAATGTTCTGTTTCTTATGTGAATGCACCGGTACTGAATGGAATACGGGGATCCAGTATTAAGCATCTCCACGATTAAGAAGCGTAAGGAAACAATAAAGAAGTAAAGCTAAAGTGCAGCTTTTATTGTATTTTTTTAAACTGTTTTTAATTGTGTTTTAGTGTTTTTATATTATATTTGTGTTATTTTCAGTGTGTAAGTGTCAAAAACAACCTCATTATTTTACATAAGTCCTAAATATCTGCAGTTTCACAGGACCATGGAACGCATTAACAGGTTTACCAAACATCCTTATGGGAAAAAATACCTTAAACTCAACCTCTTTAAAACTCAACGCCCATCCCAGAAACAATTAATGTTGAGTTTCAGGGTACCGCTGTATGTGGACCCCCGCCATGCTCAATCTGTGTTAATCAGTGTATAATACTAACTATATACAGTATAATAAATACGCTGTTGACTTTGTGGCTTGTTTTTCTTTCAGCATGGCTGTGCCACTGTGCCCAAGGTGAGGTCTGTAGAGACAAGGTTGACCAGCTTGATGTGGAGGAACCCCAGTGGCCTGAACAAACCCCTGACCTGAACTCAATTGACAATTAAAAAATAAGAAAATATACAAGAGGGATTTTTATTGTCATTGCTTTAAAGATAATAAGACAGAAAGCTAGAGAGAGAGAGAAAGTGTGTATGTGTGTGTGGTGTGTCTGTGTCTGTGTGTGTGTGTGTGTGAAAGAGGACAGAGAGGGACCTAATAGGACGAGATGCTGTTGCGCTTGTGATGTTTGTGGGTATTTTATTGATTTTTGTCTTTTCTAATTCAATTACAGAGAAAAAAGGACCAAGGTAAACAAAAAGAAATGCAAGATAGAGAATTTAAAATAGAGAAACTAATAGTAGTAGTGACAAACTAGGCATAACATTATGACCACCTTCTTAATAATTTCCTTCGGGATAAATAAAGTATCTATCTAATATTTTGCTGCCAAATTAGCCCTGTAACTGTGATGCCCTGTGTATTCTGGCACCTTTCTATCAGAACCAGCATTAACGTCTTCAGCTATTTGATCTACAGTAGCTCGTCTATTGGATCAGACCACACGGGCCAGCCTTCGCTCCCCACGTGCATCACTGAGCCTTGGTCGCCCATGACCCTGTCGCGGGTTTACCTCTGTTCCTTCCGTGGACCACTTTTCTTTTGATAAATACTGACCACTGCAGACCGGGAACACCCCACAAGAGCTGCAGTTTTGGAGAAACTTGCTTCTTACATCAAGAAAGTTTGCTTCTAACATCAACTTTGAGGATAAAATGTTCACCAGCTGCCTAATATATCCCCCCCACTAACAGGTGCCGTGATGAAGAGATAATCAGTGTTATTCACTTCACCTGTCAGTGGTCATAATGTTATGCCTCGTTGGTGTATACTGTTGAGCTACATCATGTTCTGGATTCAAAGATAGATAGATGATAAAAGATTTATAATGCTTTATACATGTGTATAAGGCTAAAGAACACATATATAGTCAATCACCGACAGTCAATAAAGATTTGAAATTCTCTTTTTATACTTTCTCAAACACACAATGACACAAAATGTGACCAAGTCGTTTTTTTATTTACATCGAACTTCTCTTCGCTTTGTGAGTGACACCGTTGACAAAGTGGTGACACCAGTGACTTGCTCTCGCTTATAAGCTTTTACCCTTTTAAACCGTGTGATTTTGTCATGAATGCAGCCTCTCTATCGAGTCGAGTCGAGTTCGAGTTCATACACTTGACGGGCACTGTGTACGGAGGGCCACACCCCCATCAGCATTATTTCTCAGCCTTGTGCAGGCGCCATCAGTCAGCCAGCAGGGGGCCGCAGTCGCACCAGGTATGAGGACCTATGATCCGACTTTCTTACCCTCTAACCCTGAACAACAGCCAGTCGTTGTTCATGCAGCCGCCCAGCCCAGTCGGAAAGGCAGATGTATTCGAAACCCCAACTCTGGTGAGCTAGCGTACTTTACCGCTGCGCCACCTGAGCGGCTCTTTTGTTATTATTAAACTTTTTTTTTTAACATCTCTGCGTGTGTGTCCACCCCCTCTTGTCAAGTTAGCCCATTCTGCCCTGCGATGGACTGGCGCCCCGTCCAGGGTGTTACTGTGTGCCTTGCGCCCATTGAAAAACTGGGATAGGCTTTAGCATCCCCCACGACCCTGATTGGATAAGCGGTTAAGAAAGTGAGTGGGTGAGTGACTTGACACCAGTTAGTGTTTGGGAAAGAATCAATTACATTTCTTTTCATGTGCAGGATCAGTGAGGTGCTTGAGCAATTATATAGAGGCTTAATTGTTTTAATTGGCATGTTGAGGTGACCAATTGAGGTCACTCCCTGTTTTTTTTTTATAATTAATAATTTCTCTCAGGATCAGATAACAAGTTTTATCAGTTTAATTAATTAAACAGTTTAAATTATCTGCTAATAGCTGCTGTAAGAATTGTGTGGATGTTCCTTTTTAATATAACAGGCAGCTGGAACACCATGTGTGAAACCTAGAGCTGCTTTATTAGTCAAAAGATTTGTTCTACGCTGCATTTAAGTCCTGAAACGTTGATCTATTTTGAGCTGTGTCTTATTTTTGGGACTCTTTAATAGTTACTCAATGACTGTTCCGAGTCTTTATTATCTGGATGAAGTGTTCTGACCAGTAGGTATTCAGTAAGCACGGCATTGTTTCCCAAGGACATGCAGGAGATTTAAAGGTCCAGGAGTTTTAAACGAAAAACCTCGAGTGATGATGGACTCAAGGTTAAGGAATAAAAATGAGGCTAAATTCATTCACGTTGAAAAGAACAATTATAAAGAAACCTCGAGGACACAACAGTCATCATTTTAGCAAGTACGAGGGATCTTAAAAATGTTTCCGCACTGTTATATTTTGGTTATAAATGGTGAGGGTGTAGTAGGAGGAGTAATCGGTCGTGTCTGAGAGACTGAGAGATGCTCAAAGAAGCTTTAAGGGGAAGAAGATTTTCATGTGATGTTGTGAGAGCAGTGCTGCATCAGTGGCTACGAGCTCAACCAAAAGCATTTTTTGCTGACGGCGTTAAAAAGTTAATACGACGCTGGAAAAATGCATCGGAAACCGACTGTGTAGAAAAGTGATGTCATTGGTTTTTAAAATTCTTAATAAATAGAGTTAAAAAAGTGCAGAAACTTTTTGAAGACTGTTTTGAAGGCGTGTCTCTTCGTACACAAAGCTGATTCGCATATGAACTCACCTCGTGCAGGTGAAAAGATGCAGTCAGTACAGCGTCAGAGAGAACGTGTGTCAGTCTCGGCTCTCCTCGATCAGGGTGGAGATCAACATCAGTAGAGAGGAAGCGTAATGCAGTAGGGTGATTGGATATGACTTGGGGTGGGGGGGGGGGGCTGTCCCAGCTTTTAAATGGGCGCAGGGGACACAGTAACACCCTGGACGGGGCGCCAGTCGATCGCAGGGCACACACACACACACACACACACATTCACCTATAAGGCAATTCAACGTCTTCAAATAACCTTGACTGCATGTTTTTGGACTGTGGGAGGAAACCGGAGCTCCCGGAGGAAACCCACACAGACACGGGGAGAACATGCAAAGTCCACACAGAAAAGACCCAGACAGTCCAGCCTGGGGATCGAACCCAGAACCTTCTTGCTGTGAGGCGACAGTGCTACCCACCTAGCCACTATGCCATTATAGCATTTTCTGTCTATAATTTTAATGCACCTATTAGTAAGGAGTGTGGGGGTGGCAGAGTGGCTCAGTGGGAAGCACTGTCACCTCACAGCAAGAAGGTCCTGGGTTTGATTCCCAGGTGGGGCGGTCCGGGTCTTTTCTGTGTGGACTTTGCATGTTCTCCTCGTGTCTGTGTGGGTTTCCTCCGGGAGTTCCGGTTTCCTCCCACAGTCCAAAGACGTGCAAGTGAGGTGAACTGGAGATACAAAATTGTCCACGACTGTGTTCGATATAAACCTGTGAACTGATGAGTGTTGTGTAATGAGTAACTATAAATAAACAAGGTGTGTGGCTGAAACACCTGAACTCTTATCATTAGGAGGCGTGTCCACATACTTCTGGCCATATAACGTGTATAGACAACATATATCTTGTGTTTCTTCTGTTTTAACTTGAATAAAAAATAAAAAATAACCCATGAATCAGGCTGATTTTCTTCCGAGAGTTAAGACATCTGCACCGAGTTCACGCTCGACTTTGCAACAGACATTTTCTCCCCTTTTTGATATAATTTTTTACCCCCTAAACAGCCAAACTGAAACGTTAATGTTAATATCTTTTTATTTCGGAACTGGCAGGTGCCTCCATATGTCTGAGAATTTCCAGCACCCCAATTAGAGCACGGCATCTGTTCCATTAGCGAATCAAGAACTCATCCATCAAACGTGTCACCTTCATCTCAGCGTGTTCCTTCCACTCCACACTCTTCATACCCACTTTCTCTGGGTTGTTAGATCGTCCGTTCTGGCTAGTTTGGTGATCGTGCGGTAACGGACGGTAATGAGGTGCAAAGTCGCTCTAAAGACATCCTGCACGTCCTGAAGAACTTCAGTTTATTACCAATAAAAAGGTTGAAGCAGTTTGATGAAGTACAGCAGGTGGACACAATAACGGAAACATCACATACTCAAACCAGGAGTTACACTGATCAGCCATAACATTAAAACCACCTCCTTGTTTCTACACTCACTGCCCATTTTATCAGCTCCACTTACCATATAGAAGCACTTTGTAGTTCTACAATTACTGACTGTAGTCCATCTGTTTCTCTGCATGCTTTGTTAGCCCCCTTTCATGCTGTTCTTTAATGGTCAGGACCCCCACAGGACCACCACACAGCAGCGCTGCTGGAGTTTTCAAACACCTCACTGTTACTGCTGGACTGAGAAAAGTCCACCAACCAAAAATATCCAGCCAACAGCGCCCTTTGGGCAGAGAACTGTGACCACTGATGAAGGTCTAGAAGATGACCGACTCAAACAGCAGCAATAGATGAGCGATCGTCTCTGACTTTACATCTACAAGGTGGACCAACTAGGTAGGAGTGTCTAATAGAGTGGACAGTGATTGGACACGGTGTTTAAAAACTCCAGCAGCGCTGCTGTGTCTGATCCACTCATACCAGCACAACACACACTAACACACCACCACCATGTCAGTGTCACTGCCGTGCTGAGAATGATCCACCACCCAAATAATACCTGCTCTGTGGTGGTCCTAGAGAAACAGATGGACTACAGTCAGTAATTGTAGAACTACAAAGTGCTTCTATATGGTAAGTGGAGCTGATAAAATGGACAGTGAGTGTAGAAACAAGGAGGTGGGTTTAATGTTGTGGCTGATCGGTGTATACAGGGGATGGTGATTTGACCGCTGGATCACTAGCACTGTGTTAATGCAAGCGCCCCTCATTTCCATCTGAATAATCTGGAATAATCTCGAAGCTACTAAACATTCAGTGTTTGTGGAAATTGAATCAGAATTTCCCCTCAGAATTAATCCGCAGGCGTGATGTAATTGGGAATGAAGCAGACGTTCAGAGCGCAGTGGGACGCTGATCAGTACGTGTGTGTAACGTTACAGCTGTGATTGATGCGAGGACTGATGTGATTGTCGTTTTGGCCTCGAACAGACGTCTGATGAATGGAGAACAACGCACGATCGTACTGTGTTTTAAAATAGCAATCATTTAGTCTGTGTGAAATATAAATGACCATCATTTTCTTACACGCCGACATTTGCACCGTTTTCACAACGTCTATTATTTTCTGTCAGACTTAATAGTTTGAGCTAATTAAATTAAACCTTAACAGAAATGGTCGAGCCGTAATTACACACCATTTTAAAATTCTTATTTTCAGAGTAGGAACAAATACACATATATACCATGGTACCTTCTAACTCGACGTCCCCTAGACTCGAAATCTCTGAAACTCGACACCCTTTGTGGAGAAATTTGTTCCCTTAATCTCGACGTGAGTGCGACTGTCGCTTTGTTCAGTAATTGACTTGAGCGCTGCAGAAAAACGTCATCAAAGTGTGAATATGAGACGAATCTGCATTTGTGTGGAATAACCATCAGATCCAGTCTGAAAGCTCCACATGTATCTGTGTTCATCTGGATTTTCCTCCCTGTTTCACTTTTAGACTTGTGTCACAGCTCGAGAAATTGCTTCTGAGAAATTGTGAGAATCAGAATCAGCTTTTCAGAGAGAGTCTAAAACGTACTAATGTACTAAAAGAAGGAGACAGCAGCACTAAACTTCTCTTAGTTATCACTACTCATAAGTTCTCCACTAATGAAATTCCTCACTCGTTGTTTTAGTACAATAAGACAGGTTAAGCTTTAGAATACTAGGATCAAGCATCTCCACGATTAAGAAGCATAAGGAAACAATAAAGAAGTAAAGCTAAAGAGCAGATTTTCAGGGTACCACTTTATATATACACCGATCAGCAATAACATTAAAACCACCTTTTTGTTTCTACACTCACTGTCCGTTTTATCAGCTCCACTTACCATATAGAAGCACTTTGTAGTTCTACAATTACTGACTGTAGTCCATCTATTTCTCTGTGTGCTTTTATAGCCCCCTTTCACCCTGTTCTTCAATGGTCAGGACCCCCACAGGACCACCACAGAGCAGGTATTATTTAGGTGGTGGGTCATTCTCAGCACTGCAGTGACACTGACATGGTGGTGGTGTGTTAGTGTGTGTTGTGCTGGTATGAGTGGATCAGACACAGCAGTGCTGCTGGAGTTTTTAAATACCGTGTCCACTCACTGTCCACTCTATTAGACACTCCTACCTAGTTGGTCCACCTTGTAGATGTAAAGTCAGAGACGATCGCTCATCTATTGCTGCTGTTTGAGTTGGTCATCTACTAGACCTTCATCAGTGGTCACAGGACGCTGCCCACGGGACGCTGTTGGCTGGATATTTTTGGTTCGTGGACTATTCTCAGTCCAGCAGTGATGGTGAGGTATTTAAAAAGTCCAGCAGAGAATCATCCACCACCTAAATAATACCTGCTCTGTCCTGTGGGGGTCCTGACCATTGAAGAACAGGGGGAAAGGGGGCTAACAAAGCATACAGAGAAACAGATGGACTACAGTCAGTAATTGTAGAACTACAAAGTGCTTCTATATGGTAAGTGGAGCTGATAAAATGGACAGTGAGTGTAGAAACAAGGAGGTGGTTTTAATGTTATGGCTGATTGGTGTATACAGTCAGAGCTACAAGAAATTGCATCTTTAAAGAGCGTTGGGGTCCAATTCTGCTACCTGATACGATTTGGACGTAACTTCGGGCCGAGCTGCTTTACTTCTGACCATGTGAAGCATTTCCAGTAAAAGATGACAGTAATAAAATAAAATATTTACTGCATAACCCACACAGACACACAGATACAGAAAACACAACGGAAAACCCGAACTGACAGTTCTGATCAAATATTAAATCGATTGACATTCATACCACACTCGAACTGAAAGAAAACAACAAACCTGTAATCCCTGACCTCTGTGTTAAGATTAGCATCATATCTCAGAGAGCACCTGGTCTCAGCCTAGCATGACAGGGAATCAGCACATCAAATTCTACTTCCATTTAGATCAGAGAAGATATACGGGAGTATTAAGCCCCGTCTGCTGCATCACAGACGGCTAATAACGCTTTGATTCAGTTGATAGAAAATCCTTCGCTAATCCTTCATACACACACGTCCTATCGACTGACAAGCAAAAGTTCAAACCTACGTCAGGACCGAAACGCACTTTTACCCCAACGGCATTAAATTACAGGGAACAAAGCCGGGTCTGCTGAATCCCAAACCTCTTCCACACTATGCAGCTTATTTATAACTAATAATCAACGGAACAAATCATGTCCTAAAATCCAAACTCCAATTCATTTAAAATGCACCTTAGCAGAACCTGCTGTCTAATAACTGCTCTAATAAAGAATAAGGAACTGAATAAGGAACCTTTGAGAGATTAGACCTTTTATTAGGAAAAGACCAGAGACCAGATTTTCAAACCCTGGGGGTCGCAAGCTGAAAAAAAGTAATAAAGTCTTATCTTATTTTATCTTATATTATAATTAGTGAATTTTTTAGGACATAAAGTATTTTTTCATTCTGTTAATAGTATCAGGACAGTAATAAGAGCACTGGTATGATGAATATGCTTTTGGATACACCCTCAAAACATCAAAATATTTAAGCAACATCCTAACAACCACCAACTAACAACCAACTGGACTACCAAAATAAAGCACTGTAGAAACCACTTCAGATAACACAACAGCTACTTAGCCACCAGCAAACAACACCCTAGGAACTACTTGGGCAATCATACCAAACACCTAGCAACACCCTACCAACTGACTGGCAGTCCCCATACTAGCTGTCCTCAAATTTTTTTGCACCTATACAGTAAGATATAATTTCACGGACTGGCGGGGGTGGGGGGATTACTGGACCGGTAATAAATAACCCACAGACCGGTTGGGGACCACTGCCCTATACCATCACAATCAGACAGCAACACTCTAACAGCAGCTTGGAATTTAATCAAAGTCGCGCAGTCAGAACCTAATAATCAACTAAGACACCAAAGCAACCAGCAAGCAACACCTACACCTACACCTACGATACAATAGAAAACCAGCTAGGAACACCCCAGCAACCACCTAAAAACCACAGTATCCACCTAGCAATGCCATAGAAACCACCTAACATACCACAGCAACTATCAAGCAACTGCTTAATTACCACCTTGATTAGAACAGCGATCACTTAACAAAACCCAGCAACCACCAAGCAACACCACAGCAACTACCTTGGATTATAGCAACCATAACAGCTAGAAATATCCAAGCCACCACTTGGAACACACACAAGGAACACCCTACCAGCCACTGGCATACCCTATACCATCACAATCAGACAGAAACACTCACAAAGACATCAAACCGACAAGCAAGCAATACCCCAATAACCACCTATAGATACAATAGCAAACCAACTGGGAATACCCCAGCAACCACCTGAAAACAACAGTACCCACCTAGCAATACCTTAGAAACCACCTAAAATACCACAGCTATTAGAACAGCAAATTAAATCTAAAAACTCCCTAGCAACCACCAAGCAACACCACAGCAACTACGTTGGATTATAGCAACTATAACAGCTAGTAATATCCAAGCCACAACTTGGGATATGTACAAGCAACACTCTACCAATCAGTTTAACGATTCTGTGTTTAATAAACAATTTTGTTTGTTTTAGGCTTAAGCAGAACAATTATAATGAAACGATGATGCTCGGACAAATTTTATTTGTTTTAATTATTTCATTTGAACTATTTAATAGCAAAAGATGACAGAAGGACAATCCAACAACTTCTATGCAGAACTTTATACTTTAATACAACATGAGAGGTAAACAAACAACACACACACACACACACACACACACACACACACACACACAGACACACACACACACACAGACAGTTCTCCTACAGCAGCAGTAAATCCACAGCCCGAGGAGCTGTATGTATTTAGATTTCAGAGTAGTGCTTTGATTAAATTTTCGGTGTTTTTGGGAGGTTTATCTGATAACCACTCTCAGTGAGATAACCTCAGGATCTCTGTAGTGCTTCGGTTCTCTCTCCCTCTCTGGTTTTTTAACTGTATCTCCTCTTTTCTAGCCTGAGGTCCATCTGTTCCACTTCTTTCTAATCTGGTTTCTATCCAGCAGGAGAAACTGGACAGGATTGACTTTCAGGGGTCCGTCTGCAGTAGAACTGAGAGCTCGCCACTCCGGGATACGATTGGCTTTTTTGTTAGTCCTATTGGATTAGTTAAAAGGTTTAAAAGCTTTTTAAAGTTCTTTTGTTCTTTTACTGCTAATCAATGAATGATTTTAGTTCTAAATGTGTAGCCAGAGCTCACATGCATGTTAAAAACGTCATTATACTTTAAATGGAAAAAGGCAGCAACTTTGCCGCAACAGTTTAGGGAAAGCCCTTTTCTAGTTTCAGCAAGACTGTACCCATGTGTACAATGAACAGCTCTGGAATTAACTGGCACAAATTAAAATAAATACATTTATTAATTAAAAATAAATAAATAAGTAAATAATAATAATAATAATTAATAAATGAAAATAAATAAATGACTGTATTAATTACTTATAACACATAATTAAATAAACAAACAAGTTATTAATATTAATAAACAATAATAAATTGATAAATAAAAAAAATAAGACAAGTAAATATATAAGTGGACACAAGTTGAGACATGACCGTTCCCTCCTGACTGACTCTGGAGTGACTCCAAAGTTGACTGAACCTGCAACCCTGTGGTCGACTAACTCAACCGACTGATCACTGTGATCGACTATCTCAACCGACTGATCACTGTGATTGACTATCTCAACCGACTGATCACTGTGATCGACTATCTCAACCGACTGATCACTGTGATCGACTATCTCAACCGACTGATCACTGTGATCGACTAACTCAACCGACTGATCACTGTGGTCGACTATCTCAACCGACTGATCATTGTGGTCCACAAACTCAACCGACTGATCACTGTGGTCGACTATCTCAACCGACTGATCACTGTGATCGACTATCTCAACCGACTGATCACTGTGATCGACTAACTCAACCGACTGATCACTGTGGTCGACTAACTCAACTGACTGATCACTGTGGTCGACTATCTCAACCGACTGATCACTGTGGTCGACTAACTCAACCGACTGATCACTGTGGTCGACTATCTCAACCGACTGATCACTGTGATCGACTAACTCAACCGACTGATCACTGTGGTCGACTAACTCAACCGACTGATCACTGTGGTCGACAAACTCAACCGACTGATCACTGTGGTCGACTAACTCAACCGACTGATCACTGTGGTCGACTAACTCAACCGACTGATCACTGTGGTCGACTAACTCAACCGACTGATCATTGTGGTCGATTAACTTAACCGACTGATCACTGTGGTAGACTAATTAACCAACTGGTCACTGCGGTCGACTGTCTCAACCGACTGATCACTGTGGTCGACTTACTATACTAACTGATCACTGCAGTCACCTAACTTAACTGACTGGTAACTATGGTCGACTAACTCAACCTACTGATCACTGTGGTCGACTATCTTAAGTAGGTATAAGGTCTACGGCTTCACTGCTAAGCATTTAAGAGAGAAGGATGTGAACCAGACGGCACCATGATCAGTTTCTGTAAAGTTTTAGAGCATCATTTGTTACAATAAGACGGAGCTTCTCCAAACGTCACTGACGGATGAGACGGAGAGAATCAAACAGCAACAGTAAATTCTTCATATGTAAGAAATAAATCTCTCTCTGATATCCTGTCTGCGTAAACAATCGATACGTCCTGATGTAATAAACTCGTGTCTGTTCACGTTCCGACAAACACGCAGCGTAGTACCTGGCTTTTAAAAAATGAAATGTAAACATGGATCGGGCACAGCTGATATTTGCTCCGTGGCGCTGAGACTCCCTCCCTCTCTGCTTAGTTTTAACAAGCATCTGAGTAAAGAGAGAGCGGCCGGCCTTCGGGGAGCGCCGGGCGTCTGAACGGAGATAATATGCAGCGTGAATCCGAGATGATTTCCAAAACAGTAGAGACCGAAAAACCTGCATTGCGGTAAAAATCAAATATTCCTCACTCAACTGATCCCTCTCGCCTTCCCCCTCCAGAGTGAGATTAAACTGTGACATTATCAATACAGGACATGCTATCAGAATAATAAAATAATAATAAGATACTTACGAGTGGTGTCCAGACGTCTACAATTACAATCAGAAGTTTACAGACACTTAGAAGAAAGGCTGGACACGTGGATTTACATTTTAGGCATTTAGCAGACGCTGTTATCCGAAGCGATTGAACACAGTACAAGCATTTGACGTTTGAGGACCCAAACAGTGCCAACGTGGCAGCGGTGAGGCTTGAATCAGCAACCTTTAATTACTTGGCCAGTACCTTAGTCGTTAATCCACCTCGTAAGTACATGATGACAGTCTTGGGATTTAAAAAACACACACATATACAGTATGAGGCAATATATAGGCAGCAACCTGGCAGTAACAGTTTAGGGAAGGCCCTTTTCTAGTTCCAGCATGACTGTGCCCCTGTGCACACTGTACAGCTCTGGAATGAACTGGAACATCAACTGAGACTGTGCTGATTAACATTAGTTCACAGACGTACAAAGGCTCTTTTCACTCCATTTGAAAAAATAAAATAATAATATTAATAAAAATAATAATATTCATATTATATAATAATAATAATATTCACAATAATAATAATAATAATAATAGTAATAATAATAATAATAGTAATAATAATAATAATAGTAATAATAATAATAATAATAATATAAAAATTATAATAACATAAAAATAAAAAACAATAAAAACAATAATAATAATAATTAATAAATATAAATATAAATACATACAGTGTATCACAAAAGTGAGTACACCCCTCACATTTCTGCAGATATTTAAGTATATCTTTTCATGGGACAACACTGACAAAATGACACTTTGACACAATGAAAAGTAGTCTGTGTGCAGCTTATATAACAGTGTCAATTTATTCTTCCCTCAAAATAACTCAATATACAGCCATTAATGTCTAAACCACCGGCAACAAAAGTGAGTACACCCCTTAGTGAAAGTTCCTGAAGTGTCAATATTTTGTGTGGCCACCATTATTTCCCAGAACTGCCTTAACTCTCCTGGGCATGGAGTTTACCAGAGCTTCACAGGTTGCCACTGGAATGCTTTTCCACTCCTCCATGACGACATCACGGAGCTGGCGGATATTCGAGACTTTGCGCTCCTCCACCTTCCGCTTGAGGATGCCCCAAAGATGTTCTATTGGGTTTAAGTCTGGAGACATGCTTGGCCAGTCCATCACCTTTACCCTCAGCCTCTTCAATAAAGCAGTGGTCGTCTTAGAGGTGTGTTTGGGGTCATTATCATGCTGGAACACTGCCCTGCGACCCAGTTTCCGGAGGGAGGGGATCATGCTCTGCTTCAGTATTCCACAGTACATATTGGAGTTCATGTGTCCCTCAATGAAATGTAACTCCCCAACACCTGCTGCACTCATGCAGCCCCAGACCATGGCATTCCCACCACCATGCTTGACTGTAGGCATGACACACTTATCTTTGTACTCCTCACCTGATTGCCGCCACACATGCTTGAGACCATCTGAACCAAACAAATTAATCTTGGTCTCATCAGACCATAGGACATGGTTCCAGTAATCCATGTCCTTTGTTGACATGTCTTCAGCAAACTGTTTGTGGGCTTTCTTGCGTAGAGACTTCAGAAAAGGCTTCCTTCTGGGGTGACAGCCATGCAGACCAATTTGATGTAGTGTGCGGCGTATGGTCTGAGCACTGACAGGCTGACCCCCCACCTTTTCAATCTCTGCAGCAATGCTGACAGCACTCCTGCGCCTATCTTTCAAAGACAGCAGTTGGATGTGACGCTGAGCACGTGCACTCAGCTTCTTTGGACGACCAACGCGAGGTCTGTTCTGAGTGGACCCTGCTCTTTTAAAACGCTGGATGATCTTGGCCACTGTGCTGCAGCTCAGTTTCAGGGTGTTGGCCATCTTCATGTAGCGCAACAATTCGTCTTTTAAGATCCTCAGAGAGTTCTTTGCCATGAGGTGCCATGTTGGAACTTTCAGTGATCAGTATGAGAGAGTGTGAGAGCTGTACTACTAAATTGAACACACCTGCTCCCTATGCACACCGGAGACCTAGTAACACTAACGAGTCACATGACATTTTGGAGGGAAAATTACAAGCAGTGCTCAATTTGGACATTTAGGGGTGTAGTCTCTTAGGGGTGTACTCACTTTTGTTGCCGGTGGTTTAGACATTAATGGCTGTATATTGAGTTATTTTGAGGGAAGAATAAATTTACACTGTTATATAAGCTGCACACAGACTACTTTTCATTGTGTCAAAGTGTCATTTTGTCAGTGTTGTCCCATGAAAAGATATACTTAAATATCTGCAGAAATGTGAGGGGCGTACTCACTTTTGTGATACACTGTACATAATGCATAAATACATTAAAATACTTTTCTGACCAAAAATATAACTCAACCGACTGATCACTGCGTTCGACTAATTTAACCAACCACTGTGGTCGACTAACTCAACTGTCCATCTATTTTGTCTGAAAGCTTCTTACTTTAGCATCTGTGCACAACTTTAGTCAAACAGTAAGCTGCTAATTCAGGAGAAATTTTGGGCCTTGGGCTACCTGGATTAAACACGGTCATCCAGCCATACTTTCTTTCATTATAAGGTCTACGGTTGCTTAAAAAGAGATTAGACCATGCACACACCTACACCTTCTTAAAACTGTGAACGGTGTTTGTAATTGATCTCTTTTTTTTTTCACCAGCCAGCAGTGGATTCCTACATAGAGCTTTTAACGTGTACAGATGAACACGCTTTGCTTTCTGTATTCCTCAGTGGTTTGTGCCAGTGTTTCACCCGGCCTGTAGGAGTCACTGTTGTGATTCCGTATTATCGGCTTTCCCTTTCTTAGACGCTATTGATAATGTCAGTGTCTGACCAGCTGGTGGCATCAGTGTGACTCAAATTCTATTATTTTTTTGTAGTAAATAAATATATTCATACAGGAGCACCCAAATCCCTGGATAATTAATCTGAATGTACAGGATTATAATGTCAGGCAGGAGGATTCACTTTTACTAAGAATTATAATTAAAAACCCATTAAAGGTGGAGACGAACCAGCGCTAAACGATCCCGATAAGACATATCGAGAGGGGTCAGAAAAATAAATCAACCTCATGACTCAACACTGACATTCATGCATATACAGAGCTGGATAACGTAAGCAGACGTCCACGCCTGGCAGGATGTTTCCTTTTGACTTTGAGCATTAAAGATAATCCTCTTAAAGTCAAAATAAGAAAAGCAAAGAGGTTTTTAAACCAGGTTCTTGTTAATTAAGCTTTTTTTGTTTAAATAAATAGAGGAAATAAGCTTAAGACCAGAACTCGGATCATTCTGACCAAGCAAAGATTTCTGTTCATTATAACTCTGTGATGGAAATCTTGATTCGAGTGTTTATTTAATTTTATTCTTCTTTGCACTCTGGCAACCTTTGCCGGGCCTGGCGCACGATACCCGCTGGACGAAGAGAGCTTCAGACTAGCACATGCTGCTTCAGTCACGTGTGAATCCTTTCATTCATTCATTCATTTTCTTATCCGCTTATCCAATCAGGGGTGCGGGGGGGGGGGGGGGGGGGGGGGGGGGGTTCTGGAGCCTGTCCCAGCTTGTCAGTGGGCGCAAGGCACACAGTAACACAGTAACACCCTGGACGGGACGCCAGTCCATCGCAGGGCAGACACACATACACACATTCACCTATAGGGCAAGTCAGTGTCTCCAATTAACCTGGACTGTGAGAGGAAACCCACACAGACACGGGGAGAACATGCAAACTCCGCACAGAAAGGACCCGGACCACCCCGCCTGGGGATCGAACCCAGGACCTTCTTGCTGTGAGGTGACAGTGCTACCCACTGAGCTACCGTGCCATGTGTGAATCCGCTGATAGGGCCACGAATAAATAAATACAACAAACAAACAAACACAAAAGGAAATGGAAGCTATTGGAACACGGGTATCACTGCAAACCTTCCAATACCGTCAACTTTGAGGATAAAAAGAAGACGGAGCACCATAAAGCTTGACCCGAGTTTATTGCTGATCATGTGAACAAAGAAAAAGCCTCCCTGAGGAGATGTGTGGTCATTTCAAATGAAGATTAAGTTCCTTGTTCACACATCAGCTGTCCCAACAAGTCATAGTATAGTCTATCTCTTTATTAGGTCTACTTATATGGTATTTTTTCCATTCGGCTGCTCCCGTATAGTCCACTTTCCAGACTTGGTACAGTTATTACATCGGGTGCCTCTATCCTGGCTCGGGACCAAGCCTCCCAAAGGCTGGTCTATTTCGACCACGCTTTCTCTTGGACATTAGCCAGTCATGTCCATGCAGACAACAGAAAACTCCTACTGGTTTGTCTTATTTCGTCTTGGGAGAATGTCCACCGGTGTGCCTCAAGGCTCAGTACACGGTTCTCTTTTCTTTCACTACCCAATACCTAATGGTGGTGATATGCTAATAACAGTGCTCATCCTGTATCTCCAACCAGATATATACCTTATATAGTATTATTGTCTATTCAGCTGCTCCCGAATATGGGGATCACCAGAGTGGATCTTGTCCACATTCCAGACTTGGTACAGTTATTACATCGGATGCCTCCATCCTGGCTCTGACATTGGTCTGACACTGGTGTGCTTCAAGGCTCAGTACATGGTTCTCTTTTCTTTCACTACCCAATACCTAATGGTGGTAATATGCTAACAACAGTGCTCATCCTATATCTTCAACCAAATGTCTGTCTGTCTGTCTGTCTATCTATCGATCGATCTATCTATCTATCTGTCGGTCTGCCTGTATCTATCTGTCTGTCTGTCAGTCTGTCTGCCTGGCTGTATCTGTCTGCCTGTCTGTCTGTCTGTCTGTCTGTCTGTCTGTCTGTCTATCTATCGATCGATCTATCTATCTATCTGTCGGTCTGCCTGTATCTATCTGTCTGTCTGTCAGTCTGTCTGCCTGGCTGTATCTGTCTGTCTGTCTGTCTGTCTGTCTGTCTGTCTGTCTGTCTGTCTGTCTATCTATCTATCTATCTATCTATCTATCTATCTATCTATCTATCTATCTATCTATCTATCTATCTATCTATCTATCTATCTATCTATCTATCATCTTCAAAAAATTCAACAAATTTGCTCAGACGGCTGTAATTCCACCTTGTAAAGTGGTCAAAGAAGCGACTAAACCAACTTATTTGAGTATTTTACAGTATTTTATGGGTCCTGGTAACAAAGCTCATAAACAATAAGATGAATATTATGGAAATCAAACACGACGTGAATAAAAACAAAAAAATAAACAAAAGTCATAAAAGAAAAGCATTCTATTTGAGAACATCACCGGCATGGATTTTCTAATGCCGTCTATTTCATCAGCCTGGCAGAAACTGCCAGAACTCTATTTTATTTAGATATTTGTGTTGTGAAGTCTCCTCCACTTCTGCTGACATGTAGTAGATCAGTAATGAAAATAAAAGAAAATCAGATCTCACAGGCCCCGCTGTTCATATCCTCGTACGTGAACCCATCCTCCCGGTGAACGTGATGAAGAAATACTCAGATAAGACCGCTGTGTTGTTCCGGGTCAGCGTGTCTGTCAGCGCCGATGTTTAATTCATACATCATTGTCCTGTTTGCTTTCTAAGATAGCAGCTTAGCGCTCGTGCCGCTCGGATAGCCCTGAATAAAATAATGCCCTTGACGACGTTCGCTGCTCCTGTCGATGTAAAAAAAATGCCTGCTGGTTGTAAATAGAAAGAAAAGAAAAAGGTGTTATAGCGCTGACCGTGAATCGCGGCGTTTGTTTTGGCTAACGTTCACCACCTGTTAGCATCACTGCCAGAGAACAGACGCTCAGGACAACGATAAAACCCACCGATGTGTTACGCTCATCTCCCCGGAACAAAATGCTAATTGAAGCTGGGTGAGGCACACTCAGCGGAATGAGCTAATCGAACCTCCATCAGGTAAACAAAGTCTGTTCACTGCAATAAAACTTAATTTAATACCAGAGATTTCTGTCTCCTACTCATAACAATATATCATATACATCTGTCTGTCTATCTGTCTGACTGTCTGCCTCCCTGTCTGTCTGCCTCCCTGTCTGTCTGTCTGTCTGTCTGCCTCCCTGTCTGTCTGTCTGCCTGCATCTATCTTTCTGTATCTGTCTGTCTGTCTCTATCTAGAATCTATCTGTCTGTCTATTTATCTAGAATCTGTCTGTCTATCTATCTATAATCTGTCTGTCTGTCTGTCTGTCTGTCTGTATCTGTCTGCCTATCTGTCTGTCCGTCTGTATCTATCTACCTGTCTGTCTTTCTGTCTATCTGTATATTTGTCTGTCTATCTATCTGTCTGCCTGTTTGTCTTTATATATATATATATCTATTTATAAGTCTGTCTGTTTGTGTCTGTCTGTGTCTATCTATCTATCTATCTATCTATCTATCTATCTATCTATAATCTGTCTGTCTGTCTGTCTGTCTGTCTGTCTGTCTGTCTGTCTGTCTGTCTGTCTGTCTGTCTATCTATCTATCTATCTATCTATCTATCTATCTATCTATCTATCTGTCTATCTGTATTTCTGTCTGTCTTTCTATTTATAATCTGTCTGTCTGTCTGTCTGTCTGTCTGTCTGTCTATCTATCTATCTATCTATCTATCTATCTATCTATCTATCTATCTATCTATCTATCTATCTATCTATCTATCTATCTATCTATCATCTATCTATCTATCTATAAACTGTCTGTCTGTCTATCTATAATCTGTCTGTCAGTTTGTCCATCTGTTGTGTCTGAAGACAATTTGAGCAACTGAGGGTTAAGGGTCTTGCTCAGGGTCTTAAATCAGCAACCTTCTGATTACTAGTTCAGTACCTTAACCAATGAGCTTTCACTTTTGAGTGGAAGCTGTTAAAGCTGTAAAGGAAGGAGGGACAAGCTGCATATCAGCACCTATGGTTTTGGAATGGGATGTCCAGCAAGCTCACGGTCAGTCTACATACTTTTGACCGTGTAAATGGGTCCAAACATTATCTATAATTTATGATATAGCTCCGCCCCTTTGGATTCAAATTTGCACCAGTGGCTTAGCAGATTAGCCTCTATACATCTCCCGCTATCGACAGGCGTCCAGTGCGGTGTGGATTTCAGCGCGTTATCGGCAGCGTCCATCTCCGGAGCATTAGTATGCACATGCGCCTCTCACCGTCATCAAGCACTGGGAGTTTAATGATTTAATTCGAGGGAGCGGAGTCTGAAAATGAAATTGAACGGCTCATTCTATGCTGAGCACACGCGCGCTAAGTCAGCGGGTGCTGATGAAGGATTTGTAGCTAATTGATGTGGGGTTGAGTATATCCCCACTTAGGCTCTTCAAGGAATAGAGAAGTGTTTTATGTGTTGCAGCTTGGAGGAATTACAGAGCGCAGAGCGACTTGAAAATAACGCTGCCGTAAAAATACCACGCCATAAAAATACCACCGCAGTAAAAATACCACCGCCGTGGGCTCCGAAAGCACATCAGATGAACGGATGATCTGAATGATCTGCACATATACAGTAGATCTACTCTAGGTGTGGGATGGTGGCTCCATACCTACCTCTCAGACCTTTACAGTAGGTGGATTGGCAACTTTGCCCCATGTGTAAGCAAGCAAATAGGCGTTTAAACTGGCAATCTTCTGATTACCGCTGAGCTACGACTGCCCACTGGGGCTGAGCATGACTCTCCAAATGCAATACAGATCTGCTTGGGAACGCAACGCTGGTTGGTAAAAAGAAGCGGCCACAGATTCTCCTTGATGGGATCGAGGGTTGCTCAAGAGGCGGAGGATTCAAAATCGGGAACTGGAAATGATTAAATTGGAAGATAAAAGGGTAATAGTAGCTTGATTTATTTATTTATATTTATTTGTTGAGACTTGGGCACTTTATAGAACAGTAGCAGCTCCATCAGTGTGATATATTTTCGGGTACGGAGGGGATCTCGGTCTCGTATGATGAACACAAATCATTTTTTTACATTCCATGCATTCATTTCCTCTCCGGTGCATCGTTTAATCCCACACACACACACACACACACACACACACACACACACTCACACACACACACACACACACACACACACACACACACACACACACACACACACACACACACACACACACACACACAGCGGCCTCGGATGCTCTTCACAAGATCCAATCCAATCAGCACCGTGTTTGCTCAATTTCCCTTAGGGGTGACTCTCTCCCCCTCGAGTAGGCGCGCCAGGCTTTCAAAGGAAATGTTCCCCGCCTTCTATTAGTTTGTTGTCCTTGAACAAAAATGTCATTCTTCAAAGGATCCTCCCATGACCGGTCACTAGCGCCCGTGTCCTAATACTTGTTATTATTCTTCGGCTGCGGTCTGTGTGATGACCCGCCCTCCAGGGCTGAAACGAAAGCTGAAGGTTGAAGTTCCTCAAAAATAGATTAAAAATCATGAAAGGAAAATGTCCTTGATTTTATAAACACGTTTATTCACTTCCGTTTTGTTATCAAAGCTCTTATTTACTAATCTGAGCAGGAGGGACGCAGGACTGGCGGAATCTGGACACACTATGTGGACAAAAGTATTGAGACGCCCGTTCTAATTACCGAATTCATTACAACGGTCGCTAACAGGTGTAATGCATCAATTATTTAAAAAGCCACGCTTTTAGATTTGCAACAACATTTAAGGGAAGGCCCTTAGAAAGGTCCTGTTTTAGGAAGACACTATATGGACAAAAGTATCTGGACACCTGACCATGAGCTTGGAGGACATCTCATTTCAAAAACACATGCACTCTTATGTAATATATTATTTAATTATTAATATAAGTGTAATATATTAATTAATTAAATACATTAAATACATAAATAAATAAATAATAAAATAAATTAAATTAATTAATTAAATAAATAAAGGGAGGTCCGGTGACCCAGTGGGTAGCACTGTCTCCTCACAGCAAGAAGGTCCTGTGTTCGATTCCCAGGTTGATTGGTCCGGGTCCTTTCTGTTTGGAGTTTGCATGTTCTCCCCGTGTCTGTGTGGGTTTCCTCCGGGAGCTCCGGTTTCCTCCCACAGTCCAAAGACGTGCAAGTGAGGTGAACTGGAGATATTAAAGTATTAGTGTGTGTGTTTGTTGGGAAAGTCGTAGTCTAGTGGTTAAGGTACTGAACTAGTAATCAGAAGTTTGCTGGTTCAAGCCCCACCACTGCCAGGTTACCACTGTTGGGCCCTTGAGCAAGGCCCTTAACCATCACTTGCTCAGACTGTGTACTGTCATAGTACTGCTAAATGTGAAAAATGTAATTGTGTGTGTGTGTAATAGACTGGTGACCTGTCCAGGGTGTTTCCTGCCTTTCACCCGGTGAATCGGACCCACCGCGACCCTGAATAAGATACAGAGGTGGTAAACAGACAATAAATGAATGAATAAATAAGTAAATAAATAAACGCTGTCTGTTTGCTACGTTGTGTGTGTGTGTATGTGTGTGTGCCCTGCAATGGACTAGCGCCCCGTCCTGGGTGTTACTGTGTGCCTTGCGCCCATTGAAAAGCTAGGTTAGGCTCCAGCATTCCCCCACCCCTAAATTGGATAAGCGGTTAAGACAGTGAGTGAGTGAGTGTTTGAGTTTGCTGAATGCAGCAGACTGACTGAAGCTTAAATATCAAACATTTCTCCACATCATTTCAGCTCTGCCGCCGCCAAGCCATTAAATGCCACATGTTTCCAATCCACCGGTTTGCTTTAAAAGCCTCAGCTGAAACGTCTTGTTGGTTCGGAGAGCCGGCGCCGGGCGATCGCTTCCTCTGACGCTGAAAGCTATCTCACTCGCCTGCAGGCTGTTCTGATTCGAATACTTATCACGCCACCTGAAAACACACGGGCTTAATTACCCAATCAAGAAATTGACCTCTCTGAATACGGGCATAATTAATGCGCCGAGTGAGCCGAGCGCTCAGGCTAAAACGGGTAAGGGTCGGCGACGGGGAAGCAGCGTGAAAGCGAGAGGCTCTGTGATTGAGCGAGATCTGATGAGGAGGCGAGTGCTGAATTATTTACGTGTTTGTAATCGGTTCATTTTCACGCCGAGTCGCCATCTGGCCGAAGAAACTCGGAGGGGTAGCGACCGGCTAATCAAGTAGCGGCTCAGAGCAAGCTAATGACAAACAGCAGCGTTTAAAATGTAATGCAGCGGGCGTTTTTAAATGCATTAAGGCTGAAACCAAGCTAGCATGTTACTGTGATATGGAATTAAAGAAGCCGTTTCATTCCTTGTGTGTTTTTAATGTTTTTACATCTGAAATCGTTTAAAAATAAAATATGTTATGACTTCTAGTCCATTTTTAAAGAAGGTCCAGGTCCTTTCTGTGTGGAGTTTGCATGTTCTCCCTGTGTCTGCGTGGGTTTCCTTCGGGAGCTCCGGTTTCCTCCCACAGTCCAAAGATGTGCAGTCATGTTAATTGGATACACTGACCTGCCCTATAGGTGAATGGGTGTGTGTATGAGTGTATGTGTGTGTGTGTGTGTATGTGTATGTGCGTCCAGTCCAGGGTGTTACTGTGTGCCTTGCACCCATTGAAAAGCTGGGACAGGCTTCAGCGTTTAAGAAAGTGAGTGAGTTCATTTACAATGTTTAAAAAATAATTATTATTACATTACAAGAATTATATGCTTCCAAAATGATGGCAAGACTTTGGACATGGCCCGTTCCCATTCCAGCATCACGGTACCCCGTGTTCATACTGAGATCTGTACGGAAGCCGTCATGGTTTGACTCGTTTCCTGTGAGGAACTCCAGCGGTTTACACGAAGCCCTGATCATAATCCCACTGAACACTCTTGGGATGAATTGGAACATTGATCGCAAGCCAGACAGGAACACCCTTGACAGAACGCCGATACATCGCAGGGTTTCGGCCACCCCCCTTTTCCCCGCTTCCGTCCCCAGACACGGCCAATCGTGACTGTGTGGACACCAGGCTGACCGATAGCACCGCTGAGATTTTTCTGTTTATTTATGCATTTTCTCCCTTTTTCTCCTGATTTAACCCAGTCAATCTGTCTTCCACTGCTGAGGATCCCTGATTTCATTCGAGGAGGGTATATTTGTTTCTCACGCGCCCACCGACACCTTCTTATACGCCCACGCTTGGGTGGATTTGCACATGAGGCTCATCCACTTCTGCACAGGCGCCTCAGTCTGCTAACCAGGGTCCTTGCACAGCGTTTGCACAGTCTATCCCAGCTTTTCAATGGGAGCAAGGCACACAGTAACACCCTGGACGGGGAGCCAGTCCATCACAGGGCAGACACACACACACACACAGACACACATACACACACACTCACCTATAGGGCAATTCAGTGTCTCTAATTAACCTGACTGCATGTTTTTGGACTGTGGGAGGAAACCGGAGCTACCGGAGGAAACCCACACAGACACGGGGAGAACATGCAAACTCCGCCTGCTGTTAAATAAGAGATCACCAGTTTTGGTCTCACTTGAGGGTCGGAAGCTTTTAGGCTGGATATTTGTACCCTATCAGACGAAGCGTATCATGGTCTGGTATAATTTTCAGACTCGAGATGAATCAAACCTTCGTCTGGTTCTTTTGAAGTACCGCCCCCGTACAGCCTTGACCCAACACGACCTGAAACGACTTCCTGTCTGTCTGTGTTTCCACCCACAGTAATCAAACACCAAGAACTGAAATAAAATAAAAATGCAACTCTGTTTTATTTTGCTCTGGCTGCTAGACTTTAAAAAAATGTCAGTGTAAGTTATTATATGAAATATTAAGCTGGATGTGAAAGAGATTAAAAACAAAGTAATACTGTGGTCACGGTACTGAGCACGCTACCTCACTCACTTTCTTAACTGCTTATCTAATCACCTGTCACCTATAGGGCAATTCAGTGTCTCCAATTAACCTGACTGCACATTTTTGGACTGTGGAAGGAAACCGGAGCACCCGGAGGAAACCCACACAGACACGGGGAGAACATGCAAACCACACAGAAAGGACCCGGACCGCTCCACCTGGGGATCGAACCCAGAACCTTCTTGCTGTATGGCGACACCATGCCACCCTATTATTTGATTTACTAGTTCTATAAATTGAATTGTTAAGCCAGGTAGCTCTTACTGTGGTGTAGTGTGGTCCCGGATCCTTGGAAATAAGTGAGATTGAGATCCAGTCCGGCCTTTTTTCACCCAGCAGACTTGGTGGCCAATTTTGTCTGCTGCAGGCACTGCCGATTGTGCCATCTAGATGGCGCCCAGCCCACCAATAGCAGAGTCAAGATTCGAACCAACAAATGAATGTCTTATTTAATATATTTTTACTGTACCGAGAACACGGCTTTACCCGTCACTACTGTTAGTGTGTACTCGTGTTCCAGAGAGTTCATTAGGACGACACGACTTCTGCAGCTCCAGTCCTTTATCTCCTGTCACATCAAAGAATCCAAGCCCTAAAACCGTGAACTACATTAAGAGTGTGAGAGAGTAAAGAGCATTTGCGTTCTCTCTTCTCGTCCCGTTTCTTTCTTCTGCTTACAGACGAGGCCATTACCGACCCAGGCAGGCTGGACTACGTGAACTGTTGATGCCCGCAGCGCCCTCCATTAGCCGGAGAGGGCAAAACAAACACTCGCTGGCTTTCAACGTGCTGAAAAAAAAAGTTTGAGGGAGTTCAAACGACGGGAGTTTTGGTGCTGCTTTGTAAACACTGTCGAAAAGTTTCACTTAGTTGTTTTCTTTTCCTTTTACTGCCCTGTGAGCAGAGCGAGATTTAAACCTAGGACCCTGGAGCTGGGTGTCACCCACACAAACTTCTTTACCTGAGGATTAAGAGCCTTGGTCAGGGTCAAAAGTGGCAACTTGGCAGTGTTGTAAGTCTGTAATTAAAATACAGTCAGCAATTGTATACCTACAGTTCATCTGCATGCTAAAAGAAGCTTATTGTATATACACTGATCAGCCATAACATTAAAACCACCTCCTTGTTTCTACAATCACTGTCCATTTTATCAGCTCCACTTACCATATAGAAGCACTTTGTAGTTCTACAATTACTGACTGTAGTCCATCTGTTTCTCTGCATGCTTTGTTAGCCCACTTTCATGCTGTTCTTCAATGGTCAGGACCCCCACAGGACCACCACAGAGCAGGTATTATTTGGGTGGTGGATCATTCTCAGCACTGCAGTGTCACTGACATGGTGGTGGTGTGTTAGTGAGTGTTGTGCTGGTATGAGTGGATAAGACACAGCAGCGCTGCTGGAGTTTTTAAATACCGTGTCCACTCACTGTCCACTCTATTAGACACTCCTACCTAGTTGGTCCATCTTGTAGATGTCAAGTCAGAGACGATCGCTCATCTATTGCTGCTGTTTGAGTTGGTCATCTTCTAGACCTTCATCAGTGGTCACAGGACACTGCCCACGGGGAGCTGTTGGCTGGATATTTTTGGTTGGTGGACCATTCTCAGTCCAGCAGGGACAGTGAGGTGTTTAAAAACTCCAGCAGCGCTGCTGTGTCTGATCCACTCATACCAGCACAACACACACTAACACACCACCACCATGTCAGTGTCACTGCAGTGCTGAGAATGATCCACCACCTAAATAATACCTGCTCTGTGGGGGTCCTGTGAGGGTCCTGACCATTGAACAACAGGGTAAAAAGGTATGCAGAGAAACAGATGGACTACAGTCAGTAATTGTAGAACTACAAAGTGTTTCTATATGGTAAGTGGAGCTGATAAAATGGACAGTGAGTGTAGAAACAAGGAGGTGGTTTTAATGTTATGGCTGATCAGTGTATGTACATAACATTTTTTTATTCGTGTAGCGTTCAAGTGCCTAATGTTTACCGGTTTATCTGCACTATGAGGCATCCTAGCAATCCTACAGCAATTCAGTTAGCAATCAGCTGTAAAGAAGCTTAAAACAAGACTCGGGTCACTGAGTTTGGAAAACTAACAATCAGTTCTGTGGATGCAGGAAGAGGTCAAAACATGGATGAGAATTTTTAGCTTTGAAATCGTTGCTGGATGTTCTAGGTTTACATTGAACTATTGAGGTAGCTGTGCTGTGTATCATAGCTTCTATTTATTCTATCGTTAAATTTATGAGTGCCATTTAATGACTGCTGTGAAATGTGGCTCTTTTCTTTAAAAATCTGTGAAATCTGTGTAATTAAGCACATTTTCCCGTGAATTTAGTCGGGCCCTGATAATAATTAATAAATGTTTGTACCACAGCTGTACCTAATAAAGTGCTCGGTGACTGTGTATATATGTAACAATAAAGGAATTTTTATTACCTCAGTAAGTGTATCAGATAATTAATGCTGTTAATCTGTCGAATCTGAACCATTTTCCACGCTGGATATAAAACAGATTTACAAATTAACACACACACACACACACACACACACACACACACACACACACACACTTTGTTAAATGAACAGTTCTCGCCGGGGGACGAACATTAAATCTATTTAACACGGCTCGTCAGCTTAGCCCGGGCGTAACAATAACCGAGCTATAAGATCCCAGCACAGCGAGCGCGTCGCCGCTGCCGCGCTGCTAAACATATTGATCTGCATTCAGCGCGGCGGCGCTCGTTTCTCCCTCAGCGTGAAACGGACGACCACGATCAAGTAATCCATCCGAGAGCCGCTGTTTACCGTACGCCCAACGGCTAATGCCAACCACACACACATCGGTGCACGGAGGCAGACGCGGTTCAAAACATCAAAAAATAATACGCTGGTGCATCTGGGGACGGAGAAGCAGGTGCGACAGGTCTTGAATATCTAAGATTTGTTTTTGTTTTTAAGTAAGGGAAGTGGGTTCGTTCCTCCCAATCGCTGGTGCAGGCAGATGAACATCAGACAATAGAGAGGAAAGAGAAGACAGGAACCCAGAGCCATGCTCACCTCCCCACCATAACATTTAATTACAAATGAATGTCTTTAATCTCTATGGAGGTCATTAGAAGATTTATCTATTCATCTCTTATTTACATCTCTATCTAATGATACATCTAATGACAATCATGATGCCACCTGCAAATGCAGATCACGGTGATATTATAATAGTAGTTGTTATAATAGTAATAATAATAATAATAATAATAATAATAATAATAATTTTACTGTAATTATTTTATTATTGTTATTATTATTTACTATTATTATTGTTATAATTATTATTCTTGTTATTGTATATTATAATAGTAGTTATTATTATTATACTTATTATTATATCTATTGTTATTATTATATATTATTATATTATATATTTTTTAATAATAGTAATTATATTATTATTATTTTAACTATTATTACTGTTTTTATTATTTGTATTATTGTTATTATTTGTATTATTATTATTATTATTATTATTATTATTAATATCATTATTATTATTTCTGTTATTATTATTATTATTAATATTGTTATTATAACTATTATTATTATAATTATTATCATTACTGTTATTTTAATTATTATTATTTTTATTATTATTTTTATTATTATTATTGTTATTATTATTATTACTGTTATTATTATTATTATTACTATATTATTATTATTATTACTATATTATTATTATTATGTTTATTATTATTATGTTTATTATTATTATTATTATTATTACTTTTAATATTATGTTTATTATTATTATTATTATTGTTATTATTATTATTATTATTATTATTATTATTATTATTATTATTATTATTATTATTATTATTATGAGTGATAAATTGCTCACATTTAAAGTTTTTTTCTTGCCAGGTTTCTGAGTGCTCGAATGTTCAGACTCTGATATTTTTTCTTTCCCCTCTCTGCATGACTGTGAGATTTTTGGCCAGATTCCGTCATGCCTTGGTGAGACGTGTCATTTTCTGTTATCACTCTGTTCCCACTCGAGGATTCAGACACATATAAATAATAATCTCAGCAGGAATGTCAGGAGCTGGAAGCTGCCATGTTCAGAGCATGTTACACTTCCTCTCACTGAAACGCTGCAGGTACGAGAACATTTAACTCACACTGTTACGTTAATAAAGCGTTTATAAAGCCGTGTGTCATACTGTCATGCACATAAACAAATACTTTATATTTATTGGTCATTTTAATTCAATGGAAGGGTCACCTCACATGGTTTAATTCCCCTGCTCCCCAGAGTCCTTTATGTGTTGAGTTTGTATGTTCTCCTATGGTCTGTATGGGTTTCCTATGGGAACTCCGGTTTCCTCAACCTCAAAAACAATGCAAAACAGCCCCCCAAAAATCAGTAAACAACTCGATTATAAATTATATACACTATATGGACAAAAGTATTGGGACGCCCCTTCTAATTGCTGAATTCACATGTTTCAGCCACAACAATTGCTAACAGGTGTAATAAATCAGTTATATAAAGGACAATATATGCTTCCAACTTTGTAGTAACAGTTTAGGGAAGGTCCTTTCCCTGTTCCAGCATGACTGTAACCCTGTGCACAAAGCGAGATCTATAAAGTCCTGACCTCAGCCCCACTGAACAGCTCTTGAATTAACTGAAACATCAACTGAGGCTTTCTTGATTGACATCAGTACATAGCCATACAAATGCTATCATCTTTTGACTGAATGGGAACAAATTCCCACAGATTTACAGACATAGAGTCTTGTGAGAAGCCTTCTCAGAAGAGTGATTGTTGTTATAGCTGGAAATATCACACAGAGTGTAATTATAGTGTAATTAGGAATATTTTAATTGTGTAACACATATAAAACATCATGATACTGTCATGCACAGCAGTCCTGGCTATCATATAAAGGAAATCCTAAAAATGAACCACAGGAAACCCTCCGCTGGTCACAGACAGGCGAGGGGTGGGTGGGTAGCTGGTGGTGTGGGGGTTATGTTCCCTCCCACACACTCTTCTCATGCCTCGCTGAATCCCTCAGAGCCCTACAAAGTTCGATCTGTCCTTTTTAAAAAAAATCCTCCTCCTCGTTTCTCAGAATGGCCGAGCCGCTGGGGCGTCGATCTAAATTTATCCTGAACAGTGGAGGATGTTTTTTACTGGTGATTTATGATTAGGAAATGGACCCTAACAGATTTTGTGAATGTAGCTTGACGCAGTCAAACAAAATCAATGTTTATCTAGGCAATTTGCATCGGACAACTTTAAAATAGTCGTGTTTAATTAAAGAGTTTAGAGTACAAAATACCCCGAGTTTCAATCTGATGGCCTAAATTAGATTTCTCTGCTGATTTAACCCTGATTACAGGATTGTTTTAATACAATAACTGTGCTCTCTGATAATAACTGACATTCAGGAGGCTTCGTTTACTCTAATTTGTTTATTATATTTAGCAATAATCAGCTTAGCATTAATACACCTTTTACTCCTTCATCCTGGCTAGTACCTGTAATGTCTAGTTTACACGACACGATTTTTGCCCTGATTTTCGCTCGCCGACTGGTTGCCGCTAGATTTGCCGGCTCGGGAGCAACTCGGCGTTTGCTCTGCGATCGAAAATCGGCTCTCGATCGCTATGTGTGAACTGCTCAACAACTCGATCCGAGCGACTGAAGATAAATATCTAGCATGCTAGATATTTGGATATGAGTCGGCCGACTGGCAATGAGTGCGGTGTCGAGCAGCCAATGAGAACGCAAGATACGGGGTGACGGAAAACAAGAGACACGGGCAGGGACACACACTTAAGTTTTACAGTATCTCTGACCTTATCATTCTCTACATAACACCAACGTTACATTGCAAAAAATATTTATTAAGCTCCAACTCACTATAGAACAATCCCTGCTGTTCGTGTTGCCAAATCCACTCAGATTCATTTATTTTTCCTCTTTGCTTTAATGCTGCACATCAGCGCACAAACTTTGATCGCTCGCTACTTGTTGACGTGCATTTTTGGACATGGTATCGTTAATCCTTTCATCACTTCTCGCGTGTGTTTTCGTGACAAAATGTAGTTTGTGAGACCAGAGAAGCTCGCCTGCGATTCCAGGTGGTGATAGATAGTGTAGTGTGAAACTCACTATTGCCAATCAACCACACCGACTTGAAAGACTCTCGATTACAAGAGATCCAGTCGTGTGTTGTGAACAGTACATCGACCTGACAACTTGAAAAGTCGTGTAGTGTGAACTTGGCATCAGTCTTGGGCTCCCCGAAAAACTGGATAGAAGCATTACATCCCCAGAGGCTTAGACACTGCCGAGCAAGATTACACGCACAAAAGAACAAAGGTTTGGGGCACCAGCGCAGGGATTCTAGACTCTACTAGTTTGAATCTTAACTCTGGGTTGGGTGAGCGCCCGTTGGCGGGCACAATCGCCAGTACCCGCAGCAGACAAAATTGGGTAGGAAAATACTGAACAAAAAAAAGGGGATGGGGTCTTTGACACTGCGTAAGGACCTTTACAGAAGTGGAGGGCCGCTGAGATCAGCATGCGAGGCCACTCTGTATCAGGGGTGGCACAGTGGCTTGAGGGTAGCACTGTTGCCTCAGAGCAAGAAGGTCCTGGGTTCGATCCCCAGCTGGAGCGGTCTGGGTCCTCTCTGTGTGGAGTTTGCATGTTCTCAACATGTCTGTGTGGGTTTCCTCCAGGTGCTCCGGTTTCCTCCCACAGTCCAAAGATGTGCAAGTGAGGTGAAATGGAGGTACAAAATTGACTGTGTTCGATATAAACTTGTAAACTGATGAACCTTGTGTAATGAGTAACTACCGCTCCTGTCCTGAATGTAACCAAAGTGTAAAACATGACGTTAAAACCCTAATAAACAAACAAACTCAAACATCGGAAAGTTCTAAGGGAGAACATAAGGCATCTATCAATGAGCTATAAGGTTATGCAGAACAACAAAGATCCAGAAGATCCAGAAGGATCCGAAGATTCGGCATCCTGGGTAATTAAGTGTCTATTTAATGGTCAGTCAAGGAGCCTAAACACTTTCTGATTCTGACTCTGGGGCATCCACGTACTTTTGTCCTCATAGTTTCTTTTTAGGTCAGTCGAAGGCTAAATCACTGATTACACGGCGTAGGCGGCAGCGAGACGTCTAGTCTGCCGTTTTATTTAAAGTCAATACGGAATCCATGAAATATAAATGCGCTCTGTATGGAAAACGTCGTCTAACTTTAGTTCCTTAAGTGCAGCCAATGCAAAACAAAAAAAAAAGGTCAGGGAACTTCAACGAGGTGGTTCGATAAATAATCTGAAAGAAATAATGATTCTCTTTGACGTGGATGTTTGCTAAAGCGTTCGGAACGGAGGTTAGAACTGATTCAGAATTTTGATTCACGCCGGTTTGAAAGAGGTCCGGTGCTGAACGCGTTCCTGAACTGCTGTATCTATGAAGGGTTCGGTGAAGCTGAAGTGCGACGCAGCGATATTGTCTCAGGGTTTTAATGAACGAGTCGTTCTGAAACCTCGGTGCACCTCAGCGGTCGTGCCACTTCTCATCATGGTGGTTTGAAGAGGGTCTCCGTCTGGCTCGAGGCAAATTGCTCCTTTATTAATGGGACAGTGAGCAGACGTCATGTTTCAGATTATTTAACTCTAGATGTTTTCAATTTGCCGGTACAATAGAAGCGCAAAAGGACGAGCAGATTGGAAATTTTGAGGCCGTGTAGAACCCAGAATTATATTTGAGTAAAATATGAATAGATTTATTTCATTACACACTTCAAATACTTTCACACGTTCATTCATTCATTAATTCATCATTCACCTTCCCAACAGCTTCACCCATGGGGCTCAGTAGAACTCAGCAGTAGATCTGTTTTAGTGGTTCTTAAATTCTATCTGACTATCTGGACAAGCTGTCGCGGGTTGCTTATTGGTTAAGGTACTGAACTAGTGATCAGAGGGTTTCTGGGTCGAGCCCTACCACTGCCAAATTATCACTGTTGGTGCCGCTCGGGTGGCACAGCTGTAAAAACACACACTGGAACCAGAGCTGGGATCTCAAATACATCATAACGAGTCTCAGCTCTGCCTGCCGGCTGAGGCTGAGCGGCCACATGAACCACAATTGGCCTGTTATTCAGATAGGGGTGGGATTAAGCCGAATGGGGGTCTCTCTCTCTCTCATAACTAATGCAATTACGACCTCTGCTGGCTGATTGATGGCGCCTGCACAGAGATGGGAAAAGAGTGCTGTCAGGGTGTGTCTCTCCGTACACAGTGCTGATCTGCACTGCACTCGTCAAAGTGTAGGTGACAAGATGCATACGGCTGCTGCGTAACCCACGTGCCCTGCGTAACCCACGGGGGGCGTGGGTTAGCTTCGTTCTCCTCAGTCAGAGCAGGGATCGGCATTGGTGGAGAGGAAGCATGATGTAATCGTCAAAAAAGAAAAAATATCACTGTTGGGCCCCTGAGCAAGGCCCTTAACAACTGCTTGAAGTGTGTACAGTGACAAGTAACAGGTCAGCATAGTAAATCTGTCAGCACAACGTGGTAGCTCAGGGGTTAAGGTACTGGACTAGTAATCAGAAGGTTGCAGGTTCAAGCCCCACCACTGCCAAATTAACACTGTTGGGCCCCTGAACAAGGCCCTTAACCCTCAATTGCTCAAAACTGTATTCAGTCGCTTTGGATACAAGCGTCTGCTAAATGCTGAAAATGTAAACGTGATGGTTTGGGCTTTCTTCTTTATGCTGGCAGGGGACAACTGTTCCACGTTCCACGACTTGAAATGGGTAGGATGAGTCGTATTTATCGGGCAAAAGGCAGGACACACCCTGGACGGGTTGCCAGTCCATTACAGGGCACACACACACAGCTCTAATTGTCCTGACTGCACGTCTTTGGATTTGTAGGAGGAAACCGGAGCACCCAGATGAAACTCACACGGACTCCACACAGAATGGACCCGAACCCGGACCCTTCTTGCTGTGAGGTAGCAGCGCTACCCCCCACGTCACCATGCCGCCAACAATTCACCATCTGTATCATAATCACTAATGAGGAAGGAGAAGGAAACGCTACGTGCCCGCTCACTGGATCCACTCGCTCAGCGCCTCGTTTCATCCCGCTTTGATTTGATGTCTCATTTTCGGGTTAATAACCGAGCCCATCCTCTGAAGAAGGCCGCGCAGACGATGATGATGATGAGGAGGAGAAGCTTCTGTTTTGCTGGAGATAATTTATTGTAATTACAGTTTGATGCCTTGAATGAAATATTTAGCCCTGCTGGCGGGTACAACAAACCCCCTCGCGCTGTCGTTCGGGTGATGCTGATGCTCACGATGCTGATCTGACCGGCGGTGCCACGCCAAGCCGACACGGATGTGTTTACGGTGTCGTTTGGCAACACCGAGATTGTAATTAATGCTTTAATTAAGCGGCTGAGGCGAATCCCTGATTCATTACCGGGGTAAACACGGTCCTCCCGGGCGGAGGCCGAAATGTTCTAGGCTGTTGGAAGTGTCTGCGGGGAGTCAGACAGGTGATGCTGGGAGAGATGCCAGTCAGGGTGCTTTTGTTTAAACTACTGTTGGCATGTCTTGCTGGCAGAGCCACTCCGACTCGATAATCGGTGCCAGTTTGCAGGAGTAAACATTTGAAAATGAACAAAAAGTCAAGCGGGTGACATTCTGTCAACAACAGCAGCAACAAGATCCCATGATGCTTTGCTGTTGTGTATTTTTCAGGTTTTGTTTTATTTTTGAGCTGAAAGTAATGTGGTCCTGAGAACCTGGGTTTGATCCTTGCCACCAGTCACTGTCTGTAAGTGGGTTTAAAGGTTCTACAGAGTCTGTTTGGTTTTTTTTAACCATGCCCACCTCAGTCCACCACTGCTGACATCTCAAGCTTGACAGTTCAACCCTGGCTGGTCAGAGGGAGGGAGGACTGTAAGGGGACTCCTCATAACCGCTGCTGGCTGATCGATGGCATCCTCACAAGAATGGGGTACAATGGGGGTAGGTGTACGACTCTTCATGAGTTTGTACGTTGAATTAAAATGAATCACCTGTTGAGCAGTTGATTTTATACTGTATGTGTGTGTGTGTGTGTGTGTGTGTGTGTGTGTGTGTGTGTTTTGTTAGGAAGTTTCTGGACCATAATTTCTCCTGGACTCCAGTGAATATATCAGTGACCACAGAAGCTTCTTTCTTCCCTGGAGGTCCAATTACTGCGTGCTTTAGTCTAATGATGTGGTTTACACAGAAGTAGCCAAACTTTGTGCCTGCTGATGCCCACACTGAACCGAATTCACAAAGTCTAAAGTGAATCCACGCTGGATGTGTCTGACAAGTCTACAGGACACAAGAATCCAGCTGGAGTTACAAACAACAATTTGTGTTTTAGTACCAGTACAATCAGTCCTCACTTACTCACCCACTTACCCACTCACCCACCCACTCACTCACTAACTTACTTACCCACTCACACAACCACCCACCTACTCACTCACTCACTCACTCATCCGCCCACTCACTCACTCATCCACCCACTCACTCACTCACCCACTTACTCACCCACTCACTCACACTCATCCACCCACTCACTCATCCACCCACTTACTCACCCATCCACCCACTCACTCATCCATTCACTCACTCACTCACTCGCTCATCCACCCACTCACTCACTCACCCACCCACTCACTCATCCACCCACTCACTCACTCACTCACTCATCCACCCACTTACTCACCCACTCACTCACTCATCCACCCACTCACTCACTCATCCACCCACTTACTCACCCACTCACTCATCCACCCACTCACTCACTCACTCATCCACCCACTCACTCACTCATCCACTCACTCATCCACCCACTTACTCACCCACTTACTCACTCATCCACCCACTCACTCACTCATCCACTCACCC
This sequence comes from Trichomycterus rosablanca, assembly GCF_030014385.1. NCBI lineage: Eukaryota > Metazoa > Chordata > Actinopteri > Siluriformes > Trichomycteridae > Trichomycterus > Trichomycterus rosablanca. The sequence continues at coordinate 3,685,364 of NC_086008.1, forward strand.
ACTCACTCACCCACTCACTCATCCACCCACTCACTCACTCACTCATCCACTCACTCACTCACTCATCCATCCACTCACTCATCCACCCACTTACTCACTCATCCACTCACTCACTCACCCACTTACCCACTCATTCACCCACTCACTCACTCACTCACTCACTCACTCACTCGCTCATCCACCCACTCACTCACTCACTCACCCACCCACTCACTCACTCACTCACTCACTCATCCACCCACTCACTCACTCACTCACTCACTCACTCACTCATCCACCCACTCACTCACTCATCCACCTACTTACTCACACACTCACTCACTCATCCACCCACTCACTCACTCACCCACTCACTCATTCACCCACTCACTTACCCACTTACTCACCCACTCACTCATCCACCCACTCACTCACTCATCCACCCACTCACTCACTCACCCACTCACTCATTCACCCACTTACTCACCCACTCACTCACTCATCCACCCACTCACTCACCCACTCACTCATCCACCCACTCACTCACTCACTCACTCATCCACCCACTCACTCACTCATCCACTCACTCACTCACTCGCTCATCCACCCACTTACTTACTCACCCACTCACTCACCCACTTACCCACTCATCCACCCACTCACTCACTCACTCACTCACTCATCCACCCACTCACTCAATCATCCACCCACTCACTCATCCACTCACTCACTCACCCACTTACCCACTCATTCACCCACTCACTCACTCACTCGCTCATCCACCCACTCACTCACTCACTCACCCACCCACTCACTCATCCACCCACTCACTCACTCACTCACTCACTCATCCACCCACTCACTCACTCATCCACCCACTTACTCACCCACTCACTCACTCATCCACCCCCTCACTCACTCATCCACCCACTTACTCACCCACTCACTCATCCACCCACTCACTCACTCACTCACTCACTCATCCACCCACTCACTCACTCATCCACTCACTCATCCACCCACTTACTCACCCACTCACTCACTCATCCACCCACTCACTCACTCATCCACTCACCCACTCACTCATCCACCCACTCACTCACTCACTCATCCACCCACTCACTCACTCATCCATCCACTCACTCATCCACCCACTTACTCACTCATCCACTCACTCACTCACCCACTTACCCACTCATTCACCCACTCACTCACTCACTCACTCACTCGCTCATCCACCCACTCACTCACTCACTCACCCACCCACTCACTCACTCACTCACTCATCCACCCACTCACTCACACATCCACCTACTTACTCACCCACTCACTCACTCATCCACCCACTCACTCACTTATCCACCCACTCACTCACCCACTTACTCACCCACTCACTCATCCACCCACTCACTCACTCACTCATCCACCCACTCACTCACTCATCCACTCACTCATCCACCCACTTACTCACCCACTCACTCACTCATCCACCCACTCACTCACCCACTCACTCATCCACCCACTCACTCACTCACTCATCCACCCACATCCACCCACTCACTCAATCATCCACCCACTCACTCACTCACTCACTCACTCATCCACCCACTCACTCATTTAGCAGGTGCCTTTATCCAAAGTTAGAGTATACAGTCTGAGCAATTGAGGGTTAAGGGCCTTGCTCAAGGGCCCAACAGCAGCAACCTGGCAGTAGTGAGGCTTGAACCAGTGACCTTCTGATTACTAGTCCAGTATTTTAACCGCTAGGCTACAATTGCCCTCTCACCAACTTACTCACCCACTTACTCACTCACTCTCTCTTTCACTCACCCACTTACTAACCCACTCACTAACCCACTCACCCACCCACTCAGTTTCTAAACCATTTATCTTTAGGGTCAGGGTCACAGGGGGTGCTGGAGCCTATCCCAGATCTTAATGAGTGCAAGGCAGGGCACCATTCCATCGCAGGGCACACACACACACACACACACACACACACACATATTTAAGAGCAATTTGAGTGTGTCGAATTAACCTGACTGCACGTCTTTGAACTGTGGAAAGAAAACTGGAGCACCTGAAAGAAACCTACACGGACACAGGGAGAACATGCAAACTCCACAAGGAGAGCACCCAGACCGCTCCACCTGGGAATCGAACCCAGGACCTTCTTGCTGTGAGGTGATGGTGCTACACACTGAGCCAATGTGTATCTCACAATCTGTCCTATAAATTAGTAAAATATTTCCTACTTTGTTTAGGGAAGGCCCTTTATCTGTTACAGTAGGGGCCTGAGCATCTGTGCATGATCATAGTTTGACAAGGTGTGAATGATATTCAGTAGTTTGGAACAGAACATACTTGAGAGGAGGCTGTTATAGCTGCAAGAAAGGGGAGGGGGTCAGCTTCTTATCAGTAGTTTTGAAAGTTTCCTCACATTTTTGCCCTATGAAACACACAGAGATTTTAAATTTAAACGCCCTGGTGGTGTGGCGGTAAATAGTCGTATACGGTCACCAGATTCTGGACTGAAAGGTCACTCCGTTTCAGCAGGCTGGTCGGACAGTTAAGCGTAACCTTTAATCCCAGAATGCACCTGTAAAATTCCCTGGACCGTAACACCTACTGACACCGTGACCCCCTGGCTCAACCTCATGGTGCTCTTCAGGGTGAACAGAAGTACATTAGCATAACTTTACATTCTTCCTGGATGTGAATCCATCCATCTTCACATCTTCACGTATCAGACGGAGTTCTTTTAGCTCTATTGCATTCTGGGAGTTCTCGAATGCTTCGAGTCCTGCAGCAGCTGGCTTTAGGTCCAGACTTAAAATCAATCAATCAATCAATCAATCAATCAATCATCAATCAATCAATCAATCAACTGTCTGTCTGCCTAACTTTCTATCTATCTATCAATCTGTATGTCTGTCTGTCTGTCTGTCTGTCTGTCTGTCTGTCTGTCTGTCTGTCTGATTGTCTGTCTGTCTGCCTATCTAACAATCTGTCTGTCTGTCTATCTGTTTATGTATGTATGTATGTATGTATGTATTTATCTATCTATCTATCTGTCTGTCTGTCTGTCTGTCTGTCTGTCTGTCTGTCTATCTAACAAGCTGTCTGTCTGTCTATCTGTTTATCTATCTATCTATCTATCTATCTATCTATCTATCTATCTATCTATCTATCTGTCTGTCTGTCTGTCTGTCTGTCTGTCTGTCTGTCTGTCTAACAATCTGTCTGTCTGTCCATCTGTGTATGTATGTATGTATGTATCTATCCATCTATCTATCTATCAATCTATCTGTCTGTCTGTCTGTCTGTTTATGTATGTATGTATCTATCCATCTATCTGTCTGTCTGTCTGTCTGTCTGTCTGTCTGTCTGTCTGTCTGTCTGCCTATCTAACAATCTGTCTGTCTGTCTATCTGTTTATGTATGTATGTATGTATCTATCCATCTATCTGTCTGTCTGTTTGTCTGTCTGTCTGTCTGCCTATCTAACAATCTGTCTGTCTGTCTGTCTATCTGTTTATGTATGTATGTATGTATCTATCCATCTATCTGTCTGTCTGTTTGTCTGTCTGTCTGTCTGTCTGTCTGTCAATCAACTGTCTGTCTGCATGTCTGTCTATCAATCTATATGTCTGTCTATCTATCAGTCTGATTGTCTGTCTGTCTGTCTATTTAACAATCTGTCTGTCTGTCAATCTGTCTATGTATGTATGTATCTATGTATCTATCAGTCTGTCTGTCTATCTATCTACTAACTGTCTGTCTGTCTATCTATCTACCTAACTTTCTGTCTGTCTATCATCAATATAAATAAAAATAAGTTTCTCCATCATCAAACGTGTATGCAGTTTATTTGCAATTCTATCGGTGCAGTCATGCTAGAAAGAAAAATGGCCTGTCCTAAATCAATTGATTTATTATATTTGTAAGCAATTGTTGTGGCTGAAACACATGGAATCAATAATTACATTAATTATTAATTAAATTAATAAGGGGTGTCCTAATACTTTTGTCCATATAATGTCCATATACATTTTTAATATGCTGACTAATATTTGGAATGTCCTGGAGTGGATCTCCTCAATCTCCAGATTTAAATCACATAGAAAATCTTTGGTGGAATTTAATACAAGCAGTTTCAGAAAGAGCATCATCAGACCTTAATGAACTGGAAGCTTTTGTATGAGAAGAAAAACATTGATAATTATTATTAAACTTTGAATCTAAAACTAAGAGCAGGGATTAGTCCATGTAAAAACAAATGTGGGATTAAAGAGCCCTTTTCACAGCGAGCTCAGAGTCGACCCATGTGGAAAAAAACACAGAAAAAGGTTCAGAAATCCATAATAACTGGTTTTATATCATATATAATAATTTCTATAATATTAAGCCATAATTATACATCATTTTATGACTTTTTTTCCTTCCAGAAAATGTCACATCTCTTTTCTTCATTACGTCCCTTTTACATCTCACGATTCAGAGCCTGGTGGATTCATGAAGTCAGGAAAATGGACCATTAAAGTTATTAGCTTTGAATCAGATCAATTCTCGAGCTTTAATATTCAGAGTGTATCAAAGCGCCGGTCGCTTCAAACGAGCCTGTCATCTCCTTCAGTTCCAGCAGGTTTTTTTTACCCATATACGTTCTTCTAAAATCCATTCCCATCTCTCGCTTAATGAATCTTTCAGCCTCCTTGAACCCATTAGTGAACGTTCACTGCTCAAAAGGCTGGAGAGGTTTTACTTTCTACTTCAGTTTCAGTCCAGAGTTGAGAAGCGCTGCTGGGCTGGACGTGAGTTTTGGACGGTAGCATTTCTAAATATGCGTTACTAGGCTGCGTTGAAAAAAAAATGCACTCAACTCTTTTTTTGTTATGCATTTTCTCCCTTTTTCTCCCGATTTGAGTGCGTCCAATTTTTACGCAATTGCATTACGCTTCCTCTCTACTGGTGCTGACCCCCACCCCAACCGAGGAGAGCAAACTGTCACAAGCCCCCTCCGACACGTGCACAGTAGCCGAATGCATCTTGTTACCTGCACGAGGCGAGTTCATATGTGGATCAGCTTTGTGCACTGAGAGCCACACCCTGATCAATGCATTATTCCCCAACTCAGATGCCATCAATCAGCCAGCAGAGGTCGTAATTGCATCAGTTATGAACTTCCCACCCTGTCTGAACAACAAGCCAATCGTTGTTCATGTAGCCACCCAGCCCAGCCGGATGGCAGAGCTGAGATTCGACACGGTGTATTTGAAATCCCAGCTCTGGTGTGCTAGCGTATTTTACTGCTGAGCCACCTGAGCTGCCAATCTTGTTGATTTTGATAAGAACGACACACCCACAGTTTGAATTATACAGTGAAATTGGGGGAGTCGTTTTATATATTAGTTAACTAACCACCCCCATCCTCAAACTGTTGTGTTAATTTGGCGGATCAGAGCCCCAGTGTTTTTTTGTTTGCTTGTTTGGATTTTAACGGCATGTTAACACACATTTGTGTCGTTTTATGGCAAGATCAAGTTAGAATATTTTGGGCCCACTTTATATTTTCATGTTTATTTTGATAGCTGTGAGGTTCGTTAAAACTTGTATTTACTTGTAAGAATTTCTTGTATGTTTTTAGGCGTGTGGACTTGTTGTCTTTCCTTGGTGTATTTGGGGCGTTCGATCAGGATGTATGATGTGTATGACTTGGTCTGTGTGTCGTCCTTGGTGTGTGGTGTGTTGATGTGGGGTGTGTGGTGTGTTGATGTGGGGTGTGTGGTGTGTTGATGTGGGGTGTGTGGTGTGTTGATGTGGGGTGACACTCTGTCCCGGTGGGTAGCACTGTCGCTTCACAGCAAGAAGGTCCTGGGATCAATCCCCAGGTGAAGCAGTCCGGGTCCTTTCTGTGTGGAGTTGGCATGTTCTCCCCGTGTCTGTGTGGATTTCCTCCGGGAGCTCCGGTTTCCTCCCACAGTCCAAAGATTCATCAGTTCACAAGGTTATATCGAACACACTCATGGACAATTTAGTATTTCCAGTTCATCTCACTTGCATCTTTTTGGACTGTGGGAGGAAACCGGAGCTCCCGGAGTAAACCCACGCAGACACAGGGAGAACATGCAAACTTCACACAGAAAGGACTCGGACCGCCCCGCCTGGGGATCGAACCACCAAAGTGTGTAAAACACTTATGGTCATGGATAACGCATCTGGAGACTTTTACTCCTGACAGTGTGATGAATTCACCCATTGTGTACTCTTATACCTTTAGTGTTGCCAGTTCCAATGGTGATGTTGCCACCTCCTGATTATTGTGGTTTCACCCTTAGCCCAGTACTATTGCCCATTTTCTGATCATCGGGCCCCCAGTTAAGTACCTCTGGTGACTGAAGTCATCATACCTTCCAAACTTTCATGTTTCATGTTTTATTAAACTGTCAACATCTAAAAAACACAGGCTTGTTTACATTCATATTGCCAGATTCCTGTTTCCAAAAGACCTGATTCATATTCATGTACCCAATTCTGCAAATCATACGTTAAATTAAAAAAAAATAAATGAAAAAATAAAAAAGCTTGACATTGTTTTATTCATTTTCATTTTTTGACCGCTTAATTCTCTTCAAAGGGCACCAGTCTGTCATGGGGCCTTAGCCTCCCCATCTAGACACAGATCAAACTATTTATTTTCAAAATAACGTTATCAATCATCCGTATCCTCCTTTTGTTTAGTACTTAACCAATCAACCAAATCTGATCGTTAATCCACTGAGCTAAATAAACATGTATGTGAAACCTGTTAAAACAGTAAGTTTATTATGGTGGTGATGTTATAGTGTTATGATGGTGGTGATGTTATAGTGTTATGATGGTGGTGATGTTATGATGGTGTTATGATGGTGGTGATGTTATAGTGTTATGATGGTGATGATGTTATGATGGTGGTGATGTTATAGTGTTATGATGGTAATGATGTTATGGTGGTGATGTTATAGTGTTATGATGGTGGTGATGTTATGGTGGTGATGTTATAGTGTTATGATGGTGGTGATGTTATGGTGGTGATGTTATAGTGTTATTATGGTGGTGATGTTATGGTGGTGATGTTATAGTGTTATTATGGTGGTGATGTTATAGTGTTATGATGGTGGTGATGTTATGGTGGTGATGTTATAGTGTTATGATGGTGGTGATATTATAGTGTTATTATTGTGGTGATGTTATGATGGTGTTATGATGGTGGTGATGTTATAGTGTTATTATGGTGGGTGGTGATGTTATAGTGTTATGATGGTGGTGATGTTATAGTGTTATGATGGTGGTGATGTTATGGTGGTGATGTTATAGTGTTATGATGGTGGTGATGTTATAGTGTTATGATGGTGGTGATGTTATGGTGGTGATGTTATAGTGTTATGATGGTGGTGATATTATAGTGTTATTATTGTGGTGATGTTATGATGGTGTTATGATGGTGGTGATGTTATAGTGTTATTATGGTGGGTGGTGATGTTATAGTGTTATTATGGTGGTGATGTTATGATGGTGTTATGATAGTGGTGATGTTATAGTGTTATTATGGTGGTGCTGTTATTATGGTGGTGATGTTATAGTGTTATTATGGTGGTGATGTTATAGTGTTATTATGCTGGTGATGTTATAGTGTTATGATGGTGGTGCTGTTATGATGGTGGTGATGTTATAGTGTTATTATGCTGGTGATGTTATAGTGTTATGATGGTGGTGATGTTATAGTGTTATTATGGTGGTGCTGTTATGATGGTGGTGATGTTATAGTGTTATGATGGTGGTGAAGTTATAGTGTTATGATGGTGGTGATGTTATAGTGTTATTATGGTGGTGATGTTATAGTGTTATGATGGTGGTGATGTTATAGTGTTAATATGGTGGTGCTGTTATGATGGTGGTGATGTTATAGTGTTATTATGCTGGTGATGTTATAGTGTTATGATGGTGGTGATGTTATAGTGTTATTATGGTGGTGCTGTTATTATGGTGGTGATGTTATAGTGTTATGATGGTGGTGAAGTTATAGTGTTATGATGGTGGTGATGTTATAGTGTTATTATGGTGGTGATGTTATAGTGTTATGATGGTGGTGATGTTATAGTGTTAATATGGTGGTGATGTTATAGTGTTAATATGGTGGTGATGTTATAGTGTTATTATGGTGGTGATGTTATAGTGTTATTATGGTGGTGCTGTTATTATGGTGGTGATGTTATAGTGTTATGATGGTGGTGATGTTATAGTGTTATTATGGTGGTGATGTTATAGTGTTATGATGGTGGTGCTGTTATGATGGTGGTGATGTTATAGTGTTATTATGCTGGTGATGTTATAGTGTTATGATGGTGGTGATGTTATAGTGTTATGATGGTGGTGATGTTATAGTGTTATTATGGTGGTGCTGTTATTATGGTGGTGATGTTATAGTGTTATGATGGTGGTGATGTTATAGTGTTAATATGGTGGTGATGTTATAGTGTTAATATGGTGGTGATGTTATAGTGTTATTATGGTGGTGATGTTATAGTGTGTGGGTGTTTTATTGTATTAGGACCTGGACGGCTTCCTGTTATTAAGGGAGCAGTACATATATTTATTTTTAATTACAGGGTCGTTCCATCTTCACTCATCCTGAGATAATTATGAGGCAGAATTAAGCTGTGCAGCAGAACAACGAGCCAAAATACAACAGCAAAAAGTCACATGTGCATGATTTTACATGTTCAGATCTGCTTTTTACCAGCAAATAAAACATGAAACTTCATTCATGCATTCATGCATTCATTCGTTCATTCGTTCATTCATTCATTCATTCATTCATTCATTCATTCATTCATTTATTCTTTCATTAGTTCATTTATTCCCTCATTCATTTACTCATTTGTTCATTCATTCTTTCATTTATTTGTTCGTTCATTTATTCATCTGTTTATTCACTCATTTATAAATTCATTCATTCGTTCATTCATCCGTTCATTCATTAGTTCGTTCATTAGTTCATTCTCTGTTTTCCCACTGCTTTATTCTGGTCAGGGTCGCGATGGGCACATTTCACCGGGCCTCACGGGGCTTCATCAATTTATAAATTTTTCCTCCAGTTTTCTTCCAATTTAGTCATACCTAATTACCTGAGAGCTGTACCTAATACACGCCCCCTCCGACACGTGTGCAGTAGCAGGCTGCTTCTTTTCACCTGCACCTACTGGTATATATGGGGATCCGTATCACGCACGGAGAGTTACGCAGACCATCTCAGGATCTCCCGTCTCAGTGCAGGCGCTATCAAACAGCAGTGATAAGAAACCCCTGCATGTCCTTCCTCCCTCGGACAAGGCATTTATTGTTCTTATAGGCATCCGGCTAGATGACAGAAGGGCTGAGATTCGACCTAGTAAGACTCAAACTCACTGGTAGGCTGGTGCCCATCCCGATTTGTGCCCATCCCGATTTTGATGTGTTGCTTTTATCCAAAGCGATGTACACTACTGTGACAATATACAGTCTGAGCAATTGAGGGTTAAGGGCCTTGATCAACAGCAGCAACCTGGCAGTGGTGGGTCTTGAACCAGCGACCCTCTGATTACTAGTCCAATCCAAATTATTGTATTTTTTGTAAACACTAGTGGGCAGCAGAGAGCACCAAAACCTATTGTGTGCTATTATTGTGAAATTCCATGGGTCAAAAACACTTAGGAAGGTAGATATCAGTCCTCGTCCTGAACTAATCTAATTATTTCCTGTCTTGTGACAAATGACACTCTGACACATGATGAATGAATGAATGGATGGATTTTATAATCCAGACTCACTCTCACTGTAGCTGTTATGTGAGCAGACATGACTTGTTTCTAGTGTGAAAAATAAAACGTATTTTTTGCTGAACAGGGTGGAAAGGAATCGTCTCTTGTTCTCTATATTTTTTTCTCTTTTTATTTTTGACAGCACCATAAAATTCTACAGCTTTTTCCATTCCTGATCATCAGCAACCGTGTGAGCTTTCAACCCAACATTAACCCCAAAAAACCCTCCATTAGATTAAATTAAATATGAAAAGTAAAGTCTCTCTATTCGTTCTGAACTCGCCCTCCTCTCTCGTATCTGTTATTATTTTTCATCGCTGTTCAAAGAGTGGAACTGCATTAAGTGCCAGCCTCCTGAATTATTCACACCCAAATGGCTTTTATGCTTGTAGGTATAACGTGTTGTTCTTCCCCGAAGTCATTAGCCTCGTCTCCGAAATGGCTCAAGCCGCCGCTGCAGGAGATGAGAAAGCGCCCTCAGTTCCAGTACAACGTGGCTCATGGGTTCGTCTTAAGGGGGAAACAAGAAATCACTTCCTACACCGGGACAGACGTGTCCAGCTACACTGAGTACATTTATAACATACTGAATGATCTAAAAAAAATCTGATTCACGGCTATAATTCATCCAATATGCTTACATGCAAATAAATAATCAGATTTCCATCCTGATGTCCAGAATAAAAGCTGAATCACACAAACTTATGTAACACCTACGTGTCCGTGCCTTAATGCACATGTTCCAGGGATCTTGTTCAGCCTCGGGGCCAAGGAATTTACTGATTTGAACTATTTAAACTATTACTCAGTGCTTTTACTCTACGTTTAGACTGGCAGTGATTTCCCGATTTTCCGTTCACACTGGCAGCGTCACCATCGCCTGTGGGCACCTGGTTACCATGGTTCAACAGATGCCAAGCAAAAAAGAGAAATCTTTGTATTTACAGAGCATTTAGAGAGAAGAAAAAAAAAAAAAACTATTTGATCACAAATCAGATTCCCTCCCACCCAATTATTTTTTAAACCACAAATAAGACATGTTTCCACTAAGGATAAGATAAGATAGGTTAGGGTAGGGTAGAATAAGATAGAACAGGATAGGATAGGGTAGGATAAGATAGGATAGGATGGGAAAGAGTAGGATAGAATAGTATAGGATAAGAGACGAAAAGATAAGATAGAATAAGATAGGATGAGATAGAATATTGGGCGGCACAGTGGCTCGGTGGGTAGCACTGTCGCCTCACAGCAAGAAGGTCCTGGGTTTGTTCCCCAGGCGGGGCGGTCGGGTGCTTTCTGTGTGGAGTTTGCATGTTCTCCCCGTGTCTGCGTGGGTTTCCTCCGGGAGCTCTGGGTGTGTGTATGTGTGTGTGTATATGTGTTCTCCCTGTGTCTTCTCTGGTTTCTTTCCACAGTTCAAAAACATGCAGTCAGGTTAATTGCCCTATTAGTGAATGGGTGTGTGTATGAGTGTGTGTGTTTGTATATGTGTGTGTGTATGTATTTGTGTCTGCCCTGCGATGGATTCGGGCCTATTCCTATTGATAATTGCCACAAATCGATTTGCTCGTAATTTGCATAAAGTTAAAGTTTGCTTAACATTTTTGTGCCACTGACTCCGCCCACTTGTTTACTCTTCCTCTTGTTATTGGAAATCACAGCTCTGATTGAAAATGAATGACAGCCGGTCGTTTTGTCGTGTCACATCACTGCCAAGCTAAACGTACCTTTAGGTGGTTAGATTGGCACTTGGAGAAGCAGAATTGGAGCAGAAGCAGATCAGAACTCTAGCTATCATCACTAGAAGCTCTGGAGTTTAATCTTCTGCTCATCTTCACAGTGATTGGTCGATGAACGTCTATAAATGAGAGAAAACGATCATATATACTACACGGTTTCATTTTCAGTTCACACGCAGTCTGTAAGTGTTTTTTTCTGGTTGAAAGCACTTTCAGGCCACATTTTCAAGCAATTGCAGGAAAAATCATCAAACTATTTTGTGTATTGTGCTGGATAATTGCAGGCTGGTCAAATTGCCCATGCTAACCCCTGTTAAGCAATTTGGTATAAGTGCTAACAAGCGACTGACACCCCCCTGTGAATTCTTCACTCATTTTGTCTGGTGGAAAAGCTTCCAGATCGTCGAGGTTTGATGGCCTGAGTGCTGCCGCTGCTTTCTTTAAATCCCAGTGAAGACTTGTGATGGGGTTTAAATCTAGAGACTGAGAGGACCATACTAGGATAGTCCAGGACTGATTTCTTAACCAAGCTTTGAGTGACTTAAAGTGCGCTTGGGATTGTTGTCTTGCCAGTCCAATCCATCCTTGCCAGTCCAATTATCACCAAGGTTTAATTTCATTAGGTGGTATTTGGTATTTCTGTAAATCCACAATGCCAGTCACGCGGTCAAAATTGTACTATAAGTTTGGCTCTTCTGGAGGCCCAAATATTCCCAATGGTGTCTTTAGGAATGTTCAAGGTCTTGAAAATCATATACTCCAAGTTATTTTAGTGCCATGATATGATCCCCTCTGTCAGCCTGTGTGAGCAGCTCCTTAGTTTCCACCATGGTGGCTTCACACCTTAAGCACTTGTATCTCTGGGTGGTGTTTATATAACACATCACAGCTGAAGCGAATGAAGAACGGTTGTAACGTAGCAGCTGCTGAATGTGTTTCAGCACGGAACAGACGTGTCCTTCCGCATTGCCATTGCTGGTCAGCAGAGGGGGCACAGAGGCACACATTATTGATGTCCCAGCCTCCTAGGACTATCACCGGCACATCACTCCAGGTGGAAGTTTCTCTATACATCACGGTTTCTTTCTGTCAAGCTGTCTGGCTCTTTCTGTCCTTTTGTATAAAAACGATTCATGTCAAATCTGATCCAGTGACAGTTTAGGTTTTTAAGCCAAAATTGTTCTAATTCTAACACTCAGTATCTGATTTAGTGCGCCCTTATTAAAAACAAACAAACAACAAGTGTTTGATAGCAAGTTGAACATGCTTGATTCCAGTGCACAGAATGAAGGCCTGAGAATGTGCAAATTAAGAAAATCTCAATATATCAGAGTCGTACAGGGAGTCTTTTCAAAGACTTTGCATTGGTGGAAAATTGGCTTTGAAGTAGCATCGATTCAGTCTGATGTGAGTGGGAGGATAACCTCTCATCCAGAGAGGTTCAACTATTTCTGTCTTTTTTTTTTTTTTTTAACTCTGTGTTTTTGTTTAAGCTTCACTTTTAATAGAATCACATTTACAATTCTGAGTTGTACAAAATAGTTGAACAAAATAGTTGAACATCCAGAGAGGTTCAACTATTTCTGTCTTTTTTTTTTTTTTTTAACTCTCTGTGTTTTTGTTTAAGCTTCACTTTTAATAGAATCACATTTACAATTCTGAGTGGAAAAAAACCCTCTGTGAGCACTTTACTCATTAAATGAGGTTTGAGACGAACAGACAAACAGATTCAAACTGTAAAGCATGGTGGAGAAAGCATCATAGGGTCGCTTAGTGGAGAAATATCAAGTCAAGTCAAATGTATTTGCATAGCACTTTTTACAATAGACATTGGCTGCACCCAAAATCGGCAGTACACGAGAGCGTGTAGTTTGTAGTACGTAGTATTCATTGAACAGTGCACGAAGAGTACCTGGATGACCTACTGCATGGGCGGCCATTTTTGAGTATGCAAACACAGCACACTGACGTCCAATAATCTATCCCATAATTCAACTGGAGCTGCAAAGGCATTCAAAGCAGAAGAAGAAAGATGCCGGTGAATCGGCCGTTTACAACGATAAAAAAACGAGTACAACGATAAAAAAAAATGTCAAATGTTATGATTAAGAACAACCCTGAATAACATTGTGTGTAGCTTTGTGGAGAAAGACAGAATTAATTTTGTCTGATTTTTAAATGGAACATCATGTATCACGTCCGAGTTTGTGTGCATACTGCACACTTGCGTACTGGAAGAGCATACTGCTTTACCGGCAAAGCAGTGCACACTGCCTTCAATTTAGTACATACTGTTTAAGTATGCGATTTTGGATACAGACATTGTCTCAAAGCAACTTAGAACTACAGAATCCAGGACCGACAGAGCAAAAACCCTTATTGAGCAAACCGAGGGCGACAGTGGCAAAGAAAACTAAAAATACAGGAAGGAACCTTGAGAGGAACCAGACTCAACCCGGACCCCCCTGAAGAATAATTTGAATGAATAGATTCTACACAAATCAAACATGCACATTATAATAAAAAATAATTAGTTTAAAATTAATTTTAAATGAGCTGGAGCTTATCCCGGCTTTCCAATGGGCGCAAGGCACACAGTAACACCTTGGACAGGGCGCCACACACACATACAGACACTCATTCACCTATAGGGCAATTTAGTGTCTCCAATTAACCTGATTGCATGTTTTTGTACTGTGGGATAAAACTGGAGCTCCCGGAGAAAACTTCTTGCTGTGAGGTGACAGTGCTACCAACCGAGCCACCGTGCCACCCTATTTAGCAGACGCTTTTATCCAAAGAGACTTATAGAACTGTGACAGTATACAGTCTAGGTAATTGAGGGTTAGGGGCCTTGCTCAAGGGCCCAACAGTGGCAACCTGGCGATGGTGGGGCTTGAACTGGCAACCACATGATTACTAGTCCAGTTCCTTAACCACTAAGCTACGGCTTGCATTAGTGCAATGCACAGAATGCATTTTTTAGGATGAAACAACACAATCACTGTGAAAAATCAACAGATAACATGTCAGTTGAGCGTGGAGTCGTTTCTCACAGGTGAGGAGAACGACTCCATATAAAACAATCTCACACTTTATGAAAGAGCCTCAGACTGCAGCGTGGTGCTGGAGGAAATCTGTCAATAATGGTGCACCGGAGCCGAATGCTGTGCCATCATCGATGAAGACGACTCAAACATGATTAAATAAATAAAACAAACCGACTGCAGAGAATAAAAACACATCCGTGATAGCTTTATAAAAGTGTGAGTCTATTTCTGTAACGTTTGCTTCCAAGTCTCGGCGTGTCTGCTGTGTTTGATGCGTTTGGCATGTGTTGATTAACTGAAAACAACAATCAGACGACGAGATCGTGAACGGTGTCTGCTTTAATTAAATGTTTTGGGTTTTTTTTCAGCGTGCTGTGAAATTTCACTCAGTTCCGTCTCTCAGGAATACAGATTCCTCTCGTATGGATAAAATGTTGGTTTATTAAAGAAACGAACAATTTATGCTGTGTTTTAGAGGGTCACTGTGGACCCTGCTGGCACAGGCTGGTCCTTGTTGTCTTTCCACAACAATATTAAAAAATCTGATTTGAAGAAAATATGAGTAGAAATCGATCGTCTTTTGTTTTATTCATGGAAGTAAATCGAGTTCTTGTACGTAATATTTTCTAATCCTTTTTATTAGCAGTTTTGAATCAAAACAACATAAACTCAGAATGCAGAGGAACAGCAGGTTTATGTCTAGGCTTCACCTGGGCCAGTAAGGGACTCGCCCCCAAAACCACTCCAGTGTAGTTTGGGCCGCTGATAGTTAAACCGTCTCCCAGTCTGGGTTGGTTTGCACCCTTGTCTCTATTTATCAATCTCTTAGTTCTCACCAGTTTTAAGAAGCACACAGTAGTATGATGCTACCACCACCATGTTTTGGAGCAGGGACGGGTTTCTCATCCCATCACGTTATGAACCAGGGACCATGTTCTTGTCCATTATTCTTTATATTCCCACCGGGATCCATGACTTGTCGTTACCACCTCCTTGTTTCTACACTCACTGTCCATTTTATCAGCTCCACTTACCATATAGAAGCACTTTGTAGTTCTACAATTACTGACTGTAGTCCATCCGTTTCATTACATACCTTTTTAACCTGCTTTTACTCTGTTCTTCAATGGTCAGGATCACCACAGAGCATTCTCAGCACTGCAATGAAACTGACATGATGGTGGTGTGTTAGTGTGTGTTGTGCTGGTATGAGTGGATAAGACCCAGCAGCGCTGCTGGAGTTTTTAAATGCAGTGTCCACTCACTGTCCACTCTATTAGACACTCACTGTCCATTTTATCAGCTCCACTTACCATATAGAAGCACTTTGTAGTTCTACACCTAGTTGGTCCACCTTGTAGATGTAAAGTCAGAGATGATCGCTCATCTATTGCTGCTGTTTGAGTCGGTCATCTTCTAGACCTTCATCAGTGGTCACAGGACGCTGCCCACGGGGTGCTGTTGGTGGATAATTTGGGTTGGTGGACTATTCTCAGTCCAGCAGTGACAGTGAGGTGTTTGAAAACTCCATCAGCGCTGCTGTGTCTGATCCACTCATACCAGCACAACACACACTAACACACCACCACCATGTCAGTGTCACTGCAGTGCTGAGAATGATCCACCACCTAAATAATACCTGCTCTGTGGTGGTCCTGTGGGGGTCCTGACCATTAAAGAACAGCATGAAAGGGGGCTAACAAAGCATGCAGAGAAACAGATGGACTACAGTCAGTAATTGTAGAACTACAAAGTGCTTCTAAATGGTAAGTGGAGCTGATAAAATGGACAGTGAGTGTAGAAACAAGGAGGTGGTTTTAATGTTATGACTGATCGGTGTATAAACATAAAGTTTATCAGCTACTAAATAAGCAGTGTTGTATAACAGCTCTTACTGTATTAAAAAGGTGGAGATGATGGATGTAAAACATCTCATTAATTATAGATTATTTTACCTAAAAGGGCAGATGAACACATTAAGCAGTTAGATCCGCTGCATACAGTCCGTCTTATCAAACCCCAGCGGAAAATTGTCCTGCATGTATGATTAATCAGCCGACCGGTGCAGAGGTCATCAGAGTAGCAATTAGACCCCGCAAGTAGAAAATGAGACATCTAGCAACAAATTAGCTTCATTCTACATGTTATATTAATGAAGGATTATGTGTAATAGCCCATGCATGAGCAATAAAATATGCATTAGGTGTGTTTGCTGAGACAAATTGTTCTCAAACTTGGTTGTACACTTATTGTCATAGTGGCTTGTACAGACAATCTTCTGCAACAGTTTTGTTCAGTGCTTTTCATTGATTTTCTAGACAAAAGTGACCACATCCTGTACAGAAAACTAGCCATCGCTGGGCTTCGGCCATCCAGTCACTTTACTGTCGGACTGCATTTGTGGGAGGGCGGCACGGTGGCTCGGTGGGTAGCACTGTTGCCTCACAGCGAGAAGGTCCTGGGGTCGATCCCCAGGCGGGCCGGTCCGGGTCCTTTCTGTGTGGAATTTGCATGTTCTCCACGTGTCTGTGTGGCTTTCCTTCGGGAGCTCCGGTTTCCTCCCACAGTCCAAAAAACATGCAGTCAGGTTAGTGGAGACACTGAATTGCCCTATAGGTGAATGTGTGAGTGAGTGTGTATGTGTGTGTCTGCCCGGCGATGGACTGGCGCCCTGTCCAGGGTGTTACTGTGCGCCTTGCACCTCTTGAAAAGCTGGGATAGACTCCAGTACCCCCCTGGAACCCTAAATGGATAAGCGGGTACGAAAATAAGTGAGTGTATTTGTGGGTGGGCTTGAGCAAGGCCCTTAGGGGCGGCGTACATGGGCTGACCCTGTACTGTATATACATACAGTACACACAGTACACTCATATAGTGTCTGATCCACTCATACCAGCACAACACACACTAACACACCACCACCATGTCAGTGTGACTGCAGTGCTGAGAATGATCCACCACCTAAATAATACCGGCTCTGTGGTGGTCCTGTGGGGGTCCTGACCATTGAAGAACAGCATGAAAGGAGGCTAACAAAGCATGTAGAGAAACAGACGGACTACAGTCAGTAATTGTAGAACTACAAAGTGCTTCTATATGGTAAGTGGAGCTGATGAAATGGACAGTGAGCATAGAAACAAGGAGGTGGTTTTAATGTTATGGCTGATCAGTGTATATTGATAATACACTCAATAATAATGAAAAGATGATCAGTAGAGAAAGAATTTTTACTATTAAAAATGCTTAATAATAATTAACCAAGCAAATGTGATTATTTTTATACATTAAAATGTTGCACTGTTTTAAAAAAGTTATACTAAAGATATTTATACTTTTTTTGATTTTCTTAATTTTTAAGTGGATGATCAAAATTTACCACTGGCTATAAATAACATTTAAATGATGCACCGATTAAAAAGGAAAAATAAATAAATAAATAAGTACGGTTTTACTAAAAACTAAAATTAAGTAAATATTTTTTGTAAACTTACTGTTTGAAACGTGGCAATTTGGCGCAACCTATTAAATCATGTATTTATAAAATGCTCGACTGGAATTTTAAGTGGTAGAAACACAAATAAAATCCAGAGGAAACTTATTGACAAACAACACGGAATAGAACTTTAAACTGCACGACACCCTCAGCCGATCCATTTCATTAGCAGATTGAACTCAACATGTGGGGTTTGAATCTTTTTTAAATGGGAAAACCAGTGTGTGTGCTCCGGATGCTAATGATGCCCTTTGGCTGTTTGTGTGAATGCTCGATATTAACACAAATGATTGAACTCCCCGTCCTCTCCAGGAGGCAACGCTCGCTGTTCCAGTATTTAACCAAACTCTGTGTTGAAAGGAAGAAAGTGGCCACCAGAAACAGACTTCTGTAAAATGACTTGTGTGTGTCACATCTGATGTGTCAGCTGGACATGACGGCATTAGTGGAGCTGTCTGGATGGCACCAAGTCTTTGAGAGATGGGGGACGACGGACTGATTTTTCCCTTCTGAGTCAAAGCACATCAAGTGTAAAGCAGTTTGTGATTTGACAGCGTTAAGAGGCTTAGGAGCACCGGCGAGATTTCCTCTGGAGACTTTTATTTGCAGCAGAGCTTGAATTTTTGCCATTTTTTATTACATTTTTTAAGATGGTAATACACCAATCAGGCATAACATTATGACCACCTTCCTAATATTGTGTTGGTCCCCCGTTTGCTGCCAAAACAGCCCTGTAACTGTGATGCCCTGTGTATTCTGACACCTTTCTATCAGAACCAGCATTAACTTCTTCAGCAGTTTGAGCTACAGTAGCTCGTCTGTTAGATCGGACCACACGGACCAGCCTTCGCTCCCCACATGCATCAATGAGCCTTGGCCGCCCATGACCCTGTCGCCGGTTTACCACTGTTCCTTCTTTGGACCACTTTTGATAGATACTGACCACTGCACCCCACAAGAGCTACAGTTTTGGAGATGCTCTGACCCAGTCGTCTAGCCATCACAATCTGGCCCTCAAACATTTTTCCTGCTTCTAACATCAACTTTGAGGATAAAATGTTCACTTGGTGCCTAATATTACCCCCCCCCCCCAACAGGTGCCGTGATGAAGAGATAATCAGTGTTATTCCTTTCACCTGTCAGTGGTGATAATGTTTTGCCATGTCAATATATATGCTATTTGTTTAAATACTATTTATTTATTAGAGATTTTAGACAGACTTACACATGTTCATGGTTTTCCCCAGGTTTTCCTCCCAATCTAGTCATATCCAATTACCAAATTGCAGTACGCTTCCGCTATACCAATGTTGACCTCCACTCTGACTGTGGAGAGCCGTGACTAGCACAGTGTGGTGACCGGGTTCATATGGAGGTCTGTATTGTGCACAGAGAATGTGTTTGAAAACCTAGTGCGCTCTCTACATAGACGCATTTTACATCATCCTACGTGCGCTCTCGAGAAGAAGGCTGTTCGCAATCCATTCATCCATCTGTCTATCTAATATATATACAGTACTATCTATCTATCTATCTATCTATCTATCTATCTATCTATCTATCTATCTATCTATCTATCTATCTATCTATCTAAATACCTGTCTGTCTGTCTGTCTGTCTGTCTGTCTGTCTGTCTGCCTGCCTGTCTACAGTACCTATCTATCTGTCTGTCCATCCATCCATCCATCCATCCATCCATCCATCCATCATCTCTGGTTTGCTGCTCCTTTCAGTTTGCTATTTGCTTCTGATATGGGTGTTTACTGGTGCTTTAATGTCATTGGAGGGATTTTAAGGTTTTTAAACTGGTCGCCAGTGGGTCTGCTCTTTTATTTCCCAGTGTCCATCTGTGTCCTGTTACCCAGCAGAGGCTAATAACTTATTTTTGTTCAGTAGGTTTTTTTGATGATCATTTGTATGTTGATAATAGTGAAGTGTTCTGGTGTTTCTAGTGGTCTAAACACTAACATCGACCTCTAGTTGGAGGTTGGAAATGCATGAGGTCAATAATCTTCCAGATTTTCACACATCTATTTCCTTAAGTGCTACTTGGTTCAGATTTTAAACTTGCACGTCTCTTCAATCTGTGATTACAAGTGGGAGCATCAAAAGATATTGGGCAAGAGGTCCAAGTCTCATGCTGATATTCAATCTGGTTCAGATGGTCTGATATTGAATAAGTGGGAGCTTGAAAATTGCAGCTCCATGCCCATGATCGCTCCTAAAAGCTCTTAAAACCCTGCTGACCCCAAAACAATCATGAGACTTTTATTTTGGCCAAATGCTGAGCCCCAAAGGGATCCTGTGGTCTTACAGTAATCACCAAGGTATCATAGTGTACATGCCAGGGACAGCCATGTTAGTTCTCTAACCTGCTGGTCCACCAGCATGCTGGTTCTCTGAACTCCCTGTTTACCTTTTAAAACACGTCTGTAGAAGGTCTGTCTAGTTTTTGCAAACCTTTCCAAATGTGTACCTGCCTTTGCAGATCCCACAGTGCATCAACCTGCCCTCATAGATCCTTTAGAGCATTTACCTGCCTTTTTGGACCATTTAGAGTTTCCGGCTTTTTTGCATGTTCTCCCCGTGTCTGTGTGGATTTCCTCCGGGAGCTCCGGTTTCCTCCCACAGTCCAAAGACGTGCAGTCAGGTTAATTGGAGACACTGAATTACCCTGTAGGTGAATGTGTGTGTGTGTGTGTGTGTGTGTCTGCCCTGTGATGGACTGGCGCCCCGTCCAGGGTGTTAGTGTACCTTGTGCCCATTAAAAAGCTGGGATAGGCTCCAGCAACCTCCCCGCTACCCTGATTGGATAAGCGGTTAAGAAAAGGAGTGAGTGAATTTAGACACAAATGTATGTGTTCCAATTATTCAGTCACAAAAGCAAAACAGCGGCAGAAATCATCACAAATCTAGGACAGTCAGGTCCATTTCAGTACATTTTTAACTATAAATGAATGAATACTAATAAAATAATAAAACATATGACCATATATTTTATTTCACATAGCAGCACCAACCGTTTATAACTGCATATATACAGTGTATCACAAAAGTGAGTACACCCCTCACATTTCTGCAAATATTTCATTATATCTTTTCATGGGACAACACTATAGACATGAAACTTGGATATAACTTAGAGTAGTCAGTGTACAACTTGTATAGCAGTGTAGATTTACTGTCTTCTGAAAATAACTCAACACACAGCCATTAATGTCTAAATAGCTGGCAACATAAGTGAGTACACCCCACAGTGAACATGTCCAAATTGTGCCCAAAGTGTCAATATTTTGTGTGACCACCATTATTATCCACCACTGCCTTAACCCTCCTGGGCATGGAATTCACCAGAGCTGCACAGGTTGCTACTGGAATCCTCTTCCACTCCTCCATGATGACATCACGGAGCTGGTGGATGTTAGACACCTTGAACTCCTCCACCTTCCACTTGAGGATGCGCCACAGGTGCTCAATTGGGTTTAGTCCATCACCTTTACCTTCAGCTTCCTCAGCAAGGCAGTTGTCATCTTGGAGGTTGTGTTTGGGGTCGTTATCCTGTTGGAAAACTGCCATGAGGCCCAGTTTTCGAAGGGAGGGGATCATGCTCTGTTTCAGAATGTCACAGTACATGTTGGAATTCATGTTTCCCTCAATGAACTGCAGCTCCCCAGTGCCAGCAACACTCATGCAGCCCAAGACCATGATGCTACCACCACCATGCTTGACTGTAGGCAAGATACAGTTGTCTTGGTACTTCTCACCAGGGCGCCGCCACACATGCTGGACACCATCTGAGCCAAACAAGTTTATCTTGGTCTCATCAGACCACAGGGCATTCCAGTAATCCATGTTCTTGGACTGCTTGTCTTCAGCAAACTGTTTGCGGGCTTTCTTGTGCGTCAGCTTCCTTCTGGGATGACGACCATGCAGACCGAGTTGATGCAGTGTGCGGCGTATGGTCTGAGCACTGACAGGCTGACCTCCCACGTCTTCAACCTCTGCAGCAATGCTGGCAGCACTCATGTGTCTATTTTTTAAAGCCAACCTCTGGATATGACGCCGAACACGTGGACTCAACTTCTTTGGTCGACCCTGGCGAAGCCTGTTCCGAGTGGAACCTGTCCTGGAAAACCGCTGTATGACCTTGGCCACCATGCTGTAGCTCAGTTTCAGGGTGTTAGCAATCTTCTTATAGCCCAGGCCATCTTTGTGGAGAGCAACAATTCTATTTCTCACATCCTCAGAGAGTTCTTTGCCATGAGGTGCCATGTTGAATATCCAGTGGCCAGTATGAGAGAATTGTACCCAAAACACCAAATTTAACAGCCCTGCTCCCCATTTACACCTGGGACCTTGACACATGACACCAGGGAGGGACAACGACACATTTGGGCACAATTTGGACATGTTCACTGTGGGGTGTACTCACTTATGTTGCCAGCTATTTAGACATTAATGGCTGTGTGTTGAGTTATTTTCAGAAGACAGTAAATCTACACTGCTATACAAGCTGTACACTGACTACTCTAAGTTATATCCAAGTTTCATGTCTATAGTGTTGTCCCATGAAAAGATATAATGAAATATTTGCAGAAATGTGAGGGGTGTACTCACTTTTGTGATACACTGTAAGTGCTATTTAAATATGAGACACTGCTGGACAGACAGCAGGTTGTTTTTTATTCTTTTTAAACAAAGATAAGTGATTAATTCTCAGTCTGGACCCGGAACATTTATCAGTATCGGCGGCTCTTTCAGACCCGCTGTAAACATAATTAGCCTCGTTCTACACAATCGTCAATAACTTGCTCTGTGTGCTCGTGAGTTAAATACAATAATAACAATAATAAGGATGATTAGGCCGCTGATGGCCGGTAACATTGTGAGGAAAGCGTTTATCTCCGAGGACTTATTAAAGATGGTCAGGAAGCAATTAAAACAGAGCTCACATTTATACACTGTACGCACTTCCTCTTACTGTCTAGTGAGAGGAGACAGAGAGGGGATTGCACTTCCTGTTTGGCATTAATGAAGCATAGCTGTGTGACTGTCTTAGAAGCATTTTCTACATGTAGATAATAATAATAATAATAATAAAATAATAATAATAGCAATAATAATAGTAAAAATAATAATAATAATAATAATAATAGTAATAATAATAATACTAATAATAATACTAATACTAATAATAAAATAATAATAATAATAATAATAATAATGATAAAATAATAATAATAATAATAGAATAATAATAATAATAATAACAATAGTTATAAAAATAATAGTAATAATAATAATAAAATAATAATAATAATAATAATAATAAAAATAATAGAATAATAATAAAATTATAATAACAATAATAAAATAATAATAATAATAATAACAATAACAATAATAATAATAATAATAATAATAATAATAGCAAAATAATTATATTAATAATAATAATAATAATAATAATAATAATAATAATAATAATAATAATAATAATACAAACGATATTAAACACAAGTTTAACATCAAACACAGTCATGAACAATTTAGTATCTCTAGTTCACCTCACTTGCATGTCTTTGGACTGTGAGAGGAATCCTGAGCTCCCGGAGGAAACCCACATAGAAAAGGACCCGGACCGCTCCAGCTGGGAATTTAACACAGGACCTTCTTGCTGTGAGGCGACAGTGCAGCAGTGTATTCAGTTCAAAATAAAATGTACAATAGAAGCATTTTCTCGAGCCGCCTCGGACTTCGGGCCCCCACTGTAAACACAGCCAGCGTAATTCCGATGCAGCCCTGTGATCCGGGTGGCCAAACATTTTTTATGTCATTTAAAAGCTTCCATAGCGAACGATAGTTTAATATAATAGTAAACAGAAATGAATGATTCTGGTGTCATTAGAAAGCATCTCGTCCCACTGATGATGAAAAAGTGAATTCTGAGTCTGCAGCATGATGATGTTTTCATTCAAACAATAATCATTCACATAAAGACTCTCGCCAAACACGATTGATTAGACTGTCAAAAATAATGAATCATAAGAATCAGGCCATTCATTCTGAGAATTTCTTTCTCTTGTGCTTATAAACACTCACACGACGGGTTTACGTCCATTTTTATATGCTATAAATGGTCAGAAGTATGTGGACAACCGATCACAAGCTTATTGATCATACGAGGGGTATCCAGGGACCCTGAAGCTACTCTGCACTGATACGACCATGTTTACTAAACACTATCCTGATCAGGGTCACTGTGAGAGTGAAGTGTGTCCTGAGAACCGTACACAGGCTGCTAGTCCACAAGGCCGTAAAGATTCACTCACATATTCACACACAGACGACTCAAAGTAGAAGTGAATCCATCGACCCATCGATCCATAGTTTATAATTTATGTATTACACACATTATTCAGTACACTGTATGGCCAAAAGTATTCGGACTGCTGACCGTGAGCTTTTTCAAGAACACATAGTATTAAAACAGTGACCTCTATGTGAAGTATGACTGTAGGAATTTGTATAGCTGCAGCAGAAGAGGTTAAATTTGATTGGGTAATCGGATATGACTAAATTGGGGTAAAATGCATCCATGTACCCTTTCAGTTTGTCAACTTTTCATTTTGAACAAAATAAACTAACTTATCACCCCCATAATAAAGTACTTGCCCCCTTGTTAACCAGTACACTAAATATCATTAATTAATAAGACAGTTGAGCTAATTGAACCCTGTCAGACTTGATTTAAAGAGTCAGCAGAAGAAATATCAGGCGTTCACACTGAAGTTCCATCAAAAACACACCAACAAAATGTAATTTCAACTCAGCGAGAGCAATCCCATCTAAATAAATAAACCTGAAGCAGAGCTAAATCTATCCGGCCAATATTTCTTTAGGGTTGAGAGTCGACTCATCCAGAAGGTCAGAGAAGATGCTAGAAAATAAATAAATAAATAAATAAAAACACCCAGAAGTGCAGAAGTCTTTAGTCTCACATCAGGACTTCACAATAGGTAACAGACTTGCCGAAAATCTATCTATAAGAGCAGACCTGGGCATTGTACGGCCCGCGGGCCACATCCGGCACTTTGGGGTCGCATGAGGTCAGTGGATGGGGACTCAAGTCCGAGTCTCACGTAAGTCGCACACAAAGCGACTTCAGACTCTGAGTCATTTTAAATGACTCAGACTCGACTCATGACTTGCAAAAAAATGACTCGTAAACTACAGGAGTCCCTAGCGTCGGCATGTGTTAACATTAGTTACGTAGGGAATACCCTACGTAGTGCACTTCACAGGAACAACTGGGATGAATGGAACGCTCCTACAGAAATGGTGCTAATGGTTGGAAGAACCATTAAAAAAGTTTGGAGGAAAAATTTGGAGGTTTTTATTTATAAGCACAATTACAAAATAACGGATTCTATTCCTAATGGGACACACGCTTATACATTTAATAGCATCTGGAACAACATAAGCTAAGGTAAGCAGCGGTTATGATTTTTTTTGCTGTGTTTTGGATTTTGGCCGCTGTGCCGTGATTTATCAAGCGCTTTTGTTTTGCAATGAAAACAAAATGTATCAGTTTAAGCTTTTAACTGGAACCTTCTTGCTACATTTCCAATATATGTTTTGTGTATATTATACTGACTCGTGACTCGACTCGGACTTTAGCCTAAAGACTCGTGACTCGACCTCTAGCCTAAAGACTCGTGACTCGACTCGGACTCTAGCCTTAAGACTTGTGACTCGACTCGGACTCTAGCCTTAAGACTCGTGACTCAACTTGGACTCTAGCCTAAAGACTCGTGACTCGACTCGGACTCTAGCCTAAAGACTCGTGACTTGACCTGGACTCTAGCCTAAATACTCGTGACTCGACTCGGGCTCTAGCCCAAAGACTCGTGACTGGACTCGGACTCTAGCCTAAAGACTTGACTCTGACTCTAGCCTAAAGACATGTGACTCGACTCGGACTCTAGCCTAAAGACTTGACTTGACTCGGACTCTAGCCTAAAGACTCGTGACTCGACTCGGACTCTAGCCTAAAGACTCGTGACTCGACTCGGGCTCTATCCCAAAGACTCGTGACTCGACTCGGGCTCTAGCCCAAAGACTCGTGACTCGACTCGGACTCTAGCCTAAAGACTTGTGACTTGACTTGGACTCTAGCCTAAAGACTCACGACTAGACTCGGTCTCGTATTTTGTGACTTGTGAACATCTCTATTACTTTCTAGAGTCAAACATGAGTAAACGGGTCTCGTTACGTCTGCTGAAAAGCAAATCCAACATTTTATCCTAATAACGCCGCCGCCACAGCCTCTGTGTTCACTGCTGATATAGTGTGGGGAGCAGGAGCACAGGAAGATGTTTTATGTGTGTGTGTGTGGGGGGGGGGGCAAATGAATCTAAAAGTGTGAAACACACACACACACACACACACACACGGAAATAAATAGCCTAACACCAAATGTTACCAACACCACTAATAAGTTCCTCCTTGCTGCATTTATTAGTGCTGAATAATCGAACCTTCACCTCCCAGCAGCAGCGTTATCAGTAATCTCATGTCTTACCTGTGTTTTAACACTCTGCTGTAATGAAGCTTTAAAAAAGTTAAATAAGAATGGAAACAACTCTTTCAGAACTGTGTTTTTACTGCTTACAGGAGACACACACACAGCAAGCACAGAAACTCTCAATATTAAAATGTTTAGCACCTAAAATACTCCCTGAAGTTCTTTCTAAAAAAGTAACACACGTGTGTGTGTGTGTGTGTGTGTGTGTGTGTGTGTGTGTGTGTGTGTACGATCCTTTCTAAAATACATCTTCACTGAGTGATGTGAGGAAGCGGGTCTATCACTCAGACTCTGAAAAGCTGAATAATCGGTCACAAAAATATGAGCTGTAATCACGTCTTGTTCCTTGTTTCGTAGGTCTGAGCTTCTGTCATTGATTCATGTTCCTGTTTTCTGTGTTTCCCCATGTCCACAGTCAATCAAGCTTTGTATTGTCTTACATGCCAGAAAGAACCACTCGGTCCAAAATCTAAATCTCTATTTTTTTTTTCTTGACCGTGGACAGTGAATGTCGTGTTTATTTACATTTACAGTAATTAGCAGATGATTTTATCCAAAGCTACTTACAATTGAGGGTTAAGGGCCTTGCTCAGAGGCCCACTGGGGCTTGAACCAGCAAGCCCAGTATCTTAACCGCTAAACACCACAGTCCTGTTCCTGGAAAAAAGTATATAATTATTTTTAGTCCCTGTATTACTAAATCATAAGTTAAAGATGTTTTTACAAGATTCAAGTGATAAATGCTTTTTTAACTCCATTATAAAGCATCTCTGCTTGGGCCCCTGAGCAATTGTAAGGGGTTTTTTGGATAAAATAATCTGCTAATGACTGTAAATATAAATAAACACAAGATTCACTGTCCACATTTTGATTTTGCACCAAGTGGTTATTTCTAGAATGTAAGACGATACAAAGCTTGCTTGACTGTGGACATGGGAAAACACGGGAAACAGGAACACAAATCAATGACAGAAGCTCAGACCTATGAATCAAGGAACGAGATAACAGCATTCAGAACAGGACTGCAAGACAGAGACATAAAAACCGGTAAGTACAAACCCAAATCAGAAAAAGTTGGGACAGTATGGAAAATGCAAATAAAATAAAAAAATCAGTGTTCCTTACTTTAAAGTCTGAGTCTTTGATGAGCAAAGATGATCAGAGGATCCAGTTTGTCAACAAACGTGTGAGAAAATGATTGAAATGTTTAAAAACAATGAATCTCAAAGAAAGATTGGAAGGGATTTGCATATTTCTCCCTCTACAGTGCAGAATATCATTAAACAATTCAAGGATTCCGGAGTAATTTCAGTGCGTAAAGGCCAAGGGCGCAAGCTTTTCCATGCTGTCCCAACTTTTTCTGATTTGGGGTTGTAGATCCAAAAATGCTTTGTAATGCCTGAAGTAAAAACACAGTCAAACTAGTGTGTGGTAAATAAATCTTGTGACACGCCCGTCACAGCTGTAAGTAATGAAACCGTCACAGCTTTTAGCTTTTGGTCATAAAGAAAACGACTCTGAGTCGAGCTTTTTAGTGAGAAACAAGTTCTTAAAGTTCATATTTTTTACAAGTGACAAATGATTGAACATTTCAGAGTCTGAGTGATAGACCCACTTCCTCACATCACTCAGGGAAGATCTATTTCAGAAAGGATCGTGTACACACACACACACACACACACACACACACGCACGTGCAGTGTTACTTCTTTAGAGGAAAATGTTGTGATTAATGCTTGCCACAGCCCTGGCACATTTACGAGCTCTGGGATCCCCAGTGCATTGTGGGTGATTCATCACAAGTCATTGATCATTTCTTAATCACAAAGCAAAAAGAATTCTGGTGCGGATAAATGGCAGATGCTTCTTCGACTTGGAGGAGCGGTGAACATCGTTCTGTTATAAAACGCCGTCATGAAAGTGTAAATCATTTTATCAGCTAATGCTAAGCTAAACTAATCCAACACTACACTTACTGCTAATACTAAGATATACTTACTATAGACATAATAGTAAAGTCTAAGAAACACGTGGAACTATGGTATGCAAAGACATTATATGTCTTATAATTAAAGTGCACATTTCACAAACTGAATAAGAGAATCAATAGAAGCTACGATACACAGCAGAGCTACCGTAATAGTTGAATGTAAACCTAGAACATCCAGCGACAGTCTCAAGGATGAAAATACTCATTCATGCACTTCAACATAAAATAACAAGGCTGAGAATGCTCTGTGCTAAATAGCTCACTTAGTGCTTTTACCTCTGTGTGTATTAATGCCATTAACCCCCCCCCCACACACACACACACCCTGAGGCAGCTCTGTAATTTGGCAGTAGAGGAACAGGACAGCTTCATCATTTCCTGCAATTATTGTGGAGATTTGTAAGAGCGCTGCGAGGCAACACAACACGTGGTTGTAAATCAAAGAAGTGCCGAAGATCCCCTGAGGAGGCCGATTCGCTCAGGAGGGGCGCAGATACGCCATCAATACACACTCTGATTATTTTACCCTTGAGTCATGACCATATCTGAACGACTTATCAAATATTTTCTTCTGTTTGAGATGATGGTGGTGATTGTGACCTCAGAATGTGAGAGATTTTTTTATTCATGGTGTTATTTCTGTCCAGGTACAAGGGTCAAGTCATCCGATAGGTGTAAACTATAATGTTACCCTGTAGTACTGTAGTAATAATGATCTTGATGACATGATGGATGCTTTTAAAACAGTAGCATATGCAGATGCACTTGTACTATAGGATGGAACAGCTATTTCATACTTATTTTTACTCATTTCTGTACATTATTGTTATTACAGTGTAATAACAGCGTAATAACAATGTAATAACTAGTAAATAGCTGTATTAAAACAAACACTCTCACAACATATACAAATTGTGTTTCTGATTTATGAATTCAATAGTATTTAGTGGCTGAATGATCCCAGCATGTTAGTGTCAAGGCTGTAAGAACTCAATCATATATGTGGTGATTATTCTCTATTATACAGGATATATAGTGTTGGGTTTCTTAAATCTAATTTTGTTTTATTTCATTTCCCTCACAGCTTGCGGTCGTACACCAGTCGATACAGGAGCCAATACACCTGAGGGCATGATCTGAGAAAGTGAGAAAAAGTGACTGAACTAAAACACAGCCACACTAGGAGATTTAGACAAAAATGATGCATTTATGAGCATTTATAGTAAACAAATACAAGGTGTGTGTGTGTGTGTGTGTGTGACAGAGCGAGAGAGAGAGAATGCCCAACCCTAAAAATAACCCCACAAAGGTGGTAGCATTATGCCATAGAGCTGCTTTGCTTCTGGTTGAAGCACATCAGGAGACGTAAGCTGGTTTGCTAGCGGGTTGTGCCATCTCAGCCTATTGGTTTGAATGGCCTGAGGATAACTGTGTTAGCTTAATAAGCTAAAACTGAGGTGTCATAATTGCCATAATCTCTGTATAAGTAGTGCGTCTAAATAATCTGCCTCATGAGTTCGATGTCTGATTAGAATCCTCTCTACTGAGGCAGCTGATCAGGCAGCAGTAGGCAGCAGGGCAGCTCACTCGGTTTTCAGACAGACCCTGTAGATAATAAGCTGTGTGTTTGATGGGAGCTACATTCCTGTTGAATCAACACTGTTTAATTTTTAATCATCACAGCTGGGCACCTGGGTAAAGCAGCAGTCTATTACTCTAACCCACGACCTCTGGAACCTGGGTTCATGCCTCTGCGGGGCCACCAGACCGGTCGAGCTCTTTACAAACACAACCGCTCACCTCGTCACCTCTTAGTAACTGCAAGAGCTGAGTTATACCTGCACATGAGGAGAAGGTTGATGGTGCAGTAGGGGAGAAGGGAATTGAGCTTGTCTAAATTATTGAAAGTCAAAACACAGACGAGAATATTCGTCTTTGAGACAGAACATGAAGCCTGGCATCGCCGCTGGATGTTCTAGGTTTACATTCATCTATAAAGGTAGCTGTGCTGTGTGGCATAGCTTCTATTTATTCTGTCATTCAGAAGTAGAAGATATACTTTATTTGTCATACATACATATACAGGTGTACAGTACAATGAAATTCTTTCTTCGCATATCCCAGCTTGTTTTTTTTTTCAAAGCTGGGGTCAGAGCGCAGGGTCAGCCATCGTACGGCGCCCCTGGAGCAGACAGGGTTAAGGGCCTTGCTCAAGGACCCAACAGTGGCCTGGATTTGAACCCCTAATCTTCCGGTTGATAGCCCAAAGCTCTACCCACTAGGCTACCACTGTCCCAGTGGTATTCAGTTTATGAGCGTAATATATAAAGACTGACGTGAAATGTGACTCTTTTATTTAAAAATCCGTTAAATCTGTGCTCAGTAAAGCACATTAGCTTTCTAACCTCAATCTTCAGCCCTTACGTTTCAGCACTCGTAGCAGTAACCCACCGGGATCTGCCGCGTCCTGTTGGGAGAGGTTCAGATCACCGCGGCGGCTTGAGCTGAAGCTAATGGTCACACAATGCACACGGTGACCCGTCGCTGCCCCGTTCATCCTCACGTTCACCACACCGAGTCCCGGCTGCTCAGTCGTATTTATTACTGCAGTGTATTGAGCACTGACGATGACTATACACACACACCACATGGACACCTGGACCATGAGCTTGTTAGACGTCCATTTCAAAAACAAGGGCTATTCCTTATTTAAAGGCTACTTACAAGGGACTGAGGGAATTTGTGCCCATTCAGTCAAAAGAGCATTTGTATAGCTGTACAGTGATGTCGAGCTGATGTCAAGAAAGCCTTAGTTAATGTTCCAGCTCATTCCAGAGCTGTTCAGTGGGGCTGAGGTCAGGACTCTGTGCAGGTCACTGGGCACAAATTCCCACAGACATGTTTCCAAGTGTTGTGAGAAGCTCAGACGAGCGGCTGTTGCTATAGCTAAAGGATCACATAGACGTCACTCTGTTTTAATACAGTTTGTTTTTGAAATGAGACGTTCAACAAGCTCTTGGTCGGGTGTCCGAATACTTTTGGCCAACTCACAAAACCTTTGATGTCAATAAAATGAAAAAAAAAAATGGTATGTGATCCTTTTAGCTTTTGAAAAGGCTTCATCCAAGACTTTAAAGTACAGTATGTCTGTGGGAATTTGTGCCTATTCAATCAAAAGAGCATTTGTATAGCTCAGCTTTGTAAGAATGCCTCAGTAGACGTTCCAGTTGATTCCAGAGCTGTTTAGTGTGCCTGGGGTCAGGAATCTGTGCAGGACACTGGGCATAGATTCCCACAGACATACTTCCAAGTGTTGTGAGAAGGCTTCTCAGATGAGCGGCTGTTCCTATAGCTGAAAGGATCACATAGACGTCACTCTGCTTTAATATTGCTTGATTTTTAAATGAGACGTCCTACAAGCTTATGCTTAGGTGTCCAAATACTTTTGGCCAACTCACAAAACCTTTGATGTTAACAAAAGGAAAAAATTTGATTGAATTAGAGTGATGACTATGTGATCTTTTCAGCTACTGAGCTTTTGAAAAGGCTTCTTCCAAGACTTTAAAGTATGTCTGTGGGAATTTGTGCCTATTCAAAAGAGCAGTTGTATGGCTGGGCACTGATGTCACTCAAGAAAGCCTCAGTTCATGTTCCAGTTCATTCCAGAGGTGTTTAGTGGGCCTGAGGTCAGGGGTCTGTGCAGGTCACTGGGCACAAATTCCCACAGATATACTCTTATGGTCAGGGGTCCAAATACTTTTAGCTACCTCAACAAAACCTTTGATGTCAATAAAATGAAAAATGGTATTAAATTAGAGTGACGTCTGTGTGATCCTTTCAGCTATAACAACAGCCGCTCTTTTGAGAAGGCTTCTCATATGAATTTGAAGCATGTCTGTGGGAATTTGTGCCCATGAGCACCAAACAAAATATAAACAACCTTTCATCTCCTCTTTTATTACTGAAAAGTGACCAGAATAAGAGAAAACTTGAGTAAGTTGGTAAAACTTAGTACTGATTTATTAGTATTCATGATGGGAGGAATATTCCCCCGGCTCTGTGTGTGTGTGTGTGTGTGTGTGTGTGCGCGCGTGTGTGTGCGTGTGTGTGGGTTTGTTTTTCAGACTGAACCAGCATGAAAAGCATGTAACATAAGAAAAATAAATAAATAAAAGAGCTGTATACAGGTGCAGATGTGCAAAACAACAACAAATATTAAATCCACATAAATCCAGGTGAATTCTCCCATGGTGCACTTCTGCATAACAAACACTGAGCAGCGCTCTCGCTTTTTTAAACGTATTAGCATATGGGCGGCGTGCGAATCATTTGCGAGATGATTTATTCACGTTTGCTTAACACATTCGGCGATGCAGATTTTGCACCGCGGAGCAGAGCAGCACTCGCACCACAAACTCGTCATTCGCATTTCTTCGTGGAGTGGGCACGGTTTGGGTTGCCAGATTGCTTCAATGGTTTCAAGCCAAAATACAGCGAAGCCGAGAATTCTGAGATCACTAGTAATTTTATCAGTTTTAATGGAATTGAATGCATTTTAAATTATATAAGCAGTGTAACAATTTAAATACAAACTTAAATCTTTAATAGAAATTTAAGAAATTCAGATTTTCAGAAATTTGGTGCTACTGAAAAATTCTACTCACCAGAAGATCATTTAAATTAAGTACATTTGCACACATTGTTCATCTTTTATAATAGAATAGAACAGAACACCTTTATTTGTCATATAAACATAAACATAAACACTGATCAGCCATAACATTAAAACCACCTTGTTTCAATGGTCAGGACCCCCACAGGACCACCACAGATCAGGTATTATTTAGGTGGTGGATCACTCAGCACTGCAGTGACACTGACATGGTGCTGGTGTGTTAGTGTGTGTTGTGCTGGTATGAGTGGATCAGACACAGCAGTGCTGCTGGAGTTTTTAAACACCTCACTGAAACTGCTGGACTGAGAATAGTCCACCAACCAAAAATATCCAGTCAACAGCTCCCCGTGACCACTGATGAAGGTCTAGAAGATGACCAACTCAAACAGCAGCAATAGATGAGCGATCGTCTCTGACTTTACATCTACAAGGTGGACCAACTACGTAGGAGTGTCTAATAGAGTGGACAGTGAGTGGACATGGTAATTAAAAACCCCAGCAGCGCTGCTGTTTCTGATCCACTCATACCAGCACAACACACACTAACACACCACCACCATGTCAGTGTCACTGCAGTGCTGAGAATCATCCACCACCTAAATAATACCTGCTCTGTGGTGGTCCTGACCATTGAAGAACAGCATAAAAGGGGGCTAACAAAGCATGCAGAGAAATAGATGGATTACAGTCAGTAATTGTAGAACTAATTGTAGACATTTCAACTACAAGATCATGGTCAGGTGTCCACACATTATTATTATTATTATTATTATTACAAAACACACTGATGGCTTCAATCCTGCACAGTTGTGGGTTCACAGAAGCAAAACAAATGCTGTAAAACTTTATTATTATTTTATTAAAATATAGAATATTTGAACATTTTATCAACAATCGATCACCAGCATAGAGTGAGATATTTTAATATTATTTTAGGTTTTGAGAATTACGCATTTAATGCATCTTTTGTAATGTCTGGATTTGCTCAAATCTGGCAACCCAAAGTACAATCTGCCACCTCCAGCTTGTCAGAATCACAAGCTTTTGTATGCAGGACCATTTTTAAGACTCTAGCCGAGTCCCAAATGACTCCCACTTCTGAAATTTACAAAGTTAAAGCATAAATTTTGGTTGTTACGAGTCTGTAGGCTGTCCGTGCACAATGTCTGTCATGTTCAAACAGTCGTGGATGCTCAGCAGTTCTGTCTTTCATTTTTTTATTTCACATAAAAATATCTTTATAGCTCAGACTGAACCCAGGAGTCTCTTCAGACCTGCTGCACCTACCCGCAGGTTCCCGCAGCAGCCAGGCCTCTACAAATCAACAGCACTGGTACTTTACATGTCAGAGAACTTGAAGGCGTGATGGTGGTTGGAAGTGGTTGACAGTTCCTTAGTGCTGTAATGAATTGTAGGAAGTGAACAGAAGGGAGCCGTCCATCCAGCAAACAGCGTGCAGCTTTCTGCCAGCGAGTAATGAGATGACAGGTGCTGCGTTTACGCTTCAGTTGACTCTGCGCCGTTTTAGACCTGTTTACCTGGCGGAGCCGGGCTTTTAATGATACACGCAAAAACACGGTCGCTAAAATATAGGCTGCAAGTTCTGAAAAGGTCACCTTATAATAAAGTTCTGACACAACGGAACAGTGTGGGTAGATAAAGGCGGGATGAACGTAAATGCTGGATGGTGGACAATGAAAATCACACGTTTACTCTGAACATGATTAACAGCTTTATTATCAGAGGTTTAAGTATCAAAGATTATGATACTTTGTGCACTAACAGCCAAAGTGGTAACATTGTGGTTGGTCAGATATGGAGTAGACTGGACATAAGGAACATCCGATTGTTATTGTTATTGTCTCCTATCACCCCTAGGTGGGAGCGTCTCATTGCTGATTTTCCATCATTGGTGAGTAGTGTCGTTATGCATTTTGCATTTTTTATTTTGCTTGTTGTATCATTTTATTTAAAATGACTCCCGTCACAGCCGGTCTGTGAAATTATATCTTATATGAAACTGGTCTGTGGTGCAAAAAATGTTGAGGACCGCTGGCCTAATGGGTAGAGCTTTGGGCTATCAGTCAAAAGATTGTCAGTTTAAATCCAGGCTCTGCTAAGCAGCCAATGTTGGACCCTTGAGCAAGGCCCTTAACCCTGTCTGCTCCAGGGGCTCTGTACAATGACTGACCCTGCGCTCTGACCTCAGCTTCCAAACTGGGTTATGCTGAAAATAATTTCATTGTACTGTACACGTGTAGATGTATAAATGACGAATAATGGCGTTCTTCATCAGGGGGCGCCATAACAAATAATTTTCCTCCATCACACCAACCATCTACATGTCCTCCCTCACCGCATCCTTCCTCCTCTCCTTCTGATGGGACTCTCATCCCTCTTCTGCACATGCTCTAGTCATCTCAATCTCAAACACATCCTTCCTGCACCGTCCCTCTAATTAGAAATAAACTCATTCCTAATCTTCACACTCCTCATCAATCCCAATGACAATTTCAGCATCATCTTGGCCACCTCCAGCTCCCTGTCCTGTCTGTCTATCAGTGCCATCGCCTCTGACATGTACGAAACAGCAGGCCTCACTACTGTCATGTAAACTCTCTCCTTTCACTCTACTTTCACATATTATTTAAATATATGCTTAGGTTCAGCATATCAGTTGAGCTTCAACACCGATCAGATGTGCAATAATTCAATAAGAGTGAGCATAAACAAACAGGTTGCTCTAGCAGCTAAACACAAAGTTACAGGGAAGCATTGAGGCTGTTTTTCCTCTGGGAACCCTTTTAGAATTCATGGCTTCATGGACGACACAGAGCACCAATAAAGATTATAAATTTAGATTTGGCTTCTCACTCCAGTAAGCTGACTAAAGGTTCCAGTAGGATAATATATACAGTAATACAAACCCCCAGTTCCAGAAAAGTTTTATAAAATAATACAAAATAAGAATTTATCTATTAGAAAATGTATAATCTGTAATAAATAATATCTGATTGGTAAATGATATCAGACTAAATGCTCAGCAGTGATGTTTGTGAACTCGGATAAAATCATACAGTATTTTCAGATCACAAAAAATCTTACTTATGTCACAATTCTATTTAAATAATAAATTGCAGCACTAAATTGCAATAAATTGTGTCACTGTAATCTTTCAATTCTACACGAGAAATATTAGAAATTAGTCCAAATCATCTTCCTCCTTCAGTTCTTTTTTATACTATTGATTAATAAATCATAAAATTTTTAAAATGTATTATTGTTATTATTATTATTATGATGATGGTGGTGATGGTGGTGGTGGTGGTGGTGGTTGTTGTTGTTGTTGTTGTTATTATTATTATCATTATTATTATTATTGTCATTATTATAATAATAAAAATTATTATTATCATTATTATTAATAATAATATTAATATTATTATTATTATTATTGTTTATTATTATTATTATTATTAGTTTATTATTATTATTATTGTTTATTATTATTATTATTATTATTATTTATATTATTATAATTAGTATTATTGTTTATTATTTTTGTTATTATTATTATTAGTAGTAGTAGTAGTAGTAGTAGTAGTAGTAGTAGTACAGTAGTAGTAGTAGTAGTAGTAGTAGTAGTAGTAGTAGTAGTAGTAGTAGTAGTATTGGTATAATAATAATAATAATAATAATAATAATAATAATAATAATACACTAAAAGATAATTTGGCTGATTTCAGATTTTCCATGTAGATTTTTTATAATATTTTTTACTTATTTAATTTAATGTATCTATGTATTAATTTAATTAATTAATTTTTTATGAAACCTGGTACATTATTTTTCACATAATATTATGCAGTTCACACTGATGGCTTCAATCCTGCTCAGTTGTGAGCTCACGGAAGCAAAACAAATGCTGTAAAAATTTATTATTATCCCTTTCATAAAATCTAGAATATTGGAACGTATCATTAAGAATTAAATCTGTAATGTTTGATGGCCCAGACTGAGATATTTTGAAATTATTATGAGTTTGAAATCTGGCAACCCAAACTGCAATCTGTCACTTGTAGCTTGTCGGAACCAGAAAAGTTTTTGAATTCAGGACGATTTTAAGATGAAACGATTCCCCTTTTACTTCTGCTGCCCTTTTCTAGCCCCCATCCTGATATGACGGTGAGTATTCTATCTTTTTGAGTCAGAACTCATTGGCAGTTGCTCCGAGGCAGTCGGGTCAGCGTGAAAATCCTTTCTGAGCTCCACATCCCACCCACCCAATACAGCTCTCACCAGGTCGCCCACTAAAGGGCTCGTACCGCATTCATTCTGTAGTCCAAGAGGCCCGAAGCCTCACATTAAAGGGACTTACCTTTCCGGAAAGTTCCCTCAGCTCACTGATTACTTCTGTTACTGCTCGGTCTCTGATGGAACGTCTTCAGCAGGGTGCATGTCGAGCTGTAGTTGAAAATGATGTTCCATATTAGAATGTTACAGGGTCAGACTGAACTTTTCAGAACACAAACTGAGAAAATGTGACTTATTCTTCCAATGATCCTGCTCCCTGTATACACTGATCAGCCATAACATTAAAACCACCTCCTTGTTTCTACACACACTGTCCATTTTATAAGCTCCACTTACCATATAGAAGAACTTTGTAGTCAATTACTGACTGTTGTCCATCTGTTTCTCTACATACCTTTTTAACCTGCTTTCACCCTGTTCTTCAATGGTCAGGACCCCCACAGGACCACCACAGAGCAGGTATTATTTAGGTGGTGGATCATTCTCAGCACTGCAGTGACACTGACATGGTGGTGGTGTGTTAGTGTGTGTTGTGCTGGTATGAGTGGATCAGACACAGCAGTGCTGCTGGAGTTTTTAAATACCATGTCCACTCACTGTCCACTCTATTAGACACTCCTACCTAGTTGGTCCACCTTGTAGATGTAAAGCCAGAGACGATCGCTCATCTATTGCTGCTGTTTGAGTTGGTCATCTTCTAGACCTTCATCAGTGGTCACAGGATGCTGCCCACGGGGCGCTGTTGGCTGGACATTTTTGGTTGGTGGACTATTCTCAGTCCAGCAGGGACAGTGAGGTGCTGATCCACTCATACCAGCACAACACACACTAACACACCACCACCATGTCAGTGTCACTGCAGTGCTGAGAATGATCCACCACCTAAATAATACCTGCTCTGTGGTGGTCCTGTGGGGGTCCTGACCATTGAAGAACAGCATGAAAGGGCGCTAACAAAGCATACAGAGAAACAGATGGACTACAGTCAGTAATTGTAGAACTACAAAGTGCTTCTATATGGTAAGTGGAGCTTATAAAATGGACAGTGTGTGTAGAAACAAGGAGGTGGTTTAAATATAGTATATAGTTTATAATATAGACATGTATGAAATTTAATAATGCAGTTTAAACAAAAACACAGTTAGTTATTAGTCTAAAAGATTTTTATCTGAAAATGTGAGTCGTACTTATGACCCAGCGTATACTAAGAAAACACATGATGTACATAAGAGAACCTAAATGTCTTCCTTTCCACTTGCTGATTCCATCTAAACTTTAAAAGCATTTTGTTTTGATATTTTCGGTGTATATTTAAGTCACAGAGTGCGTCCCTAATATTTATTCTATTGTTTATTCTGGAACAGTGATGCATTGTCTTGACTGAGCGATCACATCAGGAATTGTTGAATATATAAATCTCAGACGGCTTCGTTCTGACAGCCGTGCAATTATCTCTGCAGGATATTAACAACACCGCAATTTGTTATGATACTTTAGTAAAACGTCTCGAGTTTAGAGACAAGATGTACGTCACGTTATTAATGGAGCACGACTGTTTAGGTTCAGCGCCGTGACATAATATTGAGATTGGTACAGTCTCGGTCGAGGCTGGAGATCAGTAGGCTCCTTTAATGAGTCTACTCAGTCTTCCTCCAATACATTATATGGCCAAAAGTATGTGGACACATATGTGAGCTTGATTGATATCACATACCAAAACCTTGAGATTGAAATTTTTGAGCGTCTTCTTAATGGCACACACAGACACACAGACACACAGACACACAGACACACAGACACACAGACACACAGACACACCCACATATATACAGTATATATGTGTATACACATATACGTACATCTTCTGAACCCAACAACAACCTGGCAGAGATGGGGCTTGAACCAGCGATCTTCTGATTACTAGTCCAGTACTTCAACTGCTAGGCTACAACTGCTTACATTACATTTCTTACAATTGTTGCTCAGGGGCCCAACAGTGGCAACCTGGCAGAGATGGGGCTTGTTTGTATTTTTCTCCCAATCTAGTCGTACTGCATTTAATTTCCTGATTTATTCCCTTTCCTAACTGTGTGCTGTATAGACCACTTCTTTTCACGGCATAAGTATAGTGTTAGTCCCTCTTTATGGATGTAACAGCCTCTGCCGTTCTAGGAAGGCCTTCCACAACATTTAGAAGTGTGTCTGTAGGAATTTATTCCCCTAAGGTAAGCAGTAATCTGGTCCCACTGTGGTTTACAAGACATTACGTAAAGCCTCCACAAAGGGGCGTTCGTGTACAAGTTAGTTTCATGTTTATGTGCATGTTCAGATTAGTCTATTTAATTATTATTATTATTTTAGCATTTTCTTCTAATTTATCGTAGTCAATTTGTCTTCCGTTGCTGGTGGATCCCTGATTGCAGTCGAGGTGGGTATACTGCTGCTCACGCCTCCTTTGACCCATGTGCAGCCCCTAGCGGAACCCTTTTTCACCCATGCACTCTGCACAGGCGCCTTTCTATCTGCCACTATCTATCTATCTAACTCCACCCACATAGTCCGGTCATCCCGCCCTAGCAGAAACGTGTCTGCTGCAGGCACTGGCAATTATGCCCGCTAGATGGCGCCCAGCTGACCGGTGGCAACATCGAGTTACGAACCGAGGAGTTCAGAATCTCGGCGCTGGTGTGCTAGTGGAATATCCCGCAACCCAGTCAATACCAGAGTCACTTACAAATCCCCATCTTCCCCATTTACTGTGCAGACGGCATTGATCAGCCAGCAGAGGTCATAATTGCAGCAATTATCAAGAATTCCTTCGACCCTGCCTCCCATGAACCAGCCAATCATTGTTCGCGTAGGCACCCAGTTAGCCAATAACAGAGAGATTTAATGTTTTTTTTGTTATATTAAATTGTATAACTGATTCTCGCCCTGTTTCTTTCTTGTACCCGATGTTTTTTAAGTATGGTTTGGGCTCAGCATGAACAAGAATCAAGTGATTAAGTAAAGTAATGTGCTTCCGCCGCTCAGGTGGCGCAGCGGTAAAAACACACGCTGAAACCAGAGCTGGGATCACGAATACATCGTATTGAATCTCAGCTCTGCCTGCCGGCTAAGGCTGAGTGGCCACATGAACAACTAAGCCAGATGGGGTCTCTCTCTCATGACTGGTGCAATTACGGCCTCTGCTGGCTGATTGATGGCGCCTGCACAGAGATGAGAAAAGAGTGCTGTCAGGGAGTGTTTCTGTTTACACAATGCTGATCTGCACTGCACTCATCAAAGTGTAGGTGATAAGATGCATACGGCTGCTGCCCACATGTCGGAGGGGGCGTGGGTTAGCTTTGTTCTCCTCAATCAGAGCAGGGATCGGCATTGGTGGAGAGGAAGCATGACACAATCGGGCAACTGGATGCTCTAAAAGGGAGAAAAAAAAGGGAGAAAATGCATAAAGCAAATATATATATATATAAAAAAAAAAAGTTATGTGCTTCCAGCAGATTGTACCACGTTGATGTAAATAAAATAAAATGAAATAAAAATTCTGGCCTCCGTGATGCCGGACGCGCCCCCGTTTGAGATCCCGTCTGAAACATTCACACATATCGAATGCTTGGCCGGATTTCCGTCACTCACTGTTGCAGGCCTGAGATTAAGCTTCTCCACGCCGCTGACAGGTTTATCAAGCTGAGCTGCTCATTTCAAAATTGCCAGTTGGAGGCGATTTGCAATTTTTCCCAGTGTGAGCGAGGCGTGCTTCCGAAATAACTTTTTAGAACAAAAGACGTGAGCGACGTGTGCTCTCATTCTTACTGCAGGCTAAATAGTTATTTTAAAGATGTTTAATTAGCAGCAGTGTTTACACACACACAAACACACACACACACACACACACACCACCTCAATTATTTCCAAGCCCTTTTTTCCCAGGTTGTCCTTCGCTGTCTTCGGCCTTCAGTGTCTCATCTTTGTGTCTTTTCCCTAATAGTCTTGTCTCAGACGGCTCTAAAATATTCATGCTTGTTACCCAATCAATCTGTTTACCCAAAGCCTCCAGACATGCGGGACCCGAAACATCCGCCTCTCATTTCTGAGCTTTTAAATCCCAAACCAACTTAATTGGCTTGATGTTTTAGGACTACTTGTTACGGCGTGTAGTGCTGGTACGAACATCAAGGGCAAACTGGGATACAAGATGGACTATACTCCTTTATTTACGTTCATATTTACGGCATTTAGCAGATGCTTTTATTCAAGTATTTTGTCTAAGCATTGAAGGTTAAGGGCCTTGTTCAAGGGCCCAACAGTGGCAACCTGGCAGAGATGGGGCTTGAACCAGCAAACTTTCAATTACTAGTCCAGTACCTTAACTGCTAGGCTACAACTGCCTTACAGGTATGACTGGATACAGTTTAGCAAATGTTGCTAAGGGGCCCAACTTGACAATTTGGTGGCGTGAGGCTTAAACAAGCAACCTTCTGATTACTAGTCCAGTACCTTAACCACTGATTCACCACTTTATTTATGTTTCTATTTTCTATTAATGCATTTCCCCCAATTTTCTCCCCATCTAGTCATATCCAATTCCCTGATTGCATTTTACATGTACACCCATTGTACACGCACATAGAGAGTCATGCACTGTTACCCATTACGCCCCGTCTATGTGCAGGCACCATCGATCAGCCAGCAGAGATCCAAAAGAGCTAAATTTGTGAGTATGAATGCTAAACAAACCAGGACTAAAATGCAACTTAGAGCTGATGGAGCACAGGGGACACTGAAGGAGCCCAGGGGACACGGACAGAACACAGGGGACACTGAAGGAGCCCAGGGGACACTGATGGACAATTGCCCCCTGTGATGGACAGTCCACTGATGGACAATCCCAACCCTGGTAAGAGACCACTGTCATGAATTAAACAGGTTGACATAAACTGGTCCTATTTATATGGGCACAGAGAAGTCAGCAGCTATATTCAATTACTAATGAGGAATCAGAAAGCCAAGCAACACGATTCAAAAGCATGAAAAACATTCCCTACACCATCCAATAAGTGATTTAAGTATGTATATGTATAAAATATGTATATTTTATTGACCAGGTAATTTTTTTAACAGTTGGTCTGTTTTCCTTGTTATGACTTTATTAAAGTAGTAAAAAATGGATCAGAGTTTAGTTGATTCATTAACACTGATTAATGTATTTAATCCACATTAGCTGATCCAAACAGATGCCAGCGTGCCACTTTGTAATTAAAACGACGATTAATTAGTCTTGAGTATTCGAACTGTACACGTTCAGATTTGCATGCTTGAACACGAAGTATCACGAGAAGTGCGTGACTATTTTTGACTACAAAAAATGAGTCACACCTCTCAGAAGCAACTGTTACTATTATTATTATTTAATAATAATAATAATAATAGTACAAATTATAATAATAATAAAAAAATTATAATAGTAATAACAATATTAATAATAATAATAATAATAATAATAATAATAATAAAAACAGTACT
This sequence comes from Trichomycterus rosablanca, assembly GCF_030014385.1. NCBI lineage: Eukaryota > Metazoa > Chordata > Actinopteri > Siluriformes > Trichomycteridae > Trichomycterus > Trichomycterus rosablanca. The sequence goes on from NC_086008.1 coordinate 3,728,556, forward strand.
AATAATAATAGTAAAAATAATAATAATAATAATAATAATAATAACAATAGTAATAATAATAATAATAATAATATATTAAATAATCATTTTATATTAATTGTACAGGATTGTTTGGAACTGATATTAAAAGAACAATCAACTTAAATTTGTCAGCAACTAATAGTCCACCAACTGGAATGAATTTAGGAATGAAACCCACACTAACACAAGCATATTTATGTTATTATTATATTAGATGAGGCTACAATAGTTTAAAATTCTTGCTTAGTCTTTTATAGACGTCTGTAAAAGTGAAGAATGTTCGGAGCTCTCGGACGGTTTTGAAGGGAAGGTCAGTCAGGAAACATTCGCAGCCTTTTGTTGCTCTAATAATTATGACTTTTTGTACCTCTAGCAGGTGAAACGTGGTACAAGCTACACAGTAAATCGAGTACATTTTCCTTCCTAGCAGTTAAAATTAGCACAGTCGACGTTGGGTGGAAATATAAATTTATTATGCTAATAAAGTTTAAAAGTAATTTATAACCGATCTGTGGAATTCATGCTGAACACTGGTCTGTACATTTCTGAGTCAGTACCATGTAGAATCTGATGGCTTAGATCTTGACGGCATGTTTTATTCATCCTGTTGTTCCTGCACCGTCTGAAACGACGCCGCTGCGACAGGACACACATTATAGGACATTTCACGCTTTATGTCTGCAAATCATTCATCCACTTTATCGCGGCCTTCAAGGGTGGCGTTTTCTCCTCCATGTGAAGAAGTAAAGTGTCATGAGAGAACCGAGGAGCCACGGTCCGACTATAAATCCACATCTGAGGTACTGGAACGAGACCAGATAGAATATTAAAATATATAGAATAGTGATTTATTATTATTATTATTATTATTATTATTATTATTATTATTAATACCAACGTTAACACAAGAGTATTTACACTGATCAGGCATAACATTAAAACCACCTCCTTGTTTCTACACACACTGTCCATTTTATCAGCTCCACTTATCATATAGAAGCACTTGTAGTTCTACAATTACTGACTGTAGTCCATCTGTTTCTCTACATATCTTTTTAGCCTGCTTTCACCCTGTTCTTCAGTGGTCAGGACCCCCACAGGACCACCACAGACTAGGTATTATTTGGTGGTGGTGTGTTAGTGTGTGTTGTGCTGGTATGAGTGGATCAGACACAGCAGCGCTGCTGGAGTTTTTAAACACCTCACTGTCACTGCTGGACTGAGAATAGTCCACCAACCAAAAATATCCAGCCAACAGCGCCCTGTGGGCAGCGTCCTGTGACCACTGATGAAGGTCTAGAAGATGACCGACTCAAACAGCAGCAATAGATGAGCGATCGTCTCTGACTTTACATCTACAAGGTGGACCAACTAGGTAGGAGTGTCTAATAGAGTGGACAGTGAGTGGACACGGTATTTAAAAACTCCAGCAGCGCTGCTGTGTCTGATCCACTCATACCAGCACAACACACACTAACACACCACCACCATGTCAGTGTCACTGCAGTTCTGAGAATGATCCACCACCTAAATAATACCTGCTCTGTAGTGGTTCTGTGGGGGTCCTGATCATTGAAGAACAGCATGAAAGGGGGCTAACAAAGCATACAGAGAAACAGATGGACTACAGTCAGTAATTGTAGAACTACAAAGTGCTTCTATATGGTAAGTGGAGCTGATAAAATGTGAGTGTAGAAACAAGGAGGTGGTTTTAATGTTATGGCTGATCGGTGTACATTACTAGTATATTTAATGGGGCCACAATAATTTTTAATTCTTGCTTCATCATTTATAGACGTCTGTAAAAGTGAAGAACGTTCGGAGCTCTCGGACGGTTTTGAAGGGAAGGTCAGTCAGGAAACATTCACAGCCTTTTGTTCCTAATGAACAGACAGTTGTTAAACTGACATGTTTTCAACTTTTCTACAAATCTAGTCAGTACTGACCTTAAATGTCATCCTTCAGAAATCTTAAAGGACCAGTGTGTTATGAATGTAGACCAAGACCTTCATCTCAATATATATTGAAGGGGACATGTCTCCCCAACATTCAGATATGATCAAAATGTTCTCCTGAATATTCTGATGTGAACAAAAAAAATCTGTATTTTTCCAAACTGTTCCAGTGGAACCTCAGGGGACACCAATGGAAGCTAAGGTTACACCGATGGAACCTAAGGGTACTTCTATGGAACCTCAGGGGACACCAATGAAACCTAAAAGGAGGCCAATGAAACCTAAGAGGACACTGATGGAACATGGGGGGGGGGGGCACCAATGGAAGCTAAGTGGACGCCGATGGAACCTAAGGGGACACCGATGGAACCTAAGGGGACACCGATGGAACCTAAGGGGACACCGATGGAACCTAAGGGGACACCAATGGAACCTAAGAGGATGCCAATGGAACCTACGGGGACATTGATGGAACCTAAGGGGACACCAATGGAATCTAAAAGGACACTGATGGAACATGGGGGTACACCAATGGAACCTAAGGGGACGCCAATGGAATGTAAGGGGAAAGCAATGGAACCTAAGAAGACACCAATGGAATCTAAAAGGACACCAATGGAACCTAAGGGGACGCCAATGGAAGCTAAGGGTACTTGTATGGAACCTCAGGGTACTCCTATGGAACCTCAGGGGACACCAATGAAACCTAAAAGGAGGCCAATGAAACCTAAGAGGACACTGATGGAACATGGGGGGGGGGGGGGGGCACCAATGGAAGCTAAGTGGACGCCGATGGAAGCTTAGAGGACACTGATGGAACCTAAGGGGACACCGATGGAACCTAAGGGGACACCGATGGAACCTAAGGGGACACCAGTGGAAGCTAAGATGGAACATGGGTATTAGTCCAGCCTGCCTCCTTTTTTACCAGGCACAGAATAGAATAGAATAGAATAGAATAGAATAGAATAGAATAGAATAGAATAGAATAGAATAGAATGTATTCCAGCTTGTTTGGAATCTGGGGTCAGAACGCCTGGAGTCGGGAGGATTGCTCAAGGGTCCAACAGTGGCTGCACGGCAGAGCTGGGATTCAAACTCTCAACCTTTTGATTGATAGCCCAAAGCTCTACACACCAGGCTCCCACTGTCCCTGTAAAACCCAGCCTGATTGGGTATAATCTGGGCATACCAAGCTTTTCTTTCCCAAGGTAAAACTGCACACATCTGGAGTAAATCAGTATTTTATTCACAAGCTTAAATGATTGGTGGGTAGAAAATGAATTTTAGAGTTTAGTGTATGAATATGTTTCTTAATGTAATGCAATGCAATAATAATAATAATAATAATAATAATAATACATTTTATTTATATAGCGCTTTTCAAGATACTCAAAGACGCTTTACATAAGACAAATAATCAAAACAAATACGTACATACACCATACAAATCATAGTACAAAATCAAAATAGTACATCAACATCAAGAATAATTAAGATAAAAACAAAGAGAGCAGCATAAGACAGTTCATTAAAAATTAGCTAAATTATGAGAGAGAACAACAAATATAGAACAATTTCTTAAAATTAGACAGAAACAGGACAGATTCACATGCAATCAGGAAACTGAAAACTTTACAAGTTTTAGGATCTAGGACTTCACATTTCTGTCGTGATCTAAGTATAAAAACTATTAAAAAGAATAGCAAAAATAAAAGCATTTATTTCGTGTTGTTACAAGTTAAATGCCATTTTGAATAGATGAGTTTTGAGAAGTGACTTGAATTTGGACAGGTCAGGACAATCTCGTAGGTGTTTGGGGAGAGCATTCCATAAAGATGGAGCAGCTATGGAAAAGGCCCTGTCACCCCAGGTCCGGTGCTTGGTCCTAGAGGGTATGGACAGTAGGTTAGCCTCAGAAGAGCGAAGGCTACGGGAGGGAATGTGCTGATGGAGCAGGTCGGTGAGGTAGGATGGGGCCTGATTATGGAGAGCTTTGTGAGTGAATAGAAGAATTTTGAATTGAATGCGTTGAGCAACGGGAAGCCAATGAAGTTTTTGGAGAACAGGTGTAATATGATCACGGGAGCGAGTATGAGTAAGGAGGCGAGCAGCTGAATTCTGGATATACTGAAGTTTTTTTAGGATTTTGTTAGATGTACCATAAAGGATGCTATTGCAATAATCAATTCTGGATGTAATAAAAGCATGAATCAAGGTTTCGGCGGCAGAAAAGGAGAGAGATGGACGTAGACGTGCTATGTTTTTTAGATGAAAGAAAGCAGTTTTGGTGATGTGATTTACATGGCGGTCAAAAGAGAGGTTGCTATCAAAAATTACACCAAGATTTCGGATGTTAGAAGACGGAGACAAAGTGTCATTATCAATGGTAATTTGAAAATTTTTTGTGGTTTTTGCCAGGGATGTAGGACCTACGATGATCATATCTGATTTTTCACAGTTTAATTTGAGGAAATTAGCTTTCATCCACAATTTCATTTCAGTGATGCAATTTGTCAGAGTGGAGTGAAGTTCAGTATTAATGGATTTGGAGGAGATGTAAAGCTGAATATCATCAGCATAGCAGTGGAAATGTAAACCATGCCGACGTATGATGTCACCAAGGGGGAGCATATAAAGAATAAACAAAAGGGGACCTAACACTGAGCCTTGGGGAACGCCTTGGGACAGTGGAGCAATGGCAGAACTACAATTGTTGATATTAACAAACTGTTGTCTGTTTACGAGATATGACCTTAACCACAAAAGGGCAGTACCAGTGATGTTGACAGAGGATTCAAGGCGGGACAGAAGAATGGAGTGATTAATGGTGTCAAAAGCTGCAGTAAGATCAAGGAGGATGAGAATATTAATTTGTCCAGAGTCTGAGGAAAGAAGAAGGTCATTTGTGACTTTGAGGAGGGCTGACTCAGTGCTGTGCTGGGGGCGGAAACCAGACTGAAATGATTCAAATAGATTATTGGAATTTAGGTGATCTTTGAGCTGTGAGGCAACAACACGTTCCAGTATTTTCGACAGAAATGGAAGATTGGAAATGGGCCGAAAGTTACTCATAATGTTAGAGTCAAGTCCAGGTTTTTTAAGTATGGGAGTAACAGCAGCCAATTTGAGTGATTGAGGGACTGAGCCAGAACTAAGAGAGGAATTGATTATCTCTGTGATAAGTGATGAGATAACTGGAAAACAACCCTTAACAAGTTTTGATGGAGCAGGATCCAAAACACAAGTGGAGCTTCGCATCCCTGTTAAGATCTCAGATAGGTCCAAATGAGACACAGGTGAGAACTGAGACAGAGGCTGGGTAATAAATTGAGGTGAGATAGGCGGAGAAACAGAGATGACAGGGGAAACTGTCAGAAAATTGTGGATATTCTCAACTTTTGTTTGAAAAAATGAGAGGTAAGAGTTACACTTGTCAACTGTAAAGGAATTGGTAGTATTGTCAACTGGTTTGAGAAGTTTATTTATTGTGGAAAAGAGAGTCTTAGGATTTGTTGATCCAGCATGTATGAGTTCGGAATAGTAAGTGGATCGGGCTGCCGTAAGAGCGTCTTTGTAATGTTGAAGATAATCAGAATAAATCTGATAATGTACTGTTAGACCGGTTTTCTTATAAAGTCTTTCAAGCTGGCGTTTACGGGATTTCATTTGGTGAAGCTCAATTGTATACCATGGTGCGGAATGACTAAATGAAACAAATTTGGTTCTCAAAGGAGCCAGCTCATCAAGACATGAAGCGAGTATGTCATTATAGTAATCGACAAGGTCAGATGAATTACTAGACAGTACAGGACAGACAGACATCTTTTTAACAAGAGAATCTGAGAAAGCAGAGGGAGAGATATATTGAAGATTCCTGAAGGATATTTTACGTTTAGCTCTAGTGATGGGCCTAGTGACCTCAATGTCCATGATGATTGTCAAATGATCAGAGACAGTAAGGTCATGGCTGGACGGCTGATGAACTAGGACACCAGTAGAGCAGACAAGGTCAAGAGTATGACCTTTTTTATGAGTTGGAAAATTTATATGTTGTGTGAAATTAAAACACTGTAACAATTCCAAAAATTCCCTGGCAAATTTACAGTTGTTGTCATCAATATGGATGTTAAAATCACCCATAAGCAGTACAGAGGATGAGAGGGCACTAAGCTGGGTTAAAAAATCTGAAAAATCAGAGAGAAAGGAAGCGTTTGGCTTTGGCGGACGATAAACTACAGCAGTGACCAGAGGAGTAGGCCCTGACAACTTGAAAGCCAGGTGTTCAAAAGAAAGAGCAGCAGGAAAAGACAAAGTGGTTATTTTAATATCATCCCTATAGACTGCAGCAACACCACCACCTCGCCCTTCCATACGAGGTTCATCAATATACGAGTATCCCATTGGCGTGGTCTGATTTAACGTAAAATAATCCAAGGGTTTATGCCAAGTTTCAGTGAGACAGAAAAAGTCTAGTTCACTGTCAGATATAAATTCACTAAGTACAGTACTTTTTGTGTTGAGTGAACGAACATTAAGCAATGCCATTTTCAAGTGGTATTGTTGTGTAGTTGGCTGTGAGGAACGAGGAAGAGAACGGAGATTTGCAGAGTCCACTCCGCGTTTCCCATCCCACTCCGTGGACAGCGTTGTCATGGAGACTACACCGCTACTGGTGTGCAAGGCAGCAGCGCTCTGATGACGTGTTTGCGGAGCGACAGTGCGCACGGCTGACCAGAAGGATGGAATAGCGTTACCGTTTCGAAAATAAACAAGCTTTCTCCGGGAGCCCCTGTGAATATAACGAGGCCGGCGAAGGAGTCCAAGCTGTTTGATGACTGAAATACATGATGGAGTAGTGCAGTTGTTGAACTTCCTCAGCTGGTCAACGGAATAGTTCAACATCGTGCCGATCCCAGGAACAAACTCATCCACCGTTCACCACCGGCCGCAGACGCGATGTACAGTAGAAAGAACAAAAAGTATCAAAAGCACAAATAAAAGTATCAAAAGTAACATAAAAGAAATAGATCCACAAGGTGTGTAAAAAGATGAAAACGAAAAACGATAAAAATACAATAAAATACGGTAAAATACGGTAACGGTAGCGGCAGCCAAATGCGCCAGCGTCCACCATCACCATGGCAATGATTGTAGTGTATAAATAAAACTTTATGCACTCAATTTAAAATAAACGCTTCTTTATCTCCCTAATCAAACCCGTTTCCGTGTAGATCTGACGCATTAGCGCTTTAGCCAAACTCGTTCTGCGTTCTGGCACGACGTCCTTCGCGTGTTGCAGAGCTGGATTTATAAATGGCAGCTGTTGTGACGGCTATTCTCCGGCCACTTGCTGTTAACGGTAATCAGTGTGGACAGCTGCTGCCACCGTGTTCCCCAAAATGACTTTTAATACCACGTTCAGCGATTTATAAGCTTAGATGCCAATCATGCCAGCGAGGGGACGTCAAACGTGACATCGTTTTTATGTGTTCACTGGGCAGTTCAAGAGTTTAATCCAAGCATGAAGATGAGCGGCGGGGTGTCAGGATCACAACAGGGGCTCTCCAGCACTCATGGTGTGTAAAATTACAAACTTCTACACACACACACGCACACACGCACGCACGCACGCACGCACACACACAATGCAAACCTGACTATGCCACTCCAGTTTATTATATGTAGGGGATCATATGCCAGGTTACTTAAATAAATGAGTAAGGTAATAGGTTTGTGTAATCATTCAACAATTAATGTATTTTAAGAGCGCCCAGGTGGCACGGCGGGATATTCCACTAGCACACCAGTGCAGAGATTCTGAACTCCTCGGCCCGAAACTCGGCGTTGCCACCGGTCGGCTGGGCGCCATCTAGCGGGCATAATTGGCAGTGCCTGTAGCAGACACGGTTCTGTTAGGGTGGGATGACCGGACTATGTGGGTGGGGTCTTCAAACGCTGTGTAAGGACCCTGATTGGCAGATAGAGAGGCGCCTGTGCAGAGTGCATGGGTGAAAAAGGGTTCCACTAAGGGCTGCGTGCGGGTCGGAGGAGGCGTGAGCAGCAATATACCCACCTCGACTGCAATCAGGAATCCCCCCAGTAGCGGAAGACAAATGGACTACACTAAACTGGGAGAAAAATGCATAAATAAAATATAATAAAGTAAATAATATTAATTACAGCTTAGTATGTTTTACTTGAAATACAGAACAATGGTCATTAAATGTATTTAAAAGTCAAATAATATAATTATCTGTATTTATAGGCAAATATTACATTACTACTGTATTGGTGTCAGTATTTAATTGTAATCAGGTATTGGTGCATTTTAAGTGTTTACACTATTATTAAATACATTTCACTTAAGAATTGATGTGTAATAAACACATTCAGATGCAGGAAAGATTCCAGTTATCATCATTAGGATTTTACTCGTCGGCACTGACGGTGCTGTAAATGAATAAAACTCTAACCTCTGTGATAGCTCCACAAACCCTCCTGACAAATGCTTTAAATATTCCAGTTATGGCATCAAACCCAAATCTAAATATGCCGATTGACTGTGACTTTTAAATTAGCATTTTAATAACGCTTCCGCCATCAGAAAATGTCAGAAAATGGAACGACCCTCCCTCCGTTCTTCTAAAAAAACCAAACCATGAATAATGGGTCTGCAGCGATGGGTGTTATGAAACTGTGTTGAATAAGGGAACATCACTGGGGAGCGTTACTAATTCATGAGCGCCATTAAAAGAACTCGTATGGCTGGTGTGCGTCGAATATATAATATACATAAAAATAGACATGAGTTATTTGCAGATCCTTTTTGTCCTGTATTTAGATGCATAGATGATGAACGATGACATATTTAATGTTTCAACTGACCAACTGATCTGTATATTTATTTATTTATTAGGATGCCGGCTAAGTGGGTAGCACTGTCACCTCACAGCAAGAAGGTCCTGGGTTCCATCCCCAGGCGGAGCCGTCCGGATCGTTTCTGTGCAGAGTTTGCATGTTCTCCCCGTGTCTGCGTGGGTTTCCTCCCACAGTCCAAAAACATGCAGTCAGGTTAATTGGAGACACTGAATTGCCCTATAGGTGAATGGGTGTGTGTATGTGTGTGTGTGTGTGCCCTGCGATGGACTGTCGTCCGTCCAGGGTGTTACACCACCCAGAGATGTTCAAAAGTTTTACTAACATTTACATTTTTGGCATTAAGTAGTCGCTTTTATCAAACAAACAAACTAACAATAAATAAATAAAACAGTAGTAGTCTGGAAGTGTTAGGATTTAAACCAGCAGCCTTCTGATTACTAGTTCAGTACCTTAACCATTACGCTACATCTGCCCTAGCAATTAGTGGACACTTTTGTGCAAAGCGACTTATAATGACGGTATATAATCTGAGCAATTGAGGGTTAAGGGCCTTGCTCAGGGGTCAAACAGTGACAACCTGGCAGATGTGGGGCTTGAACCAGTGACCTTCATTTACATTTATATTTTCAGCTTTTAGCAGACGCCATTATCCAAAGCGACTTACAGTACTGTGACAGCATACAGTCTGAGCAATTTAGGGTTAAGGGCCTTGCTCAGGGGTCCAACAGTGACAACCTGGCAGATGTGAGGCTTGAACCAGAGACCTTTTGATTACTAGTCCTGTATTTTAATCATTGAGCTACCAGTGCTCTGTATAAACCTATAAACTGTATAAACTAGAAGGTCGCTGGTTCAAGCCTCACCACTGCCAGGTTGCTGCTGTTGGACCCTTGTGCAAGGCCATTAACTCTCAATTGCTTAGACTGTATACTGTCATAGTAATGCAAGTTGCTTTGGATAAAGGCGTCTGCTAAATGATGGAAATGTTTACAGGACCTCCTGCGTTCCTATGTTCAGTAATGCTTTTGCAACATAGCTGAGGCGCGTTCAGCGTGGAACCGCTACTCACTACACACAGAGTCTTGTGAGAATTTGAGGTTAAACTAAATCTATATGAAAATTAGCAGCAAAACAAGCATAATACTGATGCGCTGATGGACGATTTAGCAGTAAAGATGCGTTCCTGAGAGGTCGTGGCGCAGCGTCGAGTGGGTTGGCATTCCTCCTGAACGCTGGATTTTTGAGAGATGTACCACTCATCAGGAGTTTCAGCAGAGGGAGCTGCAGCTGCCAAGCAACACGAATCCCCACAGTGTTTGTCCACCAGCCATGACTAAGCTGTGTATGTACAAGGATTTTACGACTGCAAGGAGAGCATCCGATGCCCATGTGCACTACATAGCCAGAAGTATGTGGACACCTGATCATATGCTTGTTGAACATCCTATTCCAAAACCATAGCCATTAATATGGAGCTGTGCCTCTCATCACTCCATTTTGGTGCCTATAACAGTCTCCACTCCTTTGCAAAGGAGGTAATTATGAAGCTCACATTGTGCACAGAGGCACATTCATGTTGAAATGGAAAAGAGCTTTTTCCAAAACTGGTGCACCAATGTCCTTTGGGCACGATTGGTATTATGTTTGTGTCTGCTTATTGTATCTTGTATCTAGAGCAGCCATAACATTAAAACCACCTCCTTGTTTCTACACTCACTGTCCATTTTATCAGCTCCACCTACCATATAGAAGCACTTTGTAGTTCTACAATTACTGACTGTAGTCTATCTATTTCTCTACATGCTTTGTTAGCCTCCTTTCACCCTGTTCTTCAATGGTCAGCAGCGCTGCTGTGTCTGATCCACTCATACCAGCACAACACACACTAACACACCACCACCATGTCAGTGTCACTGCAGTGCTGAGAATGATCCACCACCTAAATAATACCTGCTCTGTGGTGGTCCTGTGGGGGTCCTGACCATTGAAGAACAGGGTCAAAGAGGGCTAACAAAGCATGCAGAGAAACAGATGGACTACAGTCAGTAATTGTAGAACTACAAAGTGCTTCTATATGGTAAGTGGAGCTGATAAAATGGACAGTGAGTGTAGAAACAAGAAGGTGGTTTTAATGTTATGGTTGATTGGTGTATTTATACAGCTGTTTGCAGAATTTAAATGTACATAATCAGGCCTGCTGTAATTACAATTTATTTATTTATTTATTAGGATTTTAACGTTATGTTTTACACACTTTGGTTCCATTCATGACAGGAACGGTAATTACTGCTTACACAAGATTCATCAGTTTAAGTTTAATGTCAAACACAATCATGGACAATTTTGCACACAGACATGGGGAGAACCTGCAAACTCCACACAGAAAGGACCCGGACCGCTCCACCTGGGGATCGAACCCAGGACCTTCTTGCTGTGACAGTGCTACCCACCTAGTAGCAAATAGTTGCACAGTTAAAGAACAGAACATTAAGCTTGCGTAAAGACTCGGTTCTCTGTTCTTTCTTTCTTAAGACTGATAGAGATAAATGGGACGTTTGACTGCCTTTCCATAAGCAGGTGAACTGGGATTAATAGAAATGTTTAATGTGCTTCCATCTAAACTTTACTTCACTTAAAAGTCTTGAAAGAAAAGTTACCTGCTCGAGTGTGTAAAGCAGTTTAACTAATCTGACCACAATAGTGCATTTTATTAATAAACCTCACATGGTGTTCCATTTACAGAGCTCATTAGTGCAGACGTACAGGCGGGGACTGTGGGGTTATTATTCCTGCTATAGAAAAGAACCAAGCCAGTATGTGGAGAAGCCAGACTGTATGGTGCATATGTTCAGATGCTTAAACTTATATTTTTTTTCTGAATTTTAATCAACCAATCAACCAAATTTCTAATTAATCTGTTAATACTAGTCACTGTTGCCCCTGTAGTCAGTGTTTTAATGGCAGGCACGTCCATGCTAAGGCTAAGCAGGGCTAAAAAAAAGGAAAATGTTAGTTGTGGATATTCCAATGGATAATTATGAAGTTGTGGATAATCCCCAATGGATCGGGGTTTACATAAGAGCACTGTGTGTCCAGTCAATATTATGGATCCATCTGGTGCAGACCGTAAAGGAAGAAAATTATAAATATGACAACAAATATATATGCCGTGCTATTGATGCTCTGATCCTCACAAATCTCTGATGTGTAAAAGCACTGTGCTAAGTGACTCAAAAAAAACACATGAAATCTGATCAGGCTTCAATCCAATAGAAATACTTACAACCACTATATATATTAGCTGTTCAGATTCTAAAATATCTGTCCAGCTGCTTAATGTTGGGTGGCACATGAATGTATGCATCTGACATACCACTGTCCACTGGTTACCATTACAAACTGGATTCCTACAAAGTGCACACTTCCACTGTATGGCATCTATTTTTACATTATTAGAGGAAAAGACGGCAGGGTGGCTCGATGGGTAGCACTTTTGCCTCACAGCAGGAAGGTCCAGATCCAGATCCTTTCTGTGTAGAATTTGCATGTTCTCTCTATGTCAGTGTGGGTTTCCTCTTCTCTCAGTGCAAAGACGTGCAAGTGAGGTGAACTGGAGATACAAAATTGTCCATGACTGTGTTTGATATTAAAAACTTGACCTGATGAATCTTGTGTAATGAGTAACTACCTGTCCTGCCATGAATGTAACCAAAGTGTGTAAAACATGAGGTTAAAATAGATCATAAACAAATAATATCAGAGAAAAAACATCTCTAATGCATTCACTGTGCAAACACTGTGGGCATTAATATAAAGCTGGGCACCCATTTCCAGCTGTGACAGCCTCCGTGTTACTGGAAGGGCTTTTCAAAAGTTTTTGGACTTGTCTTGCTGGAACTTGAGGTGAGGTGAGGTCAGGGATCTGTGCAAGTCACCAGAGCGCCTCCACACCAAACTACAGATCTTTCCCAAACTGTGACAATGTTCAAAGCATATATGATAGCAATTCTATACATGAGCAATAGATACTTAAAAGTACTGTCCACATACTTTGTCCACAGGACCGTCCCAGACATTTATTCTACACAAGCAGTCGTCGAGTTTCCAGGACGTGGACGTCCGTATTATTCCTGCAGCCTGGTGTTTTTGGTTTTCTCTTTGTTCCTATTGAGAAGCATTGACATTTAATTATTTGCAGGCTGGCGCTGTTTCCTCACGCTTTAATATCTCTGTCTGTTTGCTCCCAGCCTACACAGAAGGTTTTGTGTTCACGTGCGAGAACCCTACCTCACAATTGCATTTATTCACGTCCCGACCGTAGTACACGCATTTCATTTTCTATTCGCTATCTAGGTTCTGTCCGTCTCTGACGCTCGGCGCGTCCTTTTGTGCAACACTTCGCTCTGGGATTTCATACATAGTTAATGAAACTCCGTCCTGACGTCCCGGGATTTGGCGATCTGCTTGGAGTGGTTTGGAGCTGGGTACGTACGCACGCTATCTGTGGCCTTACCGAAGCAGGAAATGACATTTACTCAAGTGTAAAATAAAAAGTAAGTACAGGGAGGCAGGTTCTGGTGGAGCCGGTGTAGAAACTGTCGTATGTACGTGAGATTGTGTGTTTAGAAAAAGCAAAGCGTCCAAACTATCCATCTGTTGCTGGTTTGCTGACCATTAAGGCTTCGCCATAACCTTATTTTAGGCACAGCTATTGCTCTAAGGTGTATTTTATTTATTTTATTTTATTATGCCATGTTCAGCACACATTTGTACCATTTATGACACGCTACGTATTATGTTTCAGTCTGGTTATAGTTTATATATATATATATATATATATATACACACACACACCGATTAGGCATAACATTATGACCACCTTCCTAATATTGTGTTGGTCCCTTTTTTACTGCCAAAACAGCCCTGCAACTGCGACACACTGTGTATTCTGACATCTTTCTATCAGAACCAGCATTAACCTTTTCAGCTATTTAAGCTACAGTAGCTCGTCTGTTGGATCGGACCACACGGGCCAGCCTTCGCTCCCCACGTGCATCAATGAGCCTTGGCCGCCCATGGCTCTGTCACTGGTTTACCACTGTTCCTTCCTTGGACCACTTTTGATAGATACTGACCGCTGCAGACCGGGAACACTCCACAAGAGCTGCAGTTTTGGAGATGCTCTGACCCAGTCGTCTAGCCATCACAATTTGGCCCTCGTCAAACTCGCTCAGGTGTCCAAATACTTTTGGCCATATAGGGAATGTTTGATTACTTGAATTTGGTTCTTTTAGTGTTTATATGTAAACAATAGTATTATGTATTTGAATGTCAATATGTAATATGTATATGTATATCAAGCTGCAATCAATCTATCAATAAATAAAATCCCAAGAATTCTATTAATGTGCAAATCATAAATCAAGTCCAGCTTCTGTGTCTTTTTGAACTCAGATGAATTTATTAGATCATAACAGAAGAACAAACGTCTGGATTTGAATGATCTTCACGTCTCGTCTCCGTGTTGGTAGAATAAAGTCTGAGCCTCTTCAGATTAATCAACTGTCCGGTTCTCAACTGCAAATTGGTTGGTGTTCTTCCGAGAACAGGATGCTAATCCTAGCTGCTGCGGGTCTGCTCGAGCTAATGATATTCAGGGGTCATTTTCTGTGTCGTACTCCTGATTTGAGAACGAGTGAAAGGTTCCGAAACACCAAACGACTCAGCATGTGCTTCCATCTCTAAGTGAGCAAAACGCATCTGACAGAAATTTTTAATTAGACAGTGATGATGATGAGGTCCTGAAGGACTGCTGAGCTAATGCTTTAGCACTCCGGGGTACCATTCAGTCACTGATTCATTGATTCATTGAGTCATTCATTGATTCATTGAATCATTCATTGATTCATTAATTGATTCATTGTATTTTTCACCTCTGTTTTACCCTGGTCAGTGTCACTGTGGGTCTGATTTATCAAGCGAAAAGCAGGAAACACCCCGGATGGGTCACCAGTTCATCACATGGCGCTCGCACGCACGCACGCACGCACGCACACACTTTGGATGCCAAAACAGCCCTGTAACTGTGATGCCCTGTGTATTCTGACACCTTTCTATCAGAACCAGCATTAACTTTTTCAACTATTTGATCTACAGTAGCTCGTCTGTTGGATCGGACCACACGGGCCAGCCTTCGCTTCCCACATGCATCGATGAGCCTTGGCCACCCATGACCCTGTCGCTGGTTTACCACTGTTCCTTCCTTGAACCGCTTTTGATAGATACTGACCACTGCAGACTGGGAACACCCCACAAGAGCTGCAGTTTTGGAGATGCTCTGACCCAGTCATCTAGCCAACACAAGTTGGCCCTGGTCAGACTCGCTCAAATTCTTATGTTGGTCCATTTTTCCTGCTTCTAACATCAACTTTGAGGATAAAATGTTCACTTGTTGCCTAATATATCCCCCCCACTAACAGGTGCTGTGATGTTCACCTGTCAGTGGTCATAATGTTATGCCTGGTCGGTGTATGTATGCCAAATATGTAAATATGAGAATTAAAGGTCTTGCTCAAGGGCCCAATAGTGGCAACCTGGCAGTGGTGGGGTTTAACCCAGTGACCTTCTACTTACTAGTCCATTACCATAACCGCTAAGCAACAACTGCCCCTACATATGACCCAAAGATCTCAGATTATTAAAAATATGACTGACATTTGACTTGCTGGCAGGTTCTTGGTGTGGGTGTTAAAAACAGAATATTGTTGTGATAAATAATGAACTGGAACACGCTGATCAAACCGTTTAACACGATGAGCGAGTAAAGCTCTGGTATTGTTCGCCTTTAGCCATTCATAACAGTGATTTCAAGGAGCAGCCCTGCTTTTAGCAGTGTGTGTGTGTGTGTGTGTGTGTGTGTGTGTGTGTGGTGTGTGTGTTTCTCCTTTTCTCTTAGTTGTTGTTGTGACCCGCGACATTCAGCAGGTTTTTAGCTTAATTTGATGTTTACATCTTAGCAAACCAGCGGTGGTGGCCACATAACCCCAATTACTGCTTCACCGAGCCCGTGTGGGTGTGTGTTTGGGCTAAGATAACTGTCGGCTTATTTTGTGTACGCTGACCCTCACTACAGCTCAGCGCTCGGTAATTTTTGCTGCAGAGTTAATAAACAGTAGCTGCTTGCTGGGTTTTTGTAATGCGCCGCTCTTTAATCCTCTCGCTGTCTCCGAGACAAACGAAAAAACCAGAGTCCTCCTTACATTCGAGTTATTAGATTCTCCGGGTTCCATCCTGGAGGTTTCACGTACAGTATACTGTGCTCGTGGCTTCACTGTTAGCTTTAAAAAATAATAATTATTGGTCATATTTTACATCGATTAATCATAACATTATGACCACCTTCCTAATATTGTGTTGGTCCCCCTTTTGCAGTGCACTGTGTATTCTGACACCTTTCTATCAGAACCAGCATTAACTTCTTCAGCAGTTTGAGCTACAGTAGCTCGTCTGTTGGATCGGACCACACGGCTCAGCCTTTGCTCCCCACGTGCATCAATGAGCCTTGGCCGCCCATGACCCTGTCGCTGGTTTACCGCTGTTCCTTCCTTGCACAACTTTTGATAGATACTGACCACTGCAGACCGGGACACACCCCAAAAGAGCTGCAGTTTTGGAGATGCTCTGACCCAGTCGTCTAACCATCACAATTTGGCAAGTGTGCCCATTTTTCCTGCTTCTAACATCAACTTTGAGGATAAAATGTTTATATCCCCCCACTAACAGGTGCCGTGATGAAGAGATAATCAGTGTTATTCACTTCACTTGTCAGTGGTTATAATGTTATGCCTGATCGGTGTAAAGTCCCAAGAAACTAAGAAATGCAAAGAGGTAATTTTTTTAAACATTATTTTCTTGATGAGACCATTAAAGGGTCAACAACAGCAAATCAATACTTTTAAAATTTGTCTGTTGTGCTGGTATGAGTGGATCAGACACAGCAGTGCTGCTGAAGTTTTTAAACACCTCACTGTCCCTGCTGGACTGAGAATAGTCCACCAACCAAAAACATCCATCCAACAGCGCCCCATGGGCAGCGTCCTGTGACCACTGATGAAGGTCTAGAAGATGACCAACTCACACAGCAGCAATTGATGAGCGATCGTCTCTGACTTCACATCTACAAGGTGGACCAACTAGGTAGGAGTGTCTAATAGAGTGGACAGTAAGTGGACATGGTATTTAAAAACTCCAGCAGCATCGCTGTGTCTGATCCACTCATACCAGCACAACACACACTAACACACCACCACCATGTCAGTGTCACTGCAGTGCTGAGAATGATCCACCACCCAAATAATACCTGCTCTGTGGTGGTCCTGTGGGGGTTCTGACCATTGAAGAACAGGGTGAAAGGGGGCTAACAAAGCATGCAGAGAAACAGATAAACTACAGTCAGTAATTGTAGAACTACAAAGTGCTTCTATATGGTAAGTGGAGCTGATAAAATGGACAGTGAGTGTAGAAACAAGGAGGTGGTTTTAATGTTATGGCTGATTGGTGTATATTTAATCACACACATTCACTGGATGAAAGGTAGAAAACACCCCATACAGGTCGCAAGTCTGTCACTCAGTCCCACTAAACAGCTCTACAGTGGGCACAAATCCCCACAGACATACTGTACCGCAAAGTCTTGTGAGAAGCCCTCTCAAAACAGCGACTGTTTTTAAAGGGACGTCCAGCAAGCTCATGGTCAGGTGTCCGAATACTTTCGGCCATATGGTGTACCTCTCACTCCTGCCCACTTCTGTCCTCAAACCGTTAAATTGATCATGATCTGAAAGCTGTTGTTTCAGACGCTTTAAAGTCCTGCAGTAAATGAGAGCGCTAGACCGTGTGTGTGTGTGTGTGTGTGGATTTTAGGTTAATGTGCAAGACTGTCACAAATGCAAAGTAACTGGCGTAAACAAACTAATTTTTAAAATTTTTTCATGGCAGCAAACACGGTCACGTGTGTGTGTGTGTGTGTGTGCCAGGCCAGAGAGGGAAACTCTGATAATTACCACAGCACAGCGTGGCACCAGTGATCCTCATCCAGCCTGTCATCATTAAGAGTTCAGATGAACGCAGGACCACCGAGTGTGGCTCATTATTCCTCTTCCTCCGTCTTCAAAAGGGGCGTGAAACGTATTCATTTGGCCGTGCAAACAACTCGAGTTCTAGTTTATATTTTCCTTCTATTTAAGTCGCACGGTGCCACATCCATGACTGCATGGCTGAATCATAACCACAGTCTCAACTGACTTAATTTTCGAGATCACACACACTCAAATGAATCTTAAGTCTGTGAAGGCTTAATTTAAACACATTATAACGTGATATAGACAGACAGACAGACAGACAGACAGACAGAAAGAAAGATAAAAAGAAAAGAACAATTTCAGGCCTGCAACACATTCCAAAAAAATTTGGGACAGGGACAATTTAGGGCCAGTAATGAGGTGAAAAAATTTAATAATAATGTGATTTCAAACAGGTGTCGTCAACAGGTGATTGTAATCATGGTTTGGTACAAAAGCAGCATCCAGGAAAGTCTGAGTCTCTGATGAGCAAAGATGATCAGAGGATCCAGTTTGTCCACAAATGTGTGAGAAAATGATTGAAATGTTTAAAAACAATGAACCTCA
Source organism: Trichomycterus rosablanca (assembly GCF_030014385.1). Classification (NCBI taxonomy): domain Eukaryota; kingdom Metazoa; phylum Chordata; class Actinopteri; order Siluriformes; family Trichomycteridae; genus Trichomycterus; species Trichomycterus rosablanca. The sequence goes on from NC_086008.1 coordinate 3,747,100, forward strand.
AAAAAAGATTGGAAGGGATTTTCATATTTCTCCCTCTACAGTGCAGAATATCATTAAACCATTCAAGGAAGGCCAAGGGTGCAAGCTGAAGCTGAATGCTCGTGATCTTCCATCCCTCAGACGGCACTGCATCAAGAACCGCCACTCAACAATAGCTGATGTAACCACATGGGTGAGGGATTACTTTATCAAACCTTTATCAAGCTCTACAATACAGAGTTACTGCACAAATGATACTTAAAACTTTACTGTGGAAAAAAGAAGCCTTATGTTAACCATGTCCAGAAGCGGCGTCGACTTCTCTGGGCTCGGAGGCACCTAGGATGGACCATCACACAGTGGAAACGTGTATTGTGGTCAGATGAATCAGCATTCCAGGTCTTTTTTGGCATCCAGGCTGTTATCAGCTACAAGTCCAAAAGCCAGGGTCTGTCATGGTATGGGGCGTGTCAGTGCCCTTGGTAAAGGTCATTTACTCTTCTGTGATGCAGCATTAATGCAGAAAAGTACATTGAGATCTTAGAGCAACATGTGCTGCCTTCAAGACGTCGTCTTTTCCAGGGACGTCCAGCATTTTTCAACAAGACGATGCAAAACCACCTGCTGCACACATTACAAAGGCATGTCTGAGAAGGAGAGGGTACGGGTACTGGACTGGCCTGCCTGCAGTCCTGACCTGTCCCCCATAGAGAATGTGTGGAGAATTTTGAAACAACGACGACCCCCCGTACTGTTGCACATCTTAAGACGTGTTTTCAGGAAGAACGAGACAAAATAAAAGCTGAAACACTAAATCACTCGGTCTCCTCTGTGCCAAAACGTTTTTTAAGTGTGGTGAAAAGGAATGGCAACATTACAAAGTGGTAAATGCTTTACTGTCCCAACTTTTATGGAATGTGTTGCAGGCCTGAAATGCAGGGATGGATGTTTATTAATAAATGAAATTAAGTTGAGCAGATAAAACATGAAATATCTCAGGTTCATGCTGTCTGCAAATGTAAGAAACTCTGTTTTTTTTTAATGTTTTTATTGTTTTTCCTGCAACAATAGAATGTTAATGTGGCGTTCGTGACGAGAAGTGTTTTCTTTTGCATTTAATGACCTCCAAACCTCATTCTAGCTGGTTTAGACCAATTTCTATGTTCTAGCTAGGAGATCTCTGCTAAGAAGGGAAATTTCCACTGTTCCACCAAGGACATCGACAGATCTATAGAAGCATTTTCTTTCTTATCACACTCTCTGAGTTTCTACATGAGACCTTGTCAGTGAGAGAATGAACTCCTTTCTACTCATAATCCAGTCTCTGAGGTGTTTAATTAAGGTGTTTTATTTCTCTACAATTACTAAATTAATATTTACACGTCCTCTGTTCCCGAGGTAAAGTAGGTTTAATGTGTTTTTCTTTAGGGTTTCTGATGGTCTGTTACAGCCTGATGTTAGCTGCTGAAGGACCAGGAAAAAAATAAAAAACTGAATGTCATGCAAGTCCTTCAAAGCAGATAACACTCGAACCAGTGACCTTTACTCTTAAAAAGAAAAAGAGGAAGGAAAAAAACATCAAGCGAGAGTGTTCCATCCCCTGATGGCTCTGTCTCCACATGGGTCAATATGTTTAAAAGCTTTCTCTTCTTTCACAGCTTTCACTCATTCTGACTTTCACTCGATTATTATACCGGCGTTGCATCATAGTGCAGTCGTGTTCTCTCTAATCCATACCAAAACCATGGGAAATATTAAAATTACAGCTTTAACAGGCTTTACTCTGCCAGGAAAACAGATCTGTGGACGTGTCAGTGGGAATTACTGAATCTAAAACATTTGTGAGGTCAGGCACTGATAGACAGAAAAGCACGGCCCACAGTTTACATTCCAATTCATCCCAAAGCTGTTCAGTGCGGTTTGTCAAGCCATCTCTTCATGGATCTCATCTAGTGCACTTGGGCTTTTTCCAACTTGTTGCCAAGTAGTTGCAAACATGGAATTGATTTTATTTACCTGCTTGTGTGTGCGCCTCTGAACTACATCATTAAGAGGGTTGTCCACAAACTTTTGGCCTCACAGAGTGTTTAATTTGTAAAAATTATATTTGCTTATCAACCTGACAAATGCTTGATTGTGGATAAATCAGTAGCAGTGCTTCTAATTAATAATAATAATAATAATAATAATAATAATAATATTAATAATAATATTAATAATAATAATAAATATTATAGCGTTTAATATAATAATAATAACAATAATAAATATGATAGCATTTATAATGATAATAATAAAATAATAATAATAATAATAATAGTAAATAATATAGCGTTTAATATAATAATAATAATAATAATAACAATAATAATAATAATAAATATTATAGCATTTATAAGGATAATAATAAAATAATAATAATATGATTAATAATAGAGAGAGAGAAAGAGAGAGAGAGAGAGAGAGAGAGAGAGAGAGAGAGAGAGAGAGAGAGAGAGAGAGAGAGAGAGAGTCAACTTGTTGGTGACGTCACTTGTTTCGCGAATTTCGGTTAGTAATCCGAAATTTGTTCGTACGTTAAGTTGAAAAAGATTGTTCGTAACCCAAAATTTTTGTATGGTAAACCGTTCGTAACTCAAGGGTCTACTGTATGTGTATGTATTTGTGTGTCTGTGTATCTGTGTGTATGTATCTGTGTGTATGTATCTGTGTGTGTGTGTCTGTGTGTGTGTGTCTGTGTGTGTGTGTCTGTGTGTGTGTGTCTGTGTGTGTCTAATTATTAATAAAAAATAATTACTACCTGCATGTTTCTACTGTGATAAGATACCGGTTACACTGTTCTGTTTGCACTACCCAAGCATGTGTATACAGTATATCCAGATTTTTTTAAATCGCCATGTAAATACATATAATACTAGCTTATTTTGTGCTGTACCGAGTTTTTATATTTATATATATTTTTTACTTTTTTATATATTTTAATATTTTTATCTTATGTTAATTATTGTTGGTGGTCTCACTGAGAGTCTCCAAACAAAGTATTGCCAAATTTGTGGCCTCACAGTGGTCTTTTTGACTTACTACTTTAACTTGTTTTTTTTATTTGTATTTCTATTAAAATAATCTGAACTCATTAACTCTGATAGCAGAATTAAATACTCATGCGTCACAGTTGGATCCAGTAAATTTCTGTAAACAGTTTATCATATAAAGTGTATAAATTTACCGGAGTTCAGACTGTTGAGTTGTTTCTACCTGGTCGTGTAGTTCTGTGATAATGATTCCCACACATTTATTGTTTCTGACAGCTTTTAAAATACAGGAAACATAGATCATTGTTTCTGACTAAACGTGGTTATTTACACAAACGAAAAATCTGGAACAATTACTTACCCTAAATAGTTAAATTCCCTCCAAAAGTGATGTCACTTCCTCAAACCATGTGACTTTTGGATTGTTCCATTATTTAAAGGCAGGAAGGGAGGTTCATAAGAGTAACATGATAAATAGCAAGTTCTACAATTACTGACTGTAGTCCATCTGTTTAGTCATGCTGTTCTTCAATGGTCAGTACCCCCACAGAGCAGGTATTATTTAGGTGGTGGATCATTCTCAGCACTGCAGTGACACTGACATGGTGGTGGTGTGTTAGTGTGTGTTGTGCTGGTATGAGTGGATCAGACACAGCAGCGCTGCTGGAGTTTTTAAACACCTCACTGTCACTGCTGGACTGAGAATGGTCCACTAACCAAAAATATCCAGCCAACAGCGCCCCGTGGGCAGCGTCCTGTGACCACTGATGAAGGTCTAGAAGATGACCGACTCAAACAGCAGCAATAGATGAGCGATCGTCTCTGACTTTACGTCTACAAGGTGGACCAACTAGGTAGGAGTGTCTAATAGAGTGGACAGTGAGTGGACACGGTATATAAAAACTCCAGCAGTGCCACTGTGTCTGATCCACTCATACCAGCACAACACACACTGACACACCAGCACCATGTCAGCACCTAAATAATACCTGCTCTGTGGGGGTCCTGTGGGGGTCCTGACCATTGAAGAACAGCATGAAAGGGGGCTAACAAAGCATGCAGAGAAACAGATGGACTACAGTCAGTAATTGTAGAACTACAAAGTGCTTCTATATGGTAAGTGGAGCTTATAAAATGGACAGTGAGTGTAGAAACAAGGAGGTGGTTTTTTATGTTATGGCTGATCATTGTATATCATATTTATGATCAATATTGTTGCAGAACTATTGTAGCAGGAATGATTTTCCACACAACCTCAAAAAACAATGTTAAAATATATCAGTCTGGAAAAGCTTATTCTCTAGGACTTTACAAAACCACAGTGAGAGCCCCTTTATCTACTCGCATCCACATGTCAACCTTTTTCCAAATGTGTATCATTAAAACTCTTCTTTTTAATATTTCAAATAAATTGCAAATTTTAAAAAAGATCATAATCAGAGAAAGAATAATTATTAATGACCACCTTATAACAATAAATCTGAACTAAAATGAATCTTTGTTTAATGATTTGAAATCATTCGGTTTGACAGTTAACCAGTGTGTCTGTTTCTCAAGACAAAATAGTTAATCACGGAGGACAGGACAGGACTTGATCCGTGTCCAGACTTGACAAAGCAGTGGGACATCATCCGCAAACAATGAACCTATCGCAGCGAGGCATGCCATCTGTTTGAGGGCGTGGAGAAGAGAGGATTCTGGGCCGTCGCAGTATGTTTCTGTGTGTACATGGACTTACGAGGGCGTTCATGCTGGAGACTGAATCACAATCCAAGCTGAGAAAATAACAAGCATTCTTTAATCCACAAACAGCGTCATAGCAAATTAGATGTTGACTCAATTTGTCTTAATTCACTGTGCTATTTCATTTGCTGTTGAGAAATGAATTAGGGGAGCAGAGTTGCTGTGTAACCTCAAAAAATCTAATTCCAAATATAATTTAAGGACAAAACTAGAGAGTGAGTGTGATTGCAGCCCAGCAGTGGTAGAGTATCTGGGGTGTTGAATACTTGTGATTGTATGTAAGTATGTACTTGGTGGGTTGTGTGAATACTTTTGCTCAGATATGTAACTGTGTGTATGTAAGTATGTATTTGGTAGGGGTGTGAATACTTTTCCTCAGATAGGTGATTGTGTGTATGCAAGTATGTATTTGGTGGGGGTGTGAATACTTTTTCTCAGGTATTTGATTGTGTGTATGCATGTATGTACTTGGTGGGGGTGTAAATACTTTTGCTCAGATGTGTGATTGTGTGTAAGCAGGTATGTATTTGGTGGGTGTGTAAATACTTTTACTCAGATGTGTGATTTTGATGGAGGTGTGAATACTTTTGCTCAGATCTGTGATTGTGTGTATGCAAGTATGTATTCGTTGGGGGTGTGAATACTTTTGCTCAGATATGTGATTGTGTGTATGTAGGTATGTATTTTTGTGGGGGTGTGAATACTTTTACTCAGATCTGTGATTGTGTGTATGCAAGTATGTATTTGGTAGGGGTGTGAATACTTTTCCTCAGATAGGTGATTGTGTGTATGCAAGTATGTATTTGGTGGGGGTGTGAATACTTTTTCTCAGGTATTTGATTGTGTGTATGCATGTATGTACTTGGTGGGGGTGTAAATACTTTTGCTCAGATGTGTGATTGTGTGTAAGCAAGTACTGTATGTATTTGGTGGGGGTGTAAATACTTTTACTCAGATGTGTGATTTTGATGGAGGTGTGAATACTTTTGCTCAGATCTGTGATTGTGTGTATGCAAGTATGTATTCGTTGGGGGTGTGAATACTTTTGCTCAGATATGTGATTGTGTGTATGTAGGTATGTATTTGTTGGGGGTGTGAATACTTTGGGTAAGATAGGTGATTGTGTGTATGCAAGTATGTATTTGGGGGTGTGAATACTTTTGCTCAGATATGTGATTGTGTGTATGCAAGTATATATTTGTTGGGGTGTAAATACTTTTGTTCAGATCTGTAACTGTGTGTATGCAAGTATGTATTTGGTGGAGGTTTAGCTTTCATAGGAGTATATACTTACCAAGCACTTTATTAGGAACGCCTATAGATGTGCTATATAAATGCACTTATATACAATGACTGACTGTTGCTTGGTATACTTTGTCAACCCAGGTAGGACCCCCACTGAACAGGTAAAATTTGGGTGATAGCCCATTCAAAGCACAGCACTCATGCTAAGACGGTTACGGCATGTACTGGTGTACTGGTATTAGGTGCATATGTGTTGTTGGGATGTGTTATTTAAATACACTTGCACATTTCTACGTAAAGGTAAAAGCATTTGTTTAAAACCTTGATTTTTATTCATATTTACAAAGTTAAAAGACATTGAGTGTGAAAATTCGAGGTGGGTGGACTGGAAGTATAATAAATAATAAAAACAAGACCTCACTGTCCAGTAAATATAATAATCATTAGCTTTGACTTATTAATGACTTATTTTTAAAGGTTTTACCATGAATTTCATATTAAAAAGGCAGTATTTTTATCTCCAGATACTGACTGACGCTCTCGAGTGAGTTTCCATCCTCTTGTCCTGCCTTCGTTCCCTTAATTATCAAAGACAGGAGCGTAATTAGTGAGTGTTGTGGAAAGTTGGTGGTGGTGCTAATTAGAAACAACGACCTTTAAGCAGAGCGTCCCTTGACAGGCTCGGTTGAGCACGTGTGCCGTTAGGTGTATGGTTGCAAACATTCGCTTTTAACTGATGGACCATATGCCAAGCAATTCATTAGATTAAATATTTATATTAAAATTAATTTGTGTTTTTGTAATTAATTTTACTTAATTTGAGCCCATTAGCAAGCACAAGCAAACCATAAACACGTAGAAAAATAATCCGAACTGATTTAATATCATATGATTAATATGATTGTGTGTATGCAAGTATTTATTTGTCGGGAGTGTGAAGACTTTTGCTCAGATCTGACCACGTGGCATTTGGAGTGGCTAGCATTATCAATTAGCCTTGATAATAGCAGCTTGCGCTTCTGCCTGCAATGGAATTAATTCCAGTGTGTGATATGTGATTGTGTGTATGCAAGTATGTATTTGTTGGGAGTGTGAAGACTTTTACTCAGCTATGTGATCAGTGTTGTATGTTGTTGGAGGTTTATGTTGTATAGAGGAGTATATACTTACCAAGCGCTTTATTACGAGCACCTATAAATACCAAACATGTGGCATGTAGAGCGGCTAGCATTAGCAATTAGCTTTGATTATACCAGTTTGCGCTTCAGCTTGTTGTGAAAATAAATTCCAGTTTGTGATATGTGATTGTGTGTGCAAGTATGTATTTGTCGAGATTGTGAATATTTTTGCTCAGATATGTGATTGTGTGTATACAAGTATGTATGTGGAACGGCTAGCATTAGCAATTAGCCTTGATTATAGCAGCTAGCGCTTCTGCCTGCAATGGAATTAATTCCAGAATGTGATATGTGATTGTGTGTATGCAAGTATGTTTTTGTTGGGACTGTGAATACTTTTGCTCAGATATGTGATTGTGTGTATGCAAGTATGTATTTGTCGAGAGTTTAATACTTTTGCTCAGATATGTAATTGTGTGTATGCAAGTATGTATTTGTCCAGAGTTGAATACTTTTGCTCAGATATGTGATTGTGTGTATGCAGGTATGTATTTGTTAAGAGTGAATACTTATGCTTATATATCTGATCAGTAATGTATGCTGTTGGAGGTGTAGGTTGAATAGACGAGTATATACTTACCAAGCGCTTTGTTAGGAGCGCCTATAAATACAGACTGTGTGGAATGTGGAGCGGCTAGCATTAGCAATTAGCTTTAATTATACCAGCTTGCAAAGACAGTGGATAATAAAGTCGGTGTACAAAACCAGATATTTTATTTATAATATATTTATGCTCGTACACCAGTAAAATAAAATGCATATCTATAATTCCATCGCAGTCTCGGTGAATGGTTGGACAGCATTACTTTGACGGTCGCCACCTGTGGAAAAATCTCGTGACTGAATGCTGAACACTTTTTTTTTGGGGGGGGGGGGGGGGGGGGGGGGGATGTTTAAAGAGAAATAAACATTCGTCTTTACAGAAATACTTAAAAACATAAAATCAAATAAAAATGCTGAACGAATGTACCACTCGAGAACACTAGGAACAGAAATGATGTCTTTTTATCAGAAGTTCAACATTCGTGTGCTTTCAGCTTCCTGGCTTGGTTGTTTTTCCTGTCTTTGCCATGTCTCCGTGGGTCACTTCCTGGTCAGTGAAAGCTCTTGCGGGTAAAGATCGAGAATCGAGAGACGAGAAATCTCTGCGGTGGTGCGTAAACACGCCACATTTAAAGTTACATTTAAAGAACGAACATTTGGGCACTGAGTTTTTTTTAAATATACATTACAATGGGTTTCGTAAAGGCATCCAATTTTTTAAAATGTGTCTTTAGCTTCTTACACCGTGCAGGTCGACCTTGCACCCCGTCGCACAGTCCCTGTCTGTAGTTTCCAAGGGTTACCAAGGGTGTTTCTTGTGTCATTGTCAATAGCAAATTCGATTCGGTCCTCTTGAAAACTAAGACACGTTCAAGGACAACCAGAAGATGGGAAACAACACAAGGCCCGACGATTGAAGCGTAGATCCACGACCCTTTAGACACGACTGGTCCGACTTGGGCTTTTTGGAGCACTTCTTTTTCTTCTTTCCTGGTGTTGACGAAGGTTCAATGTCCAACAGTTCTGGGTTGAGTTTATCCAAAGATTGATCGATGTTGTTCGAAAGCGTCCCCAGAGGTCCGTCGTTCAGACTTACTCCTTGCTTGCCTCGAGTTTCGTTTTTTATCCTTTCCATCTCCAGGACCTTCGTTTTGGATATGTTCTCCTTCTCCTTCTGAGGGTTGTTGGTAATCTGGCGACTGTTGTAGGACGACGGGTCCGGGAGAGATTTGCTGGAGATGATGGATGACTTGTCGTGATCCGAGAGGCAGCACCTCGGAATGCTTTCTCCCAGGGGGTCGTCAAAAGAGAGGAACTTTCCAGAATGGGATTTAGTCTCGACACATCTTTCCAGGTCGCTGCTTTTAAGTCGCTTTAGGTCCTTCCCCACGAGGGTCACCGGAAGGTGGCATTCGAGTTCCGAGCTGGAACCTTTAAAACGTTTAAACCAGTCCCAGAGTGACCTGGCACGGCAGTCGCAGATCCACTGGTTTCCATTAAGGCGTAGGTACTGCAGGGACACCAAGGGTTCCATGACCTCTCCGCTCAACATAGTGAGGTTATTGAAAAACAGAAACAGGGTGGTCAAATTGCCGAGGTTACTAAAAGCTCTCTGCTGGACATGAACGATCCGGTTTTGATGCAGGAGCAGGCGGTCCAGGTGGATTAACCCTCGCAGCATGTGGTCCGTCACCACCTTGATCTTGTTGTTGTGCAGGAACAGGTAGGTGAGGTTGGCGAGATCCAGAAAAGTGTCATCGTGAAGGGCTAGAAGGTTATTGTCCTGTAAATACAGGTACTGCAGTGAGAAGAGTCCACGGAACACCCCGGTAGGGAGTTCGGACAGTCCGCACCTGTGCAGGTGCAAAGTGTGAAGCTTGGTAAGTCCCCGGAAAGCTGACGGATTGATGATCCGAAGGTTACTGTTGTCACTGATGTCCAGCTCCTCCAGCCGGTCCAGGCCGTAAAAAGCCCCGGCCTCGATGTGGCTGATGTTGTTGGAGAATATCAAGAGGACGGTGAGGTTATGCACAGAGCTAAAGCTGGTGGAACGAACCGAGGTGAGTTTGTTGTTCTGAAGGAATATCCGCTGGCTGCGGACAGGGATTTCAGCGGGGATGGATAAAAAGCCCTGCTGCTGACAGGCCATGGTCGGGCGGGGCTCGCTGTAGCATACGCACTTTGCCGGGCAGCTGCTCAACATCGGCACGAGGTTCAGCCACAGCACCAGGCAGAAAAGTCGACCGCCTGCAGAAAGAGGAAAACAAGAACAATGAGGGTTTGATGGAACAATAAATAACAACTATTGCGTGATACTGCTTTGCATAAAATGCTATTTGTAGCTTCTTCTAGGATGTTTATTATTATTACAAGTTTGCTGCAATATTTTATACATTCAGTTTGATTTATTCTTTCATTTTTAATAAGAACTTTATTTTAATCAGTGATCCAAATACGGATTCGTACTCTGGAAAGGAAGCCGGTTTGTTACGGGGCACGACGCCCTTCTTTATTTACATTCACTTAAAAGAAGGAAACACACACAAACACAAACAGAAATTGAAAGTAAGGACCGAAACTGGGCTGCCGGAGCTGTGCAGAACCAACACTACTAGTTGCAACACTCACTCACTTTCTTAACCTCTGATCCAATCAGGGTTGCGGGAAGGGGGGGGAAGTGCTGGAGCCTATCCCAATTTTTCAATGGGCACAAGGCACACAGCAACACCCTGGACGCGGCGCCAGTCCATCGCAGGGCAGACACACACACACACACACACTCACATACACACTCACATACACACACACACACACACACACACACACACATTCACTTATAGGGCAATTCAGTGTCTCCAATTAACCTGACTGCATGTTTTTGGACTGTGGGAGGAAACCGGAGCTCCCGCAGGAAACCCACGCAGACACGGGGAGAACATGCAAACTCCACACAGAAAGGACCCGGACCGCCCCGCCTGGGGATCGAACCCAGGAGCAGTGAGGCGAGAGTGCTACCCGCCGAGCCACCGTGCCGCTCATGTCCATTACCGGTAAGCCCCTGATCAACCTACAGCAGATTAGACCTTCTAGTAAAATAAGGGTTTGCTCGCCTCTAAGAATGACTCAGGGTCACAGTGAATCCAGGGTACATCCCAAAGACACCATAAACAAGACTGGAATACACACTGGACAGGTCGTCCATCCAGCACAGACTAGAACCAACATGCCAAGTGATTGTCTTAAAAATAAATATGTCACACTCTCAGATCTCAAGCTCATAAGTTCGAATATCAGCTGTTTTATCGATCTGTCTGGGCGTCCAACAGGTACCATTTGCTGTGCCTGAGGGAGGGTCAACGATGGGGTTCCTCATTGCTGCTAAATGAGACTTTAGGTGGCTGGATTAGAGTGGTGGGATATTCCTGGAGAACAGCATGTCTCTCCATGCACTGTGCCTCGGTGGGTAGCACTGTAGCCTTACAGCAAGAAGGTCCTGGGTTTGATTCCCAGGTGGAGCAATTTGGGTCCTTTCTGTGTGGAGTTTTGTGCATGTTCTCCCCGTGTCCATGTGGGTTTCCTCCAGGAGCTCCAGTTTCCTCCCACAGTACAAAGACACACAGTAAGGTTAACTGGAGCTACAAGTAAGTGTTGGCGTCCTATCCAGGGTGTTTCCTATCTTTCGCCAATGAATCGCACCCACCGCGACCCTGTCCAGGATAAAGTGGTAGTATAATAATAAATGAATGAATTACTTTTTCCTTACCATCATGTACGTATGTTATTTAACTACACAAACAAAACCCTCAACCTCTTGATGTTGCCTTTGATGTAAATAAATGATCTGCTTTGTTACACACACACACACACACACACACACACACACACCATCGCACTAATGGTGGTGATCTTCACCGGTACACTCATTTCCATTTATCTTCAGTGTAAAGCATGAGTAGCTGACCAATTGGGGGTGCAGATAGATGAAACATGGGCGCGAGGTGTCACTAATAGGAAGCGTGGACCTAATCACATTTCTGTACGTGAAAGTGGGTTGACAGTTTGGAATAATGGTAAGTGCTCTGGTGTTCTGATGATGATGTGGTTTCAAAGTCATCGTTAATTGACTGACTTATTTGTTAACAGTAAAGGTGTCATCCTGATTAAGTTCCTGGTGGGTCTGGTGCCCCAGGGCTGGAAATACCCTGGATGGGGTACCGATACTTTAATGAGTGCCAAACACTCACCTATTTAATCACTTACTATATCACCCTCAACTCAACCCATCACTCTTCATCTCTCAGCTAGAGCCCCTCAGTCCTCCAGACATCATCATTCTCAACTCAACAGCTAGAGTCCCTCCGTCCTCTAGCCATCATCATCCATAACTCAACCCATCACGCTCCGTCTTTCAGCTAGAGTCCCTCCATCCTGAACCATCATTGTTCCTCATCTCAACCCATCAGCTCTGTCTCTCAGCTAGAGTCCCTCCGTCCTTCACCCATCATCATCATCATCCTCAACTCAACCCATCACGCTCTATCTCACAGCTCGAGCCATCATCATTCTTCTCAACTCAACCCATCACGCTCCGTCTGTCAGCTAGAGTCCCTCCGTCCTTCACCCATCATCATCCTCAACTCAACCCATCAAGCCACCATCCTCCATCCATCCTCATCATCAACTCAACCCATCACGCTCTATTTCCCAGCTGGAGTCCCTCCATCCTACAGCCATCATCATCCTCAACTCAACCCATCACGCTCTGTCTCAGCTCGAGCCATCATCATTCTTCTCAACTCAACCCATCACGCTCCGTCTGTCAGCTAGAGTCCCTCCGTCCCTCATCCATCATCATCCTCAACTCAACCCATCACGCTCTGTCTCACAGCTCGAGCCATCATCATTCTTCTCAACTCAACCCATCACGCTCCGTCTGTCAGCTAGAGTCCCTCCGTCCCTCATCCATCATCATCCTCAACTCAACCCATCACGCTCTATCTCACAGCTCGAGCCATCATCATTCTTCTCAACTCAACCCATCACGCTCCGTCTGTCAGCTAGAGTCCCTCCGTCCTTCACCCATCATCATCCTCAACTCAACCCATCAAGCCACCATCCTCCATCCATCCTCATCATCAACTCAACCCATCACGCTCTATTTCCCAGCTGGAGTCCCTCCATCCTACAGCCATCATCATCCTCAACTCAACCCATCACGCTCTGTCTCAGCTCGAGCCATCATCATTCTTCTCAACTCAACCCATCACGCTCCGTCTGTCAGCTAGAGTCCCTCTGTCCCTCATCCATCATCATCCTCAACTCAACCCATCACGCTCTGTCTCACAGCTCGAGCCATCATCATTCTTCTCAACTCAACCCATCACGCTCCGTCTCTCAGCTAGAGTCCCTTCGTCCTTCACCCATCATCATCCTCAACTCAACCCATCAAGCCACCATCCTCCATCCATCCTCATCATCAACTCAACCCATCACGCTCTATTTCCCAGCTGGAGTCCAGCCATCCTACAGCCATCATCATCCTCAACTCAACCCCTCAGCTCCCTCTCTCAGCTCGAGTCCCTCTGTCCTGCAGCTTGTTAAATGGAGCTCGCTTGAGGCTTGACAGCAATCCTGCTCCACACCTTCTCTGAAAAACCTGTTTTCTCTCCTCACCCTCCTCTCCTCTCCTCGACTCGGAAAGCTGTCAGACTTTCGCTCTTTCTGCTTCGCAGGCGATAAAAATATCCAATCGCCAGACTGCTCGGCGCTAGGCTTCACGAATCCATCAGACCTGCTTTTTATCCGCTACTCATTAGCAGACTACACACACCCATAGACCAAACACAGTGAGATTAGCATTCCGACTAAATCTTCTGTACTTTTCTCACGCTAACCTGCTCGCAGCTTCTCCTGCCTTTCATCTGGTTAGTCAGTCCACTACTTAAAATATCATCCAATTATTTCCGGACAGCGTCCCATCTCCCTGATTTGATCTCGGTGATTGACGTCCGCCCATGGCACTTTTGTATTTATTTTGCCCTAATTTCCTCCTTCTGCAAATCTGCGAGTCTCTTTTAGCTCTTTCATCTTTCTGATCAAAGTCAAGATCTTAATCCTGTTTCCTCTCTTCCGCCCCTCCTGCATAGGGAGGGTGGTTTGACATTTTCGGTGTATGATTCTGTACTTTAACCTACTTAGATAACAGCGTCTTATGGTATTAGCAAAAGTAGCAGCGGGATTAATAATTCATTCATTGTCTCTTTTACCACAGCTTAATCCTGGTCAGGGTCACGGTGGGTGCAACTCACTGGGTGAAAGGTAGGAAACACCCTGGACAGGTCTCCAGTCCATCACAGGACACACCCACAGAGCAGTGGGAGGAAACCGGAGGTCCTGGAGGAAACCCATGCAGACACTGGGAGAACATGCAAAATCCACACAGAAAAGACCCGGACTGCTCCACCTGGGAAACGAACCCTGGACCTGGTGCTACCCACCGTGCCGCCCAAGATGGGGTGTATCAAAGTCATACAACGGAGTCTCATACAGTCTTTGTTAGGGTTGCGGGAAGGGGGGGGGGGTGCTGGAGCCTATCCCAGCTTTTCAATGGGCGCAAGGCACACAGTAACACCCTGGACGGGGCGCCAGTCCATCGCAGGGCAGACACACATACACACACCCATTCACTTATAGGGCAATTCATTTTCTCCAATTAACCTGACTGCATGTTTTTGGACTGTGGGAGGAAACCAACGGTCCAGGAGGAAACCCACATGGACATGGGGAAAACATGCAAACTCCACACAGAAAGGACCTGGACCACCCAACCTGGGAATCGAACCCTCGCTGTGAGGCGACAGTGCTACCCACTGACAGTCATACATGGAGTCTCATACAGAGAGTCACACACTGATCTCAATTATTCCTCGTCTCTGTGCAGCACCATCGACCAGCCAGCAGAGGTCGTAATTGCGGTCCTCCCACCCTCAGACACAGCCAATCATGTCTGTGTATGAGGCAATTAACAGCGTTCAAAGCATCAACATCAGGTAGGAGGAACAGGGGTCACAAGTGGGGTCTGGTTTTCCTGGATTTACTGGAAATCACTGCAGTAACACACCCCGGACAGGACACCAAGCTATCTCGGGGCCCCTGCCACCCCCCTCAGACACAGCCTTTATGTCTGTGTAGCCGCCCGGCCGGCTGATAGCAGAGCTGAGATTCGAACTCGAGAGCTCAGGATGTCAGAAGTGGTGGACTAGTGTGTTTTACCATCGAGCAGTGACGCAGTGGAAGCTCTGCGGTTGTGGTACAGGACTAGTAATCGGAAGGTTGCTGGTTCAAGCCCCACATCTGGAGGTTAACCTTCAACTGCTTGCAATGGATAAAAGTGTCTGCTAAAGACTAAAAATGTAAATGTACATTTAGTGTTTTACCACTGTGCCACCCTGGGCGTTCTGGCACTTAACCAGCTTACACGCATACACTCTTTATTCATTTCTAGAACAATCAATAATGGTAAATTCCCTCATGGTGTGTTTGCCCCCCCCCCCCCCCCTACAAACATGCCTTGTTGGCACTGGGACAATAGCAGTTAGCAAACAGGCTGTGTGGCACATTCGTGATGAGGAAATAAATTTCTAAAGCCCTTATCGGGCAGAGGCGCATGCAAATGAAGACGAGGGCACAGAAGGATGGAAGGACTCAGAGTCAACAAGATCCCTCCCTCCTCCTCCTCTCCTCTCCGCACTCGCCCTTATCTCGAGTGCAGCTCTGTAGCGTTTCTCTTTATGTTGCCCTCACAAATAATTTAATTAGAAGCGGGAGAAGTGTTCTCCATTATTATTTTCTCCTCACCCAGCGATCCGTGGGGTTCCGCGCGTCTCTGTCGAATTACTTTTATCAGGACGAGCGTTCCTCTCCCGATCCGAGAACACCAATCAAAGCGCGGCACGCCGGGCTTAATGCCGGTGTGAGCGCACCCTCCCTTGTAATGAATCAGAGAGGTCCTCGCTACGCTAACAGGCGCTTTCCATTGCGCTCCTAATAGTCTCATCACTTGAGAATGCGGCCCTGCTTTCGCATTGCGAGCACGCCCTGCCGGAGTGTATCGTGGTTTGTAATTAGAGGAATACAGTACAGGGGAGGGAATTAAACCGAAGCAGACGAGTTCTGTTAGCCTGGATAGAAATGAAAGGCATGTTTAGCTAGCTATTTTAATGGAATACGAGGCAACTAACAGAGTTCAATGCATTGATATCAGCTAGGAGGAACAGTGATCACAAGTGGGGTCTGGAATCACTGGGCACGGTGCAGTAACACACCAATCCATCCCTGGGCTTCTGACACCCCCCCTAGACACCGCCAATCATGTCTGTATGTACACACCCAACCGGCTGATAGCACTGGGTAGCCCAGTGGTACTGGGCTATCGTAATTCACTGTCGTGCCACACGAGGTATAGAATTCATGTCTGAAATGCCAGTCAGAAAATGCCTGTATTAAAAAGGTCCAGGTGCCTTAAGATTGGTGCCACTTAAGATGGTGTAAAGAGCACAAAGCCTGGACCCCTGAGCAATACAAAAAAAATAGCCTGACTGCCTGTCAAACCATCATTTATGCTAAACATATTCATTATAACGGTGAAATCATAATCTAATGGGCACCAGCTGGTGAAAATCATTATGTTCTGAGATTTACTGGGCAAGTGTACTGGGATGATGTTTATATATTCTGGAATAGTAATTAAGAGCAGCTGTACTCATTCATGTAATTACATTTATTACCCAGTTAGCCAGTCATGTGGCAGCAGCACGTTTTATTAAAGCACACAGACACAGATCTGATTGCACCAACCAAAATAACTCTGGATCCTGAACTGGTTCCATTCAGGCTTCTTAGAACCGGCCCATGTTTGCACCAGTTTATATTGGAACCAAGGAAGCGTCAATAATGGTGGGTGCTGCACAACGGAAGTAAACATTAATAACAAGCTGGCGGAGCGCTTAGATTACCTGTGAGCGTTTGTGCTGCTGTTACAGATGTTTGTTTTTATCCAAAAAGCACCATGGATATTATTATTATTATTAATAGTAGTAGTGGTAGTAGTAGTAGTAGTGGTAGTAGTAGTGATAGTAGTAGTAGTAGTAGTAGTAGTAGTGGTAGAAGAAGTAGTGATAGTAGTAGTAGTAGTAGTGGTAGTAGTAGTGATAGTAGTAGTGATAGTAGTGGTAGTAGTAGAAGAAGTAGTAGTGGTAGTATTAGTGATAGTAGTAGTAGTGGTAGTAGTAGAAGAAGTAGTAGTGGTAGTATTAGCAGTAGTAGTAGTAATAGTAGTGGTAGTAGTAATAGTAGTAGTAGTAGTAGAAGTAGTAATAGTAATGGTAGTAGTAGTGGTAGTAGTGGTGTTAGTAGTAGAAGAAGTAGTAGTGGTAGTATTAGCAGTAGTAGTAGTAATAGTAGTGGTAGAAGTAGTAGTAGTAATAGTAGTAGTAGTAGTAGAAGTAGTAATAGTAATGGTAGTAGTAGTGGTAGTAGTGGTGTTAGTAGTAGAAGAAGTAGTAGTGGTAGTATTAGTGATAGTAGTAGTAGTGGTAGTAGTAGAAGAAGTAGTAGTGGTAGTATTAGCAGTAGTAGTAGTAATAGTAGTGGTAGAAGTAGTAGTAGTAATAGTAGTAGTAGTAGTAGAAGTAGTAATAGTAATGGTAGTAGTAGTGGTAGTAGTGGTGTTAGTAGTAGAAGAAGTAGTAGTGGTAGTATTAGCAGTAGTAGTAGTAATAGTAGTAGTGGTAGTAGTAGAAGTAGTAATAGTAATGGTAGTAGTAGTAATAGTAGTAGTAGTGGTAGTAGTAGTAGTAGTGATAGTAGTAGTAGTAGTAGTAATTTCCTGTCGGGGATCAATAAAGTAAATCAATCAAAATCAAAGTAGTAGTAGTAGTGGTAGTAGTAGTGATAGTAGTAGTAGTGATAGTAGAAGTGATAGTAGTAGTGACAGTAGTAGTAGTGATAGTAGAAGTGATAGTAGTAGTGACAGTAGTAGTAGTGATAGTAGTAGTAGTGATAGTAGAAGTGATAGTAGTAGTGATAGTAGTAGTAGTGATAGTAGTAGTAGTGATAGTAGAAGTGATAGTAGTAGTGATAGTAGTAGTAGTGATAGTAGTAGTAGTGATAGTAGAAGTGATAGTAGTAGTGACAGTAGTAGTAGTGATAGTAGTAGTAGTGATAGTAGAAGTGATAGTAGTAGTGATAGTAGTAGTAGTGATAGTAGTAGTAGTGATAGTAGAAGTGATAGTAGTAGTAGTGATAGTAGAAGTGACAGTAGTAGTAGTAATAGTAGTGATAGTAGTAGTAGTAATAGTAGTGATAGTATTAGTGATAGTAGTAGTAGTATTGTGTTTCGTGCTGTGAATTATTGTCATTTTATTGAATGATTCATTCTGGTTGTGCCCATTAGGTGTTGCCACAGTGGCTCATTCATCTGCATATTTGATTTGGCACAGCTTTTACACAGATGCCCATCCTGACACAACTCTCTTATACATCCGGGCTTGGGACCAGCACTAAAGGTACACTAATACAGTATGTAACCTTTATTTCAAGTTTCTGGACTGTGGGAGGAAACAGTAGCGCCTGGAGGAAACCCACGCAAACACAGGGAGAACATGCAAACTCCACACAGAAAGGACCCGGACCGCCCTGCCTGGGGATCCAGCGTGGCTCCTACCATCATGCCACACCAGCTCACACCGTATTGTTGTTTTGTTGCATAACCCGATTGTACTCGAGCTTCGGATCACGGACCGATGACCGGATGTGTTGGTACAGAATTAAAGCTCCTATAGATCATTACCACTCCCCGAAAGCCGCCACTCAGTTCAGCGCATTCACACTTCTGAGCCTAAATCAGGAGGAATGAGAACACAGACTTTCATTTTCAGGCTGTTTGTGGCACTAAATCACAGCCTGACAGCGTGAGTGTTACATCTGTTAGCAGGTACAGCACACACTTACACCTCTGTCCTAATTTAACTTACCGCTGAATAATTTTACACTTTACAAAATGTTTTAGGGGGAAAAAAAGTCATTTTGCTTTTTACCTTGCTGGACCTCATGAGAATAAAAAGACTTTGTCAGAACAATAATAATAACAAAAATGACGATAATAATAATAATAATAATATTAATAATAATAGAATAAAATAACAAATAATATAATAATTATAATAATAATAATCCTAAAAATAATAGAATAAAATAACAAATACAATAACAATAATAATAATAGAAAAAAATAACAAATAAAATAATAATAATAACAATAATATTAATAATAACAATAGAATAAAATAACAAATAATAATAATAATAATAATAATAATAATAATAGAATAAAAAAAAAAAAAAAAAAAAAATAATAATATTATTTGGAAAATACGGAAAAAATGCTAAATAAATAAACAAAAATATTAGCTAATAGTAGATTAGCCTCAAGCCTTATTTGAATAGATATAATTTAGTTATACAGTATTTATGTTGGCTCACAGCATGAAGGTCCTGGGTTCGATCACTAGACGAGGACCATCTGGGTCCTTTCTGCCAGGATCAGACACAGCAGCGCTGCTGGAGTTGTTAAATACACAGTGACAGTGAGGTGTTTAAAAACTCCAGCAGCGCTGCTGTGTCTGATCCACTCATACCAGCACAACACACACTAACACACCACCACCATGTCAGTGTCACTGCAGTGCTGAGAATGATCCACCACCTAAATAATACCTGCTCTGTGGGGGTCCTGACCATTGAAGAACAGCATGAAAGGGGGCTAACAAAGCATGCAGAGAAACAGATGGACTACAGTCAGTCATTGTAGAACTACAAAGTGCTCCTATATGGTAAGTGGAGCTGATAAAATGGACAGTGTGTGTAGAAACAAGGAGGTGGTTTTAATGTTATGGCTGATCAGTGTGTGTATATATACAGTGGGGAAAATAAGTATTTGATCCCCTGCTGATTTTGTAAGTTTACCCCCTTACAAAGACTTGAACAGTCTATAATTTTTATGGAAGGTTTATTTTAACAGAGAGAGACACAATATCAACAAAAAATCCAGAAAAAAAACA
Source organism: Trichomycterus rosablanca (assembly GCF_030014385.1). NCBI lineage: Eukaryota > Metazoa > Chordata > Actinopteri > Siluriformes > Trichomycteridae > Trichomycterus > Trichomycterus rosablanca. The sequence goes on from NC_086008.1 coordinate 3,766,939, forward strand.
TTAAATAAAGGTTATAAATTAATTTGTATTTAATTAAGGGAAATAAGTATTTGATCTTCTACCAACCAGCAAGAATTCTGACCCCCACAGACCGGTTATGTGCCCATGAGGAACACAAATTAGTCCTGTCCCTGTATAAAAGACTCCTGTCACAGAATCAGTTTCTTCCATTCAAATCACTCGACCACCATGGGCAAGACCAAAGAGCTATCAAAGGACATCAGGGACAAGATTGTAGACCTGCACAAGGCTGGAATGGGCTACAAGACCATCAGCAAGAAGCTTGGTGAGAAAGAGACCACTGTTGGTGCGATCATTCGAAAATGGAAGAAATACAAGATCACAGTCAATCACCCTCGTTCTGGAGCTCCATGCAAGATCTCACCTGGTGGGGTAAGAATGATTCTGAGAAAGGTGAGGTCAGTCCAGAATTACACGGGAGGAGCTTGTCAATGATCTCAAGGGAGCTGGGAGCACAGTCACCAAGAAAACCATTAGTAACACACTTCGCCGTAATGGATTGAGATCCTACAGTGCCCGCAAAGTCCCTCTGCTCAAGAAGGCTCATGTACAGGCCCGTCTGAAGTTTGCCAATGAACACCTGAATGATTCAGAGAAAGCTTGGGAGAATGTGATATTGTCAGATGAGACCAAAATTGAGCTCTTTGGCATCAACTCCACTCGCCGTGTTTGGAGGCAGAGAAATGCCCAGTGGGGATGGTGTTCTTGGGGTCATATCCAGCATTGCTCCCAGCTCCCTTGAGATCATTGACAAGCTCCTCCCGTGTAATTCTGGACTGACCTCACCTTTCTCAGAATCATTCTTACCCCACCAGGTGAGATCTTGCATGGAGCTCCAGAGCGAGGGTGATTGACTGTGATCTTGTATTTCTTCCATTTTCGAATGATCGCACCAACAGTGGTCTCTTTCTCACCAAGCTTCTTGCTGATGGTCTTGTAGCCCATTCCAGCCTGGTGCAGGTCTACAATCTTGTCCCTGATGTCCTTTGATAGCTCTTTGGTCTTGCCCATGGTGGTCGAGTGATTTGAATGGAAGAAACTGATTCTGTGACAGGAGTCTTTTATACAGGGACAGGACTAATTTGTGTGCCTCATGGGCACATAACCGGTCTGTGGGGGTCAGAATTCTTGCTGGTTGGTAGGGGATCAAATACTTATTTCCCTTAATTAAATACAAATTATATATATACAAATACAAATAATATATATATACAGGTATATATACTGTATATACGAATATACTGTATATATATATATATATATATATATATATATATATATACTGTATATACAGTGTATCACAAAAGTGAGTACACCCCTCACATTTCTGCAGATATTTAAGTATATCTTTTCATGGGACAACACTGACAAAATGACACTTTGACACAATGAAAAGTAGTCTGTGTGCAGCTTATATAACAGTGTAAATGTATTCTTCCCTCAAAATAACTCAATATACAGCCATTAATGTCTAAACCACCGGCAACAAAAGTGAGTACACCCCTAAGAGACTACACCCCTAAATGTCCAAATTAAGCACTGCTTGTCATTTTCCCTCCAAAATGTCATGTGACTCGTTAGTGTTACTAGGTCTCAGGTGTGCATAGGGAGCAGGTGTGTTCAATTTAGTAGTACAGCTCTCACACTCTCTCATACTGGTCACTAAAAGTTCCAACATGGCACCTCATGGCAAAGAACTCTCTGAGGATCTTAAAAGATGAATTGTTGCGCTACATGAAGATGGCCAAGGCTACAAGAAGATTGCCAACACCCTGAAACTGAGTTGCAGCACAGTGACCAAGATCATCCAGCGTTTTAAAAGAGCAGGGTCCACTCAGAACAGACCTCGCGTTGGTCGTCCAAAGAAGCTAAATGCACGTGCTCAGCGTCACATCCAACTGCTGTCTTTGAAAGATAGGCGCAGGAGTGCTGTCAGCATTGCTGCAGAGATTGAAAAGGTGGGGGGTCAGCCTGTCAGTGCTCAGACCATACGCCGCACACTACATCAAATTGGTCTGCATGGCTGTCACCCCAGAAGGAAGCCTCTTCTGAAGTCTCTACACAAGAAAGCCCGCAAACAGTTTGCTGAAGACATGTCAACAAAGGACATGGATTACTGGAACCATGTCCTATGGTCTGATGAGACCAAGATTAATTTGTTTGGTTCAGATGGTCTCAAGCATGTGTGGCGGCAATCAGGTGAGGAGTACAAAGATAAGTGTGTCATGCCTACAGTCAAGCATGGTGGTGGGAATGCCATGGTCTGGGGCTGCATGAGTGCAGCAGGTGTTGGGGAGTTACATTTCATTGAGGGACACATGAACTTCAATATGTACTGTGAAATACTGAAGCAGAGCATGATCCCCTCCCTCCAGAAACTGGGTCGCAGGGCAGTGTTCCAGCATGATAATGACCCCAAACACACCTCTAAGACGACCACTGCTTTATTGAAGAGGCTGAGGGTAAAGGTGATGGACTGGCCAAGCATGTCTCCAGACCTAAACCCAATAGAACATCTCTGGGGCATCCTCAAGCGGAAGGTGGAGGAGCGCAAAGTCTCGAATATCCTCCAGCTCCGTGATGTCGTCATGGAGGAGTGGAAAAGCATTCCAGTGGCAACCTGTGAAGCTCTGGTAAACTCCATGCCCAGGAAAGTTAAGGCAGTTCTGGGAAATAATGGTGGCCACACAAAATATTGACACTTCAGGAACTTTCACTAAGGGGTGTACTCACTTTTGTTGCCGGTGGTTTAGACATTAATGGCTGTATATTGAGTTATTTTGAGGGAAGAATAAATTTACACTGTTATATAAGCTGCACACAGACTACTTTTCATTGTGTCAAAGTGTCATTTTGTCAGTGTTGTCCCATGAAAAGATATACTTAAATATCTGCAGAAATGTGAGGGGTGTACTCACTTTTGTGATACACTGTATATATAATTGAATACAAATTATATACATATATAATTTTTATATTGTGTGTGGTTCCTCCGGTAACATTCTAAAAACAGAAGCAGTTTTTTAGTCTGGGAGAACTGGTTAAAGAGAGAAATAATAGAATAAAATGTTTGTATAGGGCAAGTTGTAGCCTAGTGGTTAGGGTACCGGACTAGTAATCAGAAAGTCGCAGGTTCGAGCCTCACAACTGCCAGGTTGCTGTTGTTGGGCCCTTGAGCAAGGCCCTTAACCCTCAATTGCTCAGAATGTATACTGTAACTGTACTGTAAGTCGCTTTGGATAAGGGCGTCTGCTAAATGCCAAGAATGTAAATGTAAATGAATGTATAGCAGTATAAACGTGCTCCTCAGTACAGCTGGCGATGTCGCTAACACCAAAGCTGAAAAACAAATGAAGTGGGAAGCGTTTACTCCTGCCTCCGCTCCCTCACACTACCAGCCAACCAGATGGCTCATGAATAACAGAGACGCGGGTCGCCGGGAATCAAAATAACCGCAGGAAGGAACGAAGCGCACATGCATGGACGTCTGGAATACCTGTGGAATGAATGGCAGGGTGGTGACGAGGAACGGTTTATTCCAGCGACATAAAGCTAAATATCTATATATAATAATATATCTCAAAGAAACAGGAAACACTCATTCATTCATTCACTGTCTGTTTTACCACCCGTTTTATCCTGGTCAGGGTCGCGGTGGGTCTAATTCACGAAAGGCAGGAACAGGACCCTGGACAGGTTGCCAGTTTATCACAGGGCAAACACACACACATACACATACACACACACTCATACTTAGGGCAACTTTAGTGTCTCCAATTCACCTCACTTGCACGTCTTTGGACTGTAGGAGGAAACCGGAGCTCCCAGAGGAAACCCACGCAGACACGAGGAGAACATGCAAACTCCACACAGAAAGGACCCACACCTCTCCACCTGGAAGTCAAACCCAGGACCTACTTGGGTAGTAGTGCCTCAGTGGTTAAGGTATTGGACTAGCAATCAGAAGGTTGCCGGGTTCAAGCACAACCATCCCCAAGTTGCCACTGTGGACCCCTGAGCAAGGCCCTTGACCCTCAATGGCTCGAACTGTTTTCTGTCATAATTGTAAGTCACTATTGCTAAATGCCGCAAATGTGAATGGTCTGAGGCGACAGTGCTACCCACCAAGCCACTGTGCCGCCCTAGAACAGGAAACACACCAGGGTGGGTGATTTATGGTACAGAGCTGGATATGTTCCTTGACAAGAGACCACTGTTCTTTTTCCATGTACTTTTTTGTAGTCTAACTAAACTCTCCTTAATTTACATGCACAGAGAAGTCTATACATCATCTATAGAAGTCCATCTATACTTGTCATGTCTGCTAACAATGAATTAGAAACTTTGGGCCCCCAATTTTACTTTGGTAATGAACGTTAACCCGCCTGCGTTTCCTCAAGGACCTACTTGGGTAGTAGTGCCTCAGTGGATAAGGTACTGAACTAGTAATCATAAGGTTGCCGGTTCAAGCCCTGTGATCCCCTGTGGACCCCTGAGCAAGGCTCTTGACTCTCAATGGCTCGAACTGTATTCAGTCATAATTGTAAGTCGCTATTGCTAAATGCAGCAAATGTGAATGCTGTGAGGAGACGGTGCTACCCACCAAGCCACCGTGCCGCCCTAGAACAGGTAACACACCAGGCTGGATGACCATCCTGACCTTGACAACAGACCACTGTTCTTCTTTCATGTACTTTTTGCAGTCTAACTAAACTCGCATTTATTATATGTGCACAGAGAAGTCTATACATCATCTATTGAAGTCCATCTATACTTGTCATGTCTGCTAACAATGAATTAGAAAGCCATGATAGAAACTTAGGGCGAGCTGTAGCCTAGTGGTTAAGATACTGGACTAGTAATCAGAATTTCGCTGGTTCAAGCCTCACCACTGCCAGGTTGCTGCTGTTGGGCCCTTGAGCAAGGCCCTTAACCCTCAATTGCTCAGACTGTATACTGTAACTGTAATGTAAGTTGCTTTGGATAAAAGCATCTGCTAAATACCGTAAATGTAACTTTGCGACACCATTTTTCCTTTCCTAATTCTTCAGTAATGACGGTGACCCCGCCCGCGTCCCCTCAACAGCTCGAACGGAGCGTCCCAGCGTCCGCGTGTCAGAGATGGAGGATAAAACACCTTAATCCCCGGCACGGCTCGCTGTGCATTCAGGGACGGGCGACCTCAGATTCATCGGAGCGAAAAAGCAAACGTAAGCCGAGCGCGGGGCGGATGAAGCGAGGGAGCGTGAAATGAAAGCGTTTTGCTGACTGGATGGCCTGCGTGAGAGCGATAGGGGGGAAAAATCCACGAAATATCGGCGGAATTAACGATCTGCCTAAAGACGTGCACGTCACGAAGTCTTAACAGGGTTCTGTCAGACAAATACAAGTAAAAAAATTAAATAAACGTAATAAGGTAATAAAGAACAACGAGTATTGATTTTCTGGCTTCTTGCAATTCAAACTGAGGCTTATAGAAGCTTTATTTTACTCAGGAAATAAATAAATAAAATAAAACTAAACAAATTTAGCTATATGTATGAGATGTTAAGCAAACCCGTAGTAATAAATCTCATTTTGCCGAGCGATAAAAAAAGCATAAATAAATAAAAGCTGCACATTTTACTGCCGCATTTAGTCTCCAAACTACCGACTTTTTAATGAGTGAAAAATGAGCATCTTGGGCGGAAAATTGTTCTAATCGTGCCGTCTAGCCGCCTCCGCTTTCGCCTCAATCGGAACTGCACTTTGCTTTCTGCATTATTTAGATGTAATGGTCGTCTAAAAGGACTCATCAGAGAAAATAGGCTTTCGGTCAGGGTGGCGGAGGCGACCGTGCGGTTGTTAAACGCCACTGGTAAACATCTAAATCCGGGGCTCATTTTCATCGCTAAGCAGGACGGTAAAATAAAGTGGAATTAAAGAGGATAAAATTGAAAAAATGAAGATTTAGTAGGGGCAGCACAGTGGCTCGGTGGGTAGCACTGTCGCCTCACAGCAAAACGGTCCTGGGTTCGATCCCCAGGTGGATCCCGTGTCTGTGTGGGTTTCCTCCGGGTGCTCCGGTTTCCTCCCACAGTCCAAAAACATGCAGTCAGGTTAATTGGAGACACTGAATTGCCCTATAGGTGAATGGGTGTGTAGATGTGTGTGTGTGTGTCTGCCCTGCAATGGACTGGCGCCCCATCAAGGGTGTTACTGTGTGCCATTTAAAAGCTGGGATAGGCTCCAGCAACCCTAATTTGATAAGCGGTTAAGAAAGTGAGTGAGTGAGAAGATCAAATACAAACAGAAACTAATTAAGGTTCAGAACCCTGATCAATTCCCAGCAGTGTTTTTCTTGTATGCTGGGATTTAAAGAGTAACCAGAGACAAATACTGAACCCAAGTCCTTGGAGCTGTGCAGCACAAACTGACCAGAGCACTGGCCCATCACACATCATACTCACTCATTCACATCCAGTCACAGGAAGTGGGAGAACTTACACAGGTTGGGGGGGTCCTTGAGAGCGACGTTGCTGCGCAGCACCACTCGATGTTGTACATACACGGCGCGTCGGGCAGTCGCCATCCATCAAAGCTACTCGCGGTGCTCTCAGTTCCTAAACGATTTTTCACGCGGGTGCCAAACGTGACACTTTCATTCTAATCCCAACAATTCATTTCCTGTTTGAGTGAAGGTGAAAGCTGGAAGCTGCCCAACCCTTTTTTTTTTCAGACTGGCATCCTGTAGGTGCCAACCGTAATGAGATTCTGGACGGGCAAACAGACGCTAATTCGGTTTAGCGTGATGGAGTGATTTGGAGCATATGTGTGTTGGGATGTGATGCGGTCTGATTTACGTTATGAGATTCCAGATCGAACGCGTCTGCTGACCAGCGTACTGAAGAAACAGCATCTGTTATCAGTCAGTTATTGAGACGTTTCTAAAAATGTTCCTGCAGATTCACTTCCAACTGTTTATTTCTTCTAACGCTGTAGCACTAAAAATACCTCTAGCTCTATCTGCTCTGCTCAGGATAAATAAATAATAAATATGTATTTATACATCGCTATAAAATCCACCCACACTGTTTATAAGGCAATACTTTCCATTTCATTTATGTCCTTCTTTTTATTTTATGTATTATTATTATTATTATTATTATTATTAATTGCAGTATAATAATAATAATAATAATAATAATAATAATAAAATTATATTTATGTTATATTAAATATATTATTATTACTATTATTGTTTTGTTGTTATTGTTAATTTTGCTGTTATTATTATTCTTAATATTAATATTAATTATCATTATTAATTGCAGTGTAATAATAATAATAATAATAAAATAACATTTATATTATATTAAATATATTATTATTATTATTATTATTAACAATAATGATATTATTATAATTATTACTATTATTGTTTTGTTATTATTATTATTATTTTATTGTTACTATTATTATTATTATTGTTATTACTTTTATTATTATCTTTGTTATTTCATTATTATTATTATTATTGTTATTGTTATTTTATTATTATTATTATTGTTATTATTATTATTATTATTATTACTTTTATTATTATTATTATTGTAATTATTATTGTTATTATTGTTATTTTATTATTATTATTATCATCATCATTATCATCATCATTATTATTGTTATTATCATTATTATTATTATTATTATTATTGTAGTTATTTTATTATTATTATTATTATTATTGTTACTATTATTATTGTTGTTGTTTTGTTATTATTATTATTATTGTTATTACTATTATTATTATCATTATTATTATTACTATTATTGTTGTTATTACTATTGTTATTATTATTATTGTTATTATTATTGTTGTTGTTGTTTTGTTGTTGTTTTGTTATTATTCTTATTCTTATCCTTATTCTTATTATTTACCAACTGCTTTATACTGGTTGGGTTCGTGGTGGGTCTGGAGCTGACCAAAATTGCAGGTGCCTCACAGCAACAAGGTCCTGGGTTCGATCCCCAGGTCAGGCGGCCAAGGTCCTTTCTGTGTGGAGTTTGCATGTTCTCCCCATGTCCGTGTGGATTTCCACCGGGTGCTCCGGTTTCTTCTCACAGTACAAATACATCCAGTCAGGTTAATTGGAGATATAAAATTGCAATAAAAGTATAAATGTGTGTGTGAGTGTGTTCCCTGTAATGTACTGGCGGCCTGTCTGGGGTGTTTCCGACTTTTGCCTAATTAATCAGACCCACCGTGACCCTGACCAGGCAATAAATGCATCAACGAATAGAGAATTAACAAATTTAGAACAGCCAATCTACCCTTCGCATGTTTTTGAAGTGTACTATTAGGAAACCTTTGCAGACCCAGGACTGAACCAAGATCTTTAGGACCCATGTTGCTGTGCAGCACTCTACCAGCAGTGCCACTATGCCACCTATTATTATTCTGATTCTGATTATTGAAACACCAGGCACAGGGCGGGTTCACACTTCAGACATGATGCCAGTCTATCACACATTCACCCACCAGCTCACACCTGCTTTACCTACTGCAGGTTTTTGGGAGGTGCGAGGAAGACGAAGCACCCAGAGGAAACCCGGGCAGACACAGGAACAGCATGAAGCTGTTAATCAGAGGTGAGGATCGGGGTCGCTATGTGGCAGCTGCTGTACCAGCTGTGCCAACAACGCTATTATCACTCATTTATTTATATACGTCAATTATTACTTACTGGGAACACTGGGGCAAGGAAGCAACACATTCTAAAGGTGTGTCAAACCATCACAGGGCACCAAACGCTTAATAATGTTTTTGGGAGGAAGCAGGAAATGAAAGTACCTGGAGGAAAACAGAATGAGGGCAAGCAGGTGGAGAGGACGACCCTGGAATCATGTTGTGTGCCACTGTTCCACCCTATATACATACAGCATAAAAAATTGTATGAGGAAGGAAAGGTCGGACGGAAGGACACGGAGAGAGAAGTGTGGTCCTCCGGATAGGTCCTACAGTCCTAAAATAGGCATTCAGCCCAACTTGGCAAACAAGGGCGCTCGTATGTCTGAATTTGGGCAATAAAAAAAAAACATATTCATGTTGTAAACAACACTGTGGGGTCGGAATCTTTGACCCTAGAAGCGCCACATGCTGAGTCTTATTACAGGTGCCACGCCTGTTTGACGTGCTTATACCTAGATATGCAAGCAATGTCCAAGCAATGGCCCAACTGTGGCAACCTGGCAGTGGGGTTTAAACAAGTGACCTTCTGCGTACTACAGCTGCCTCTATACAAGGTTGATTCATTCAGTTTGCCGTGTTATTTCCAGCCTTTTTAAGCTGCAATTCTCTTTCTGCTCAGCAGATGGTGCAAGGATTCGCTCGTATGGGTCTGTAGGAACTTACAGTAGACCTGTAGCACCTGTAGCGCTTCCCTGTTATATCGCAGCCAAACTAATAAAACGAGGTCATTTTTCTATGACATTTGTAAATTTCAAGAAGGAAAATGTAGGTTCAGGTGCCTGCAGGGGCGGAAAACTCGAGAGGCGACCATAGTGTGCCATCTACAGACTGTTCTTGGTATTACATTCTTGGTTGAACTTTTTAACTCGTAGCCTAATTAAAACATTTCACCCAACAGCACCTTTAGGCTACAAGTTAAAATGTTCCATCAGTAATACTAAGAATGGCCTGTAGATGGCACTCTAATCGTCTTTAGAAATGATATAGTTATTTTTACGCACCTGGGTTTTCTGCCCCTGTGGGCACCTGAACTCGTTTTTTTTTCTTCTCAGAATTCACGAATATCATATTAAAATGGCCTCGTCTTATTAGTTTGGTGGTTGTGAGAATCTGGTAGCACCTTTGGTGCCCCCCTCAGGAACTACTCTTGAGAAATTGTTTGTAAAAAATAACTATATCACATTTAAAGCCATCTACAGGCCGTTCATGGTATTACATTCTTGGTTGAACGTTTTAACTCGTGGCCTAATTAAAACATTTCACCCAACAGCACCATTAAGCTACAAGTTAAAATGTTCCATCAGTAATACCAAGAACAGCCTGTAGATGGCACACTTTATAGTTACTTTTACAAACCGCACCAGGGTTTTCTGCCCCCGTGGGCACCTGAACTCGTCTTATTAGGTTTGGTGGTTGTTAGAATCTGGTAGCACCTTTGGTGCCCCCTTCGAGAAATTTGACTGTTTATGGTCCACTCCAACAGCGAAATGAAGTTTAGACCCTTTAAACTAAACATTTAAAACAACATACAGATGAATAAAAACGAAAAATCGATTTGGACACCGCTCCATCCAACAGGCTACAGAAAATAGCCGCTTAAAGGAATGTAATCCATCAGCGAGTTGATGGACGAGCCACTGGGCGGCCCTTCCTTCCCCGAGATGGAAACCAGTGTCTGTTATCCAGTCACCCAGCACGCCATTCACAGCCATCTCTCCTCTTATATAAATTCCCGTCCTTTTTTTTCTCCCAGCCAAGCGCTCGCCAACACGTTGCTACATAATCCACCCACGTCGTTCAGGAAAGCACAAGCGCATCATTCTTTCACCGTTCTGAGAAAACATTGGGAGCGTGTCTTTATTAAAGCTTCACCTCGATCGAGGAATCGCTCTCAGTGCCGGGACTGGACCACAGACCCTCCGCAGCACTCAGAGCCGTATCACGTTTCCGGGAATGAACTCCGGAGCAGAGTGTCTGAGTCCAGAAGCTGGATATTACCCAGCGGTGATGGATTGATGAAGATCTGTGCTTACTCACTTCATTAGAAAATATGAAACAGCTGCAGCACCACCGAATCCGGAGTGTCAGAAATGACAGTTTATTGCTTGTTTGCTCACGACCGGGAGTCACGAGTGGCTGCTGATACCCCGAAAAATGTCAACAACAAATCCTAATTAATGTAGTCTGAAATCCCATTAATAAAAAAGCAGTGTGTGTGTGTATATATATATAATTTACATTTTACATTTTCAGCAACTTACATTATACAGTCTAAGCAATTGAGGGTTAAGGGCCTTGCTCAAGGGCCCAACAGTGGCAACATGGCAGTGGTGGGGTTTGAACCAGCAACCCACTGCTTACCAGTCCAGTACCTTAACCACTAGGCTACAACTAATTATTACTATATAATATAATATCGGTGGCTCGGTGGGTAGCACTGTTGCCTCACAGCAAGAAGGTCCTGGGTTCGATCCCCAGGTGGGCCAGTCCGGGTCCTTTCTGGGCCACCAGGCTAATTGGAAACACTGAATTGTCCTATAGATACCTAGCCGCTAGATGCATAAACCAGTGCATTGTGGTGCCGGTCCCAAGCCCGGATGAATAGGGAGGGTCGTGTCAGGAAGGGCATCCGGCGTAAAAACTGTGCCAAATCCCTCCGGCGACCCCTAACGGGAAGAAGCCGGAAATGCCAACCCCGTAATCGAAAAACGGGACAAAGACTGAGGAACAAGAAGAAGACTATATAATATAATATATATAATGCATTTTCGGTTCCAATTTTTACCCAATTGCGTTATGCTTTCTCTACTGGAGCTGACCCCCGCCTCGATTGAGGAGAGCGAGACTGACACACGCCCCCTCCGACACGTCTGCAGTACCCGACTGCATCTATTCACCTGCACGAGACGAGTTCATATGCGGATCAGCTTTGTGTACGGAGAGTCACACCCTGATCAACGCATTATTCCTCGACTCTGTGCAGACGCCATCAATCAGCCAGCAGAGGTCGTAATTGCATCAGTTATGAGGAAACCCTATCCAGCTTTTCCCTCCCTGTATGAACAACAGCCAATCGGATGACAGAGCTGAGTTTTAAACCGACGAGTTCGAAATGTCAGCTCTGGTGTGCTAGCGTGTTTTACCGTGGGAGTTATAGTTTATGTACGATTTTACAATTTACGCTTTAAAGAAGCATAAACGTTTAATTTAAGACAATTATACTTTTAAGCTCTTGCAGGCCACATAAAATTACGTGGTGGGTCGGATTTGGCCCGCGGGCCTTGAGATTGACACATGCGATGTGGCCCACGCTTAAACACCAGAGCTGACATCTCAAACTCATGGGTTCGAATCTCAGCTCTGCTACCAGCATGTGGACAACGTGGACTGCTGGATTCCTTATAAATGCTGCAATTGCGACCTCTGCTGGCTGTCTGTATGCAACACTGAGTCCTATATGAACTCGCCTAGTGTGGTACATATTTTAATTAGGCGACTTTTCGCTTTTGTTAGTGTCCCAATTGGACAGGGTTTTTTTTTAATACTAGGCGATGTTAGAATATAACGTACACCATGATGACTGTCAGTCGTATTGTGGAGGAGGTAACATTACTGTCATCACTGTTCTGTTTAAAATGTCACAAATTTCTGCCGTATTATTAATCGAATGCACATTTCATATCATATAAATATTTTATTATTACAATATACTATTTTCTGATGGACCTCTCAGCCGTGTAACCGCACTGTATATCCAAATATGTGCATATAAATAATATAAATAATCTCTTGTTTACATCATGCAACCAGATTTGCTGTCCTATTTTTGCTCGTCTCGGTTGTATCACTTTCATGCCGTTAGCCGTTAGCTGTTTATATCTCGGTCCTTCCCTCATAAATATTTCATCAACATCGCAACAAATGCAAACCAGCAAAGCTGCACTCAAAGATCACCAACCCGACGGTGAAAATCAGAGAACCGCATCAGGAACCTCCGCAGCGTGGCCCGGCTTGGTATGACCACTGTAAAGGACACTCAGTCTGAGTTTGGTCCTCCCATCATGAGAATCCTGCACCCGTCTGGAGGGTTCATTCAAAATTCACCTGCTAATACGATGCCGTATCTGATTAGGCTGTGTGTAGGATCTCTGACACCCCGTCTATACGCCGGGAGGATGATGCAAAAGTGAAGAAATGCATGAAACATGAGCAGGAACGGAGCGTGAAACCGCAGCAGCCGTCGGTAGGAAGGTGAACGTGAACTTCACGGAATGTGGGATGCAAAATAAAAAGAAAAAAGACTCAAGGTGTCTGTGAAATAAATCCAGTTTCCTTAGTCGATGTGTTTTGGTGCCCACAGTGAACCCAACATTTGGTGACTCACTCCAGGTTCGAATCTCAGCTCTGCTACCGGTCGGCTGGGCTCCCACTAGTGGGCACAACGGGCAGTGCCTGCAGCAGACAAAACTAGCCACCAGTCTGCTGGGTGGGAAAAGACCAAGCTAATAAGGGGTCTATGATTTTGGACAACATCTGTGGACATTTACGATCATTCAGTCAAATGTTGAGGTCAGACACTCATGTTGGACCAAAATTCTGGGCTCCATGTAGACGCCTGTATAGAGTTTAGTTCTGCGGCTCATTTGTTAAATCACGTCTTCATCGACATGCTTGGAATATAAACGTCTAAAACAACTGAGTAATTAAAAAAGGTGTCCAGATATTTACGACCCAAACGGTGCAACATGATGGAGTTTCGAGGTGTACTTTATCGTAAGGTAAATAAACCGTCCTTTTGTTATCTGCACTGTTAAAGTGACACGTCTCCCGTTCTGTGCGATTGACTAACCGTCTCCGCCGCCGTTTCCTCCTCCGAGCTTTTATTAGCAATAAAATTCAATTTGGGAGTCGATGAGTTTGCAGGCCTGAGGGTGGAAAAACGCATTAGTGCAGAATAAAAGAGAAATGAGGAGTAATGAGTCGGTGCTGTATGATCTCCGAGCCTCTCCGTCACTCCCGCTGAATTACTGACTGCATGTTCGAGGCAAAGTGAAAAGTTTAAAGACACTCGTAAACAAACAGTCACTTAAACCAGGGTCACAGAAAAAATAATAAGAAATAAACTCATTTTAACATGTACATAAACATGAAATAAACTTGTACACAAGCACCCCCTTGTGGAGGCTTTATGTTACATCTTGTAAACCACAGTGGGACCAGATTGCCATTTGTTTTGATGCATTGTGTTGCCTGGGTCGCTTGAAAAAAGTTATGAAACACGCTGATCTAAACTATTACCACAGTGCCGTTTCTTGTCCCTATTCCAAACCGGAGCATATTCCAGCTTTTCAATGGATGCAAGGCACACAGTAACACCCTGGACGAGGCGCCAGTCCATCACAGGGCACACACACACACACCCATACACCTATAGGGCAATTCAGTGTCTCCAATTAACCTGACTGCATGTTTTTGGACTGTGGGAGGAAACCGGAGCTCCCGGAGGAAACCCACGCATCATGCAACCCACGCATCAGCCTAGCCATTAGCAACAAATCAAACCTGTCCCCCGGGGTGCATGCTGGGAAAAAATACAAGCAGCCTGATGCAAGCAATGCTCTCTTAACACACACTCACAAGTACAACAATCACAAACACATAACTGTGTTAGGAAAAGTCAAATTTTGTGTGTGTAAATCATTCAGTCACAGAAAAAGAACCGCTGCAGAAGGACTTATTAGTTCATGCCAGACTTCTTCCCTCATCCTTCCCCCCTGTCATCCAGCACCGGTCGTCGGTTCTGTCTGTGTTACGTGGTCCGTCGAGTTGGACTGATTGCGCTAAGAGAGGCGGAATGATGCTCGTATCACCAGTTCCTGCTGTCTTCTGACTGACCTGTACCTGATCACGCGTGTAATCGAAGCTAAATGTCAGGACGCGTGTGATAACGCCACCGCGGCTGCGATCCCAACCGAAACCGAGCCGAGATCTCGTTCTGTGAAATTTTCACATCAACTTCGCCGATTTGAAGCGACGTGGCAGTAAATCATTGTGTCAGACGAAACCAAAGATTCCAGTGTCAATTCCTGACGTAAAAGGGACGTTTGTCGGCGATATGTGAGTGAAAATAAAGCTGATGCTTCAAGACAAGATAAGATTTGTTTGTTAGAAGAGAAGAAAATGGAAACAGTTCATCTAAGTTTCTTAATAAATGTAATTTTTAATCGGCCGCTCAGGTGGCGCAGCAGTGAAACACACTAGCACACCAGAGCTGGGATCTCGAATACATCGTATTGAATCTGCTGGCTGATTGATGGCATCTGCACAGAGTAGAGGAATAATGCGTTGATCAGGGTGTGGCTCTCCGTACACAAATCTGATCTACACATAAACTCGACTTGTGCGGGTGAAAAGATGCAGTCGGCTACTGCACACGTGTCGGAGGGGGCGTGTGTCAGTTCGCTTTTTTCTCAATCGGGGTGGGGGTCAGCATCAGTAAAGAGGAAGCATAGCGCAATCGGGTAAAAATTGGACGCGGCAGAAAAGGGTCACATTGGGAATAACTAGAAACAAGGGCAGTTGTAGCCTTGTGGTTAAGGTACTGGACTAGTAATAGAAAGGTCACTGGTTCAAGCCCCACCAGATCCAGGTTGTCACTGTTGGGCCCTTGAGCAAGGCACTCAACCCTCAATTTCTTAGACAATATACTGTCACAGTACTGTAAACCATTACCGATTTACTGTTGTTTCATCCTGGTCAGGGTCACATTGGGTCCGGCTTCATTGAAACTACTAGAAACAAGGGCAGTTGTAGCCTAGCGGTAAAGGTACTGGACTAGTAATCAAAAGGTCGCTGGTTTAAGCCCCACCACTGCCAGGTACTGTTGGGCCCTTGAACAAGGCCCTTGATCCTCAATTGCTTAGACAGTGTACTGTCACAGTACTGTAAACCATTACTGATTTACTGTTGCTTCATGCACATTGAGTCCGGCTTCTTTGGAATCACTAGAAACAAGGGCAGTTGTAGCCTAGTGGTTAAGGAACTGGACTAGTAATCAAAAGGTCGCTTGTTTAGGCCCCACCACTGCTAGGTTGCCACTGTTGGGCCCTTGAGCAAGACCCTTAATCCTCAATTGCTCAGACAATACTGTCACAGTCCTGTAAGTCACTTTAGATGAAAGCGTCTGCTAAATGTCGACAATGCGAATATAAACAATACACTAACACACACACACACACCAGACCTGACGGCAATCCTCCGTGGAGCCTCGGCCACCGAACTTTCCTACGATGCTCGTCACTTTTTTATTGACTTATACAAATGAATTTGTCTCCACAGTTCAAGCCCGGAGAAGATTAAACAGATATCTGATATCTCGCAGTTTTTAAAGTTCCGATCGCTTGCACATGGTGAGTTATTATTAAACTCGTACGTTCAGCGCTGTTTGTTTTGACCCTCGAGGCTGTGGATGCTTTAGAGTAGTTTCATTATTGGAGGTGTCAGGAAGAGTGCCGGCTAGCATTAGCATTACTGAGAAACACAAAGAGAGAGAAACAGAGAGAAACAGAGAGAGTGTTCCATTTTTATGCCATTATTATCTACACCACTAAAGTATAACCATCTTTACTGATCTCAGGTTTTATTTATGCATTTTATTGTAGCTAATTAATCTTCCGCTGCTTGGGACCCCAATGGCGTCCGAGGCGGGTATATTTGCCTGCCTCACGCTCCCTCTGAAGAGTACGCAGTCCACTGACCCACTTTTATTTGCCCATACTTTGGTGGATTCACATTTGAGGCCAGTCTCACGCATGGAGAGTCACTCGCTGATCTCCACGTTCCTCCACTTCTGTACAGGCGCCTCGGGCTACTACCAAGGGTCCTTATACAACGTTAAAGACCCTGCCCCCTTTTTCCTGTCCTGTCTTTTTCCACCCAGCAGACTAGTGGCCAATTGTGTCCACTAGGGAGTGCCCAGATGACCAGAGCTTTTAGATTTCAGAATCCCAGAGCTGGTGTGCTACAGGAATATTCCGCTTTGCTGTCTGGCCGAGATTTCCATGATTTCTGCAACTTTTGTTTTTAGTTGGGTCAAAAATAGGTCTGTAAAGTAACTTCAATTCATTCAGTCGTATGGTTGACACAGTAGTTCATTAGTTCAATTAGGTCAATCTATTATTTATCTATAAGCCATATACTATCTGTCTACCTATCATATATGCTATCTGTCTATCTATCTGTCTGTCATATATATTATCTGTCTGTCTGTCTGTCTGTCTGTCTGTCTGTCTATCTATCTATCTGTCTGTCTGTCTGTCTGTCTGTCTGTCTGTCTATCATCTACATATCTATATATCTGTCTATCTATCTATCTATCTGTCTGTCTGTCTGTCTATCTATCTATCTATCTATCTATCTATCTATCTATCTATCTATCTATCATCTACATATCTGTCTGTCTGTCTGTCTGTCTGTCTGTCTGTCTGTCTTTCTATCATATACTGAATACTATATATCTGCCTGTCTGTCTGTTTATCATTCATTTATCTATCTATCTATCTATCTGTCTGTCTGTCTGTCTGTCTGTCTGTCTGTCTTTCTATCATATACTGAATACTATATATCTGCCTGTCTGTCTGTTTATCATTCATTTATCTATCTATCTATCTATCTATCTATCTATCTATCTATCTATCTATCTATCTATCTATCTATCTATCTATCTATCTATCTATCTATCTATCTATCTATCTATCTATCTATCTATCTATCTATCTATCTACAGTATCTATCTATCTATCTATCTCACACAATGGTCGGGGATGTATTACCCGTTACTGTAGTTACCGATAGTTTGTGTGTTGAATGCAGCAGATCTGATCAAGCAGAAAGACCGACTTTGATAAGGGCCACGTCCTCAAGGTCACATGACTTGACGTTTTACTTTTGAGTAATATAAAATACGTTCAAAAACTTTTGTTTAAAACGTTGTTTATGTTTGGGTGCCTCTGGCTTTTGATTGAAATAACAAATAGTGAATGTGGTTTTGGGTCCCTCAGCGAAGTAACAGTTGTAATGTTATGAATTAGATGCAGAACTAATGTAATATGTGTAGAATGTATTTGTTAGCTACGTTCACGTTTTTATTTTTTTCCAAAACAGCATCGGGCAACAGTGATCTGAGCGGGACAAGCCACAAACATTCGGGGTGAAGGTTTTGGCGTTGGGTACAGATCAACAGTAAAGCTCCCATGCTAACGTGGCTTAAACTGCAGATCATTTTCATACTAATAAGGTGAATATGATTAATGTTTTTCCATGTCGAGACCATATTTCTTAAATAGAGCCTAAAAGGTCAGTAAAATCATTTTAGGTAAATTATTTTTCTATTGCTGGTGAACCCTGTAATAAACTGTCGGTCCTTGACCTGGAGAATGTTTGGAATCCCTGCTGTAGAGGGTGGATTGTAAATTTGTGCTTAGCGAGGTGTGCTTTTATGCGAGGCCTAAGGGTCAGTGGTACGGCCGGCTGGTAGCTGTATATTTTCTTTTTCTTTGAATCCTCGATTCTTTCTGTATGAGGGCAGGTCGGAGCAGATCTGAAATGCATTACACTGTAATTCTCGGCTCGATTGCACTTTCTCCTTTATGGGCAGTAATGGAGGAAATAGAGAGCGGAAAATTGGTAATACAAATCAAAACCGTGCCCCCTTTTTTGCACTTTCTGGCTGGAGCTGAGGACTAATGGGTACAAAGGAGATAGTGGAGAGAAAAGAGGACAGAGAAGTGCAGGCTGAACACGGGGGTTTGTGGAGAGAGGGTCTGAACGAGAGGAAGGAAAATAACGGCAATGAGAGCGAGACGGCGGTCGACTTAGCATCACGGTGCTTGAAGTGATTTGGGACGGTTAGAAACACTTCCAGAGAGAAATGAGACACGAGCGGCCTGTTGCTTCATGCCGTCAAGTACAGATCAGCAGAAAAGCTAACGTGGCTCAAACCGGAGATCATTTTTATACTGAGATGAATGGATCTGTCTGTCTGTCTGTCTGTATGTCTGTCTGTCTGTCTGTCTGTCTGTCTGTCTGTCTGTCTGTCTGTCTATCTATCTATCTATCTATCTATCTATCTATCTATCTATCTATCCGTCCATCTATCTGTCTGTCTGTCTATCTATCCATCCATCCGCCTGCCTGTCTGTCTGCCTGCCTGCCGGCCTATCTATCTATCTATCTATCTATCTATCTATCTATCTATCTATCTATCTATCTATCTATCTATCTATCTATCTATCTATCCACCTGTCTGTCTGTCTGTCTGTCTGTCTGTCTGTCTATCATATATACAGTACTATCTATCTATCTATCTATCTATCTATCTATCTATCTATCTATCTATCTATCTATCTATCTATCTATCTATCTATTCATCCATCCGTTCGTCCGTCCATCCACCTGTCTGTCTGTCTGTCTGTCTGTCTGTCTATCTATCTATCTATCTATCTATCTATCTATCTATCTATCTATTCATCCATCCATCCACCTGTCTGACTGTCTGTCTGTCTGTCTGTCTGTCTGTCTGTCTGTCTGTCTGTCTATCTATCTCTCTCTATCTCTCTCTCTCTCAGATATGACCGATTATTACTCCTCCCACCCTCACCGTTTATAACCAAAATATAAGTGCGGAAACTTTTTGAAGATCTCTCATATTTTGCCCAGGCCTTGACATGGAGAATGTTTGGAATCTCTGGTGTAGAGGGTGGATAGCACATTTTTGCCCATAAAATTATGTGAGTGAAATGTTAACAATATATGGCCAAAAATAGGTGGTGGCCATCTGACTATGCTTGTTGGTCATTAAATTCCAAATCACCTATTATTACCTCTGTCTTGCAGCCATAACAGCCTCCACTTATTTAGAAAGTCTTCCCACAATAAATGTAAGCATTCGTAAAATCAGGCATGAGAGAGCCTGGCTCGCAATCTAAGTTCTGATTCATCCCAAAGATGATCAGTAGGGTTAGTGTCAGGGATCTGTGCAGGCCAAATGAGTTCCTCCAGACCCACATTGACCAACCAGGTTCTATGAAGATGGTCGATTCATTGGGTCTGTCTGAAAACCTAGTTTGCTGCCTTGCTGCCTATAAGGCAGATTATTTAGACGCACTACTTAGACAGCGATTACGTCACCACAGTTTTAGCTTATTAAGCTAACACATTTAGCCTCAGTCTGTTAAAACTGACAGGCTGAGGCAGCACAACCAGCTAGCACACCGGCTAACGTCTTCCTCTGTGTCCCGAAAACGGTTAAACTGTCCCTGACGAGCCTGAATTTACAAATAAACAACACTTGTGCACCATCTGTGAGAATTTATTTACATCTGACTCTGCAAAGAACTCTGTTGGTTGCTCCGCATTATATTCGTCCGCCACGTTTGGCATTTTTTGTGAGAAAAGTCATGCAGCACTGAATCCTTGGATTGCCTTCAGCGCTGAGGAAGCGTCGGACACTCCCTCATTATTCGGTCAGATTATCAGTCAGAATTAAGGCACCTCAGTAGGAGCATTTTAAGGTGTCAGAATTTAGACATGCCCTCTTCTCGGGTGTGTAGGATGATGTAAAATGTGTCTATGTAGAGACAGAGCTAGGTTTTTAGACAGATCTATAGATAGTAGTGCGTGACCGTACGCATTACTGCTTTTCGTGAGATGCCATGTCACTCTGGCAGATGAGAAGATGTGGCTGGTGTCTGCAGCAGTGAGGTAAGAGATAAAATTAGGAAAATAGAATAAAAATACTAATTTAAGTGTATATAAAGGAGACAGATCTCTGGCATCTTCTGCTAAAGGTCACCGCTCTGCCCCGGACGCAGCGAGCTGTTCAGTGTTTGCTTAAATTAATAAAAGCACCTGCATTATTAAGCACCCGCCCGAGTTCCTCCACGCCTGGCTGAGCTTGTTAAGATAAAACCGTAGCTCTGCTGCAGTCGGCCTGATTTAGTGCCTGATTCAGAAGGAACCGGACCCACGCCGGACCTCGTCCATCTCACTCCCTCGCGCTTCTCCCCCGCGGCCTCCTTCCTCCGAATCTGCTAAATCTGTCTCGACGCTTTTCTTTTCAGTAAGCTGGATCTCACAGTTCCCATCCTTCTGGCTCGCTGGCTCGTTTCATTTTCCATCACCTCGTCCTATCTCTTCATCCCGCCGCCCGATAAGCGCTCGTCCTACACGCGCCCTCTCCTCCCTTTTCTCTTAAAGGTCGTAACTCCGCTCCTCGCTCTCCCGATCGGCCGGTGCTTTTATCTGCCGCGCGGCGGTAAAACAGAGACGGAGGGAGGATTTGTGCTTTTGTTCACTCGGCTGAACAGACGAGATGGGTTTAGGGGGGAAAGTGTCACCGCCCGGCTCTCAGATAAGAGGAAATATTTACTGGGAGGACGTAACCATGTCGAGGAGAAGGATGATCTGGCTTTGATTACCTAATGCAACCTGATAGATGGCATTCTAACAGACTTGTCAGAAGTGCATTGTATGGTTGAAGGTATTTGGACACCTGAGCATGAGCTTATTGGGCGTTAAAGTAGAGTCGCCCAATCCTGAGGTGTTTTTTGCTGCTGAACTGCCGCTCACTGGATGCTTTTGTCATAAAAATTTTAAATGAGCCCTTGTCATGCACTATATGACCAAAAGTATTTGGACACCTGACCATGAGCTTGCTGGACGTCCCATTTAATAAACAAACAGTACTTAAACAGACTGACTTCTCTGTGATCTTTTTAGCTATGACAACACGTTCTCTTCTGAGAAGGCTTCTCACAGGACTGTGAAAGTATGTCTGTGGAAATTTGTGCCCAAGACTTTGCGATATATTGGCCTCCTGTCCATAGCGTGATACTATATTGTGCTCACTGATTCCGGAGAAATCTGACCCACTGCAACCCTGACTCGGATAAAGCAGTAAAAAAAAAATTATTATTATTATTATTATTACAATAATTATCAATGTTATTATTATTATTATTATTATTACAGTAATTAAAAATTGTATTATTATTATTATTACAGTAATTATAAACGTTATTATTATTATTATTATTTATTTTATTATTAATTATCATTATTAATAATTATTATTATTACTGTTATTATTTTATTATTATTATTATTATTATTATTGTTGTTATTATTATTATTGTTTTTGTTATTATATTATTAATGCTATTATTGTTGTTATTAGTATTATTAATTATTATTATTACTATTATTTTATTATTATTACTACTACTACTACTACTACTACTATTACATCAATACTACTACTAATAACAATAACAATAATGATAATAATATAATTATATTTTTATTAAAGAAAGGGTTTTTTCCTCCTCTTGTTGTATTACTGATGGATAAACAGACCGTGAGAGAAGTTGGAAGGTCCATTAGCTAACACAATCTGCACTGACACACTGCACAACGGTCTCAAATTAGCCTGACGGTCCCTGACGATGCTAAGCAGCGTTCACTATTCAGCACTTTTCTGAAAATGTCTCTTGTCAGGTGCCGCAGGCGGAGGCTATCAGTGCTAACGGCTTGGTAAGCAAAAACCTCCCGTCTCAGTCTGAGCTCATGAACGGGGGCCGCATTGTGCTTCGGGGGCGCTTCTCCTCCAAAACCGTGCCAGGAAACAAAGAGGTGGAAAACAGGAAATAGAAACTGGCTTTTAAACAGAGAGGGCAGCTGGACAGAAAACGCATGTGAGAGAGAAAATATGATCGATTCTGGAGCGAGTCTGAGATACAGCGAAGAAAAAGAATCAATATTGAGGATAACCAGCTGAAAAAAATAGATAAGCTGGAACCCAAGATGATATGAAGTAAATAAATCAACCCGTCCTGCTCAATGCCAATCACGGTGGGTGTGTTTTCTCACCTAATGATGCTATCAGTCCGCTAGTCATGTTCCGCCACGGCTGCTGCCATGCTACATGTAAAACTGATTAGCTGAAGCGCAGATGATTAACAATAGCGACGCAAAGTGTGGATCACACGTGAGCTTTCCCAGAGTTCAGCTATTAGTAAAGCTTCTTTATCACGTTTCTGATGCCCCGGTCCAGTTATTTACAGCCATAAAAGTCCAGGTCTGGTCTATTAGAAGAACCGTAGCGGGCACACAGAAAGCGGTGTTGGTGTTACACAGCTTCAGGGTTCATAAGGCCCAGCAGCAATTCTTGGATTTGCTTCAGTATGTTGTCCGCATGGTTTAAGACCTGGTTCTACTGGTTCTTCGACTTTTTAAAACATGAAGCTCTAAAGAAGGAAGGAAGGAAGAATGGAAGGCTCATTCTAAATTAGACGAAGGAAGGAAGGAAGGATCATTCTAAATCAAAGGAAGGAAGGAATGAGGAAGGAACTCAGGAAGGAAAGAAGGAAGAAAGTAAGGCTCATTCTAAATCAGACGAAGGAAGGAATGAGGAAGGAAGGAAGGAAGGAAAGAAGGAAAAAAGGAAGGAAGGAAAGAAGAAAGTAAGGCTCATTCTAAATCAGACGAAGGAAGGAAGGAAGGAAGGAGGGAAGGAAAAAAGGAAGGCTCATTCTAAATCAGACGAAGGAAGGAAGGTGGGAAGGAAAAAAGGAAGGCTCATTCTAAATCAGACGAAGGAAGGAATGAGGAAGGAAGGAAGGAAGGAAGGAAGGAAGGAAGAAAGGAAAGAAGGAAAAAAGGAAGGAAGGAAGGAAGGAAGGAAGGAAGGCTCATTCTAAATCAGACGAAGGAAGGAAGGAACTCAAGAACTCAGGAAAGAAGGAAGGAAGGAAGGAAGAAACGAAGGAAGGAAGAAAGGAAGGCTCATTCTAAATCAAAGGAAGGAAGGAATGAGGAAGGAAAGAAGGAAGGAAAGAAGGAAGATAGTAAGGCTCATTCTAAATCAGACAAAGGAAGGAAGGAACTCAAGAACTCAGGAAAGAAGTAAGGAAGGAAGGAACAAAGGAAGGAAGGAAGAAAGGAAGGCTCATTCTAAATCAGATGAAGGAAGGAAGGAAGGAAGGAAGGAAGGAAGGAAGGAAGGAAGGAAGCAAGGAAAGAATGATCATTCTAAATCAAAGGAAGAAAGGAAAGAAGGAAGGAAGAAAGGAAGGCTCATTCTAAATCAGACGAAGGAAGGAAGGAAGAAACTCAGGAAGGAAGGAACTCAGGAAGGAAGGAACTCCGGAAGGAAGGAACTCAGGAAGGAAAGAAGGAAGGAAGTAACTCAGGAAGGAAAGAAGGAAGGAAGGGACTCAGGAAGGAAGGAAGGAAGAAAAGAAGGAAGGAAGGAAGGAAGGAAAGAAGGAAGGAAGGAAGGAAGGAAGGAAAGAAGGAAGGAAGGAAAGAAGGAAGGAAGGGACTCCGGAAGGAAGGAAGGAAGGAAGGAAGAAAAGAAGGAAGGAAGAAAGGAAGGAAAGAAGGAAGGAAGGAAAGAAGGAAGGAAGGAAGGAAAGAAGGAAGGAAGGAAAGAAGGAAGGAAGAAAGGAAGGAAAGAAGGAAAGAAGGAAGGAAGGAAAGAAGGAAGGAAGGAAGGAAAGAAGGAAGGAAGGAAAGAAGGAAGGAAGGAAGGAAAGAAGGAAGGAAGGAAGGAAAAAAGGATCATTCTAAATCAAAGGAAGAAAGGAACGAAGGAAGAAAGGAAGGAAGAAAGGAAGGCTCATTCTAAATCAGAAAAAGGAAGGAAGGAACTCAAGAACTCAGGAAAGAAGGCAGGAAGGATCATTCTAAATCAAAGGAAGGAAGGAATGAAGGAACTCAGGAAGGAAAGAAGGAAGGAAAGAACAAAGGAAGGAAAGAAGGAAGGAAGGGACTCCGGAAGGAAGGAAGGAAGGAAGGAAGGAAGGAAGGAAGGAAGGAAGGAAGAAAAGAAGGAAGGAAGAAAGGAAGGAAAGAAGGAAGGAAGGAAAGAAGGAAGGAAGGAAGGAAGGAAAGAAGGAAGGAAGGAAGGAAGGAAGGAAGGAAGGAAGGAAGGAAAAAAGGATCATTCTAAATCAAAGGAAGAAAGGAACGAAGGAAGAAAGGAAGGAAGAAAGGAAGGCTCATTCTAAATCAGAAAAAGGAAGGAAGGAACTCAAGAACTCAGGAAAGAAGGCAGGAAGGATCATTCTAAATCAAAGGAAGGAAGGAATGAAGGAACTCAGGAAGGAAAGAAGGAAGGAAAGAACAAAGGAAGGAAAGAAGGAAGGAAAGAACAAAGGAAGGAAAGAAGGAAGGCAGGAAGAAAGGAACTCAAGAACTCAGGAAGGACGGAACAAAGGAAGGAAGGAAGGAAAGAAGGAAAAAAGGAAGGCTCATTCTAAATCAGACGATGGAAGGACGGATGGACGGACGGAAGGAAGGAAGGATCATTCTAAATCAGACGAAGGAGGGAAGGAACGAATGAGAACATGGTGTGACTGGTCTGGTATAAACAAAGTCCGGTAGTCCAGATCTCAACCCCACTGAAGACTTTTTGGAGGATCTACAACAAGCACGTGATCGGGCGTTCACATACTTTAAGGTACAAATTTATTACATCACTATAGTGTTGCTATGACAACCATGTTGTGCATTACGTGCTTTTCCATTCACTGATCCTTCTTCAACGTCCCACCTATGTTTGACTCAGTGATGGATCAGGCCTGTTAGCATGAGTTCCAGATAAACTGACCGAATTTGGACCGGACACCTTCGTTTTCCAAATCAGTGGAGCCCAAAACATCTGGAGGAGTTATTAGCGACACGGCCGAGCAGACGCTCCAGTCAGATGGGTCATAACAAGCATCCATGCTGCACGTGGACGAATGATCCGCTCCAATCCAAACACCAAAATGATCTGTACTGATCAGCAACAGCAAGGGAGAAGTACACTATGTGGGCAAAAGTATTTGGACACCTGAGCATGAGCTTTTTGGACTTTTATTAAATATCGAGTGACCTCTGTGTGATCTGTTTCAGCTATAATGACAACCACTCTTTTCAGAAGGCTTCTCACTTGAGTTTGAAGTACAGTATGTCTGTGGGAATTTGTGCTCATTCTGTCAAAAGTTGACAGCATGGCTGGGCACTGATGTTTCAATGGGCGCAAGGCACACAGTAACACCCTGGAAGGGGTGCCAGTCCATCGCAGGTCAGACACACACACACACACACACACACACACATACACACACCCATTCACCTATAAAGCAATTCAGTGTCTCCAATTAACCTGACTGCATGTTTTTGGACTGTGGGAAGAAACCGGAGCTCCCGGAGGAAACCCACGCAGACACAGGGAGATGTTTTACCACCACTGTAGCCTGGGGCCTCGGTCACCCATAAAACTCCCAAAAAATAGCCAATCGTGTCTATGTGTGGATGCCCGAGTGACTAATAGCACTACTGGGAATTCGAACCCTAGATCCCAGCAGTAGTTGGTTAGCGCAATTTACTCAACTATTTACAGACCATCAATTTTCAGTGACTTTTGTTTAATAAATAAATAAATACAAACAGTTGACAGTGTCAAGACCATCATGACAAGCATGTAGATATTTTATTTGTGGTAAATTTGATGGTAAAATGTCTAGCTTAGCTACCTTATTAAAATAAAAGTGGTTTTTAATGCTGATTACTTCCCAGCACAGACGATGACGTAAAAGTTTGGGAATTGCGGTGCATGAAGCCACTAAGACGTGAGCTAAAAGCATGAACCCATTTTCTCGGAGATCTTCTCTGGCTAACAGCCTCTCCGGCGCGTGTGGATGGAATAATATTGCCCAGTTCTGAGTCATTAACCGCGGCCCGTGTCATTCCTCCGCTGTGGACTCTCCTCGGTCCAGCCTGTTTAATGGCTGCTGATCATTCTCCACTGTTTCTTAATTAGGTTTGGGTGCTTTTAAACTTCTCCACACACATCACAGCTCTCTCACACTCTCTCTCTCTCACCTTCTCTTTCTCTCTCTCTCTCTCTCACTCTCTCTCTCCCGTGGTGGCTGGGTGTAAAAGCCTAAACTGCCCGAGCCATCGCAGACAGGAAACCAGCGTTTTGCAGAAGATCCCAGAGTTCTCGTGTCCGAGGGCTGAAGGAAAATTGAGAATTACGGAGCAGTAAAAGCTCGGCTGATCATTACATGTGATCACTGAACATGCAGGGAGTGGAGAACATACCAAAGGCTTCTAATGATATTCCAAATAGATCAAGTCGGAATAATTATTTCGGAATGAATTAAGTTTGTATGTATTTACCAACCTACTTATTTACCTACTCATCTACCTACCTACCCACCCATCTACCTACTTATTTACCTACCCATCTACCTACATACATACCTTCCTACCTACCTACTTATTTACCTACCCATCTACCTTTCTACCTTCCTACCTACTTATTTACAAACCAATATACTTACCTACCTACCATCTACCTACTTATTTACCTACCAATCTACCCACTTATTTACTTACCCATTTACCTACCTGCATGCCTACCTACCTATGCACTTATTTACCTACACATCTAACTACCTATTTAACTACCTACCCATCTACCTACTTATTTACCTACCAATCTACCTACATACTACCTACCTACTTATTTAGCTACCCATCTACCTACCTACCTACCCATCTACCTACTCATTTACTTACCCATTTACCTACCTGCATACCTACCTACCTATGCACTTATTTACCTACACATCTATCTATCTATCTATCTATCTATCTATCTATCTATCTATCTATCTATCTATCTATCTATCTATCTATCTATCTATCTACTTACCTATCGATTTACCTACCTATTTACCTACCTATCAACCTACTCACCTACCTACTTACTTACTTACCTATCTATTTATCTACCTACATATCTACCAACCTACCTACTCATCGACCTACCTACATATCTACCTACTTAACTATCTATCACTGTTTACCTACCTATTCACCTACTCATATACCTACCTCCCTATCTACGTACTTAACTATCTATTTACCTACCTATCTACCTATCTATTTACCTAACTGTTTACCTATTTATCTACCTACCTACCTAGTCTTGTCACTGCTTGGTCATTATACCAGTAGACCATATGGTCTAAAATATCTGGACACCCGAGAGTAAGATTGACAGACATTCTATTCTGTCTTGTTACACCACCTCAAGCAGCAGCTACTATGAAGCACCAGAAATCGTACATTTACACATCATGTAGCTGATAGGATGTGAAAATCCTTCAGGTGTGCTGTGTAAACAGCGTCCGTCTAACACCGTCCTTCATATACGACCAGATAACATATCATCTAAGTGTGAATCGTTGTCTTACAAGTGAGGAGAGCGGCACTGGAAAAATAAACATGATCATAAATTGTATGAAAAGATATTAGGCACTTTGGTTGCTATGGTAACAAGACAGGCATCCCTACATCGAGTAACACAAAGGAATCGGACACCATCGTAACCTGGATTCCTTACAGAAACAGAAATGAGAGATATTTTTAACGGTGTTTTTCCTTCCTTTCCTTTGTATAAAATAAGATTATTGGTTTACATCTTCCATGCAGGGCGCTCGGGTGGCGCAGGGGTAAATTAGGCTAAAATATCAAGGTGTCCATAAGGGTGGCACAGTGGCTAAGTGGGTAGCACTGTCGCCTCACAGCAAGGTGGTCCTGGGTTTGATCCCCAGGTGGGGTGGTACGGGTCCTTTCTGTCCTTAAGACATTTTTGCTGGATATCAGTCACTGTCGTCTACGAAACAATCTGATGTTTGGAGAAACCTGTGAGGAATTTCAGCTCAGGATGGAAACTGAGGACAGAAGTGTGTTCCAAATCACACACTGCTGTACTTAATAGAATGTGGAATGAAAGCAAATATGTAACATTTAAGACAACAAAGAAACCATCAAAGTAACCAACAAGGCAACCATTAAAGAAACCATCAAAGAAACCATCAGGGTAACCAACAAAGAAACCATTAAGGTAACCAACAAAGAAACCATTAAGGTAACCAACAAAGAAACCATTAAGGTAACCAACAAAGAAACCATCAAGGCAACCATTAAAGAAACCATCAAAGTAACCCACAAGGTAACAAACAAATAAACCATTAAGGTAACCAACAAAGAAACCATCAAGGCAACCATTAAAGAAACCATCAAGGTAACCAACAAAGAAACCATTAAGGTAACCAACAAGGCAACCATTAAAGAAACCATCAAGGTAACAAACAAATGAACCATTAAGGTAACCAACAAGGCAACCTTTAAAGAAACCATGAAGGTAACCAACAAATAAACCATCAGGGTAACCAACAAAGAAACCATCAAGGAAGCCAACAAGGTAACAAACAAAGAAACCATTAAGGTAACCAACAAGGCAACCAATAAAGAAAACATCAAAGAAATCATCAAGGTAACCAACAAAGAAACCATTAAGGTAACCAACAAGGTAACAAACAAAGAAACCATTAAGGTAACCAACAAGAAAGCCATTAAATAAACCATCAAAGAAACCATCAAAGTAACCAACAAGGCAACCATTAAAGAAACCATCAAAGAAACCATCAAGGTAACAAACAAAGAAACCATCAAGGTATCCAACAAGGCAACCATTAAACAAACCATCAGGGTAACAAAAAGAAGGTTCTGGGTTCGATCCCCAGGTGGGGCAGTTCGAGTCCTTTCCTGTGCATGTTTGCATGTTCTCCCCGTGTCTGTGTGGGTTTCCTCCGGATGCTCCGGTTTCCTCCCACAGTCCAAAAACATAACAAAAGCTAATTAGAGACACTGAATTGTCCTATAGGTACCTGGCCGCTAGGATGCATAAACCAGTGCATTGTAGTGCCGGTCCCAAGCCCAGATAACTAGGGAGGGTCGTGTCAGGAAGGGCATCCGGCGTAAAACTGTGCCAAATTAATAATGAGGATCACGATCTGCCAGCGACCCCTAACGGGAGAAGCCGAGAAAATAGATGGTGTCAAGGTGTCCATAAACTTTTGGTGACTTGTCTTTGGATTGTATGAAAGTTGTTTGCACTGCACGGAAATACAACCAGGGTTTAATTTAATATCTGTTTTACACTATCTTGGACCAGACAGTTGATTAGTGCTTTCATAATTAACCATGTATGACTGGAATGAACTGACGACTAATCAATAATAAAATCCTTCGCTAACGACTGTGATGTCCGATTTTAATCGACTTGTTCGATTAGCTGTTCTGACCAGACTGACCAACCAACTCGAAACAGTGAGGACTCTCATACAGACTGAATTTAATAATGTCAAGGGTATCAAGGAGCATCGAGGAGCATCAGGGTGGGTGGCACGCCTGGCACACATCACCCTGCTCAGCTAAATCAAAAAGAACTGAAAGAGATCAGAACAGAGATGATATTAATAGACTTTGCTGATGATCTTGCCTCACTGCTGCCCTCTAGTGGTTCTGTCATTCTCTAGAGGTTTTCGAATACTTATAGATGACCTCTTTTTAGCCCTGATTATGCAGATATCATGCCACATGATCATTGTGTATAATTATTAGATTTTACTTCGCTAAATTATGCAAGGCATATGTGTCAGATGGTGTCTCAAATGTGACCTAAGATATTTTCGCTGGATATCAGTCACTGTCGTCTACAAAATGATCTGATGTTTAAAGAAACCTGTGAGGAATTTCAAAAGCACTATGTAACACGTGTGGTTTGAAACCATTAAAGAAACCACCAAGGTAACTAACAAAGAAACCATCAAGGTAACCATCAAAGAAACCAACAAAAAAAACATCAAGGTAACCAACAAGGTAACCAACGAAGAAACCATCAAGGTAACCAACAAAGAAACCATCAAGGTAACCAACAAAGAAACCATCAGGGTAATCACCATGGTAACCAACAAAGAAACCATCAGGGTAATCAACAAAGAAACCAACAAAAAAACCATCAGGGTTATCAACAAAGAAACCAACAAGGGAACCAAAAGAAAACAAAAAACAACAACAATTAAACCAACAAGGAAACCATAAATGTAACCAACAAAGAAACCAACAACAACAAAAAAACATGTAAGAAACCATCAAGGTAACCATCAGGGTAACCAACAAGAAAACTCTCAAGGTAACCAACAAGGCAACCATTAAAGAAACCATCAAGGTAACCATCAAAGAAACCATCAAAGAAACATCAAGGGAACCAACAAGGGAACCATAAAATAAACATCAACAAAACCATCAGGATTATCAACAAAGGAGCCAACAAAGAACCAACAAAGTGACCATCAAAGAAACCATAATGTTAACCATCAAGATGACCATCAGAGTAACCAACAAAGAAACCATCAACATAACCAACAAAGAACCCACCATGTTAACTATCAAGGTGACCATCAGGGTAACCAACAAAGAAACCATCAGGGTAATCAACAAAAAAACTATTAAAGTAACCATCTAAAAAACCATCAAGGTAACCAACAAAGAAACTATCAAGGTAACCAACAAGGTAACCAACAAAGAACCCATCATGTTAACTATCAAGGTGACCATCAGGGTAACCAACAAAGAAACTATCAAGGTAACCAACAAAGAAACTATTAAAGAAACCATCTAAAAAACCATCAAGGTAACCAACAAAGAAACTATCAAGGTAACCAACAAGGTAAATATCAAAGTAACCATCAGGGTGATCAACAAAGAAACCAACAAGGTAATCAACAAAGAAACCATTGAGGTAACCATTAAAGTAACCAACAAAGAGACCATCAGGGTAACCAACAAGGTAATTATCAAGGTATCCAACAATGATCCACAGCACAGTTCTTGTATACAACGAGCACTCAACTTGCCATGAGGTTCAGCTGTGGATCATTAACTCCACTCACTGTCCAATCACCATGAAGAGGCGTTGACTTGTCATCATAAACACTTAAACCATGTGCTCCCGGAGGCAGGGGGCGTGGCACATACACATAGGACATAAGTTCTCGGAGCACAGAGAGGCTGGATCCGTGACAGACTCCATATCTTTATATCGTATCTTTTCTCCATCCTGACCAGGCTAGTGGCACTGCCAAGACCCAGCTAGCACACACCACCGTGCCACCCGGGTTCCATTTCTCACTCAAAAACAGAATGAAGCTCAGAAATAATGCCACCAAATTGTAAGTGGAACTAAGAGCTGATGCAGACGTTTATGAAGCGAGCCATCTGTGTACGGGTCTCAGTGGAGCCGGCTAAAGGAGAGCAGCAGGAACCAGGCAGAGCACAGCTCATTAGGAAGGCAGAAAGAAGAACAGCAAGTCGCCTCTCTCGCTCTCTCTCATGCTCTCTCTCTCTCTCTCTCTCTCTCTCTCTCTCGCTCTTTCTCTTGCTCATTTCTGCAAAATTCGCCACTTACATCCACCAACACGACTCCTACCAGCCGAGCATCATTTTCCTTCCTCATCCCCCTCCCACCTCTCTCTGTTTTTTTTTTTTTTTTGCTCATATCCTGCCTGAATTAGATAAAGCGCCGGGATTCGTGGCTATCGCGGTTTTAATATGAGAGCTGTGCCCGCCGGCCAGCATTAGCAGCGCTCAATGTGGGTTTTTTTGGGCTATCGAATCCCTAGAGAGGGACACCAGCATAGAAGGGGGTGAATATCTCAGAGTTAAATAACATTTACAAAACACTCGCTGTACACAAGAACCTAATTTAGAGAGATATTAAAAAATCAGCGAGCCTGCACAGGGGAAAGTTATGAATATCTAAGGTTAGGGGAAGGGTAATCTCGTAAGGCCAGCCGTCTTCTCCAACCAGATTTGATGTCTGCAGGAATTTGTGAGGAGTCGTGGGTCAAAGTCAAAGCGAGAATTGTGGGAGTCTGTCTATTGTTCCTGAACACAGCAGCTAAAGCAGGACAAGTTTCAAATCACACAGTGTTATATGGAAACATATGTCTAATTAGCACTAAGAATTGTATAGTTACACACTATAGAACTCGGAGAATATGAATTAAAATGCAGCCAGAAAATCGCTCGGGTGTGCTGTGTAAACAATGTCTGTCGAAGCAATAAATGACAGTCACTGTACTTAACAGCATGTCAAATGTAAGCACTAAAGATGGTGTAGTTACACACAATGAATTGCACTCAAGATGTGGTTTGAGACGCAACCAGGCAGTCACTCAGGTGTGCCGTGTAAACAATGTCTATCTACTGCTGACCAGATAATGTATAAGTTAAGTGTGAGGACATGGGTCAAAATCAAAGCAAGAATTGTGTGAGCTCAAGAGAAACGGCAGCTGAAGCAGGACATGTTTCAAATCACACAATGGTATAGTTACACACTACTGGAGAATGTGGTTTGAGACGCAGCCAGGAAATCACTCAGGTGTGCTGTGTAAACAATGTCGGTCAAAGCAATAAACAAATGACAATAAAAGAAAGATGTAAACAACAAGCGTAGAAAACGATGCAGTAAAACGAGTGCTTTAAAAGCTGACGGCATTCTTTAGATGTGGCATGTAATAATGTTTACAATATTTATTAATAAATGCAAATGTAAATGTGATGTCACCCATAAAGGGTGTAAAACAATATTTTGGTGCATTGAAACACCTCTGACAGATCCGAATCGAAATTCAAATTCATTTATACAACCAATTTTCTTTGGAAAATACAGATTATACACTATACTGCCAAAAGTATTCACTCACCCATCCAAATCATGGAATTCAGGTGTTCCAATCACTTCCATGGCTAAAGGTGTATAAAACCAAGCACCTAGGCATGCAGACTGCTTCTACAAACATTTGTGAAAGAATGGGTCGCTCTCAGGAGCTCAGTGAATTCCAGCGTGGTACCGTGATAGGATGCCACCTGTGCAACAAGTCCAGTCGTGACATTTTCCTTATAACAAAGTGGAAGCGATTGGAAACGACAGTCAATCGCTACAGACCTCCAAACTTCATGTGGCCTTCAGATTAGCTTAAGAACAGAGTGTAGAGCTTCATGGAATGGGTTTCCATGGCTGAGCAGCTGCATCCAAGCCTTACATCACCAAGTGCAATGTAAAGCGCCGGATGCAGTGGTGTAAAGCACGCCGCCACTGGACCCTAGAGCAGTGGAGACGTGTTCTCTGGAGTGACGAATCACGCTTCTCCATCTGGCAATCTGATGGACGAGTCTGGGTTTGGTGGTTGCCAGGAGACGGTACTTGTCTGACTGCATTGTGCCAGGTGTAAAGTGTGGTGGAGGGGGGTTATGGTGTGGGGTTGTTTTTCAGGAGTTGGGCTCGGCCCCTTAGTTCCAGTGAAAGGAACTCATGCTCCCAACTTTGTGGGAACAGTTTGGGGATGGCCCCTTCCTGTTCCAACATGACTGCGCGCCAGTGCACAAAGCAAGGTCCATAAAGACGTGGATGACCGAGTTTGGTGTGAAAGAACTTGACTGGCCTGCACAGAGTCCTGACCTCAACCCGATAGAACACCTTTGGGATGAATTAGAGCGGAGACTGTGAGCCAGGCCTTCTCGTTCAACATCAGTGTCTGACCTCACACCTCACACCTCCTAAACCTTGTGGAAAGCCTTCCCAGAAAAGTTGAAGCTGTTATAGCTGCAAAGGGTGGCCGACATCATATTAAACCCTATGTATTAAAAATGGGACGTCACTCAAGTTCACATGCGTGTTAAGGCAGACGAGCAAATACTTTTGGCAATATAGTGTGTGTGGGATTTGAACACAGCCCTGTACCCTCACAGAAGGAGGCTAACAGGAACGTTGACTTTAAGCCGAATGACCCCGTCTAGACGCCCCTCCAGCCTTGGTTGTTTGTTAGCTTGTTAGGAAGGACAGAGTTGTATGGTTTAATCTCTCCAGTGTCTGTTCTGTGGTCGGTTATTGATCGAGCGTTCACCCTTAGTGAGAGTGATCCCTCACCGAGCCACGCTGCCCCCTCTGATAGGTCCTGACTGATGATCGGTGTCATCGTACCCAGGGGGACGCCGGCTGCACCCGCCACTCTCGTCCTCCTGACATGGCCCGGGGCGGATCGTTTCTTGCTCTGTCCCCTCCGTTGGGCGCGATCGGCGGTTGATGTAGACGCGACGTGCTTTCAGGTTTATTTATTGTGGCCGAGACGCATCTTTAACTGAGCTCGTGGGTCATCGATTCCCAGACAGAGGAAGGGACTGAGGAAGTAGGAAGGAGAAAAGGAGCCATCTATCTGAGTTTAAAGATCTGTACCAAGACCTTAATTCCAGCTGCCGATAGCCAATCAGGTGGAAGCATTTATCTACATTAACAAAGATTTTCTGTACGTGATGAGCTGATCAAGACGACTGGACTCGGCTAGATCAAAAAGCAAAGATCACATGAGGCGTGAGACTGTGGGTCTGTCTAAAAACCGAGTAAGCTGCCTTGCTGCCTACTGCCTACCTGATCAGCTGCCTCAGTAGAGAGAATTCTAATAAGACATCAAACTCATAAGGCAGATCATTTAGACGCACTAATTTAGACCTGTCCTCTTCTCAGGAGTGTAAGATTATAAAAATGCGAGTAGAGGGATCACTAGGTTTTCAGACAGGAAGGTGTAGATGAACTAGGCTTGTCCTGTCCAACATGATGCTTTTTTGACAGAATGGGCACAATTCCCCACAGACAGGTTCTAAACTCTTCCAGAAAGCATCTCTAGAAACGTTAACGGTTTAATAGTTGCGAAGAGGTGGACAATTACATGATGATGCCCATGATTTGGAAATAGGACGTTCTACAAGCCATCAAGGGTCTAAATTACTAGGTAGGAAGGTTCCGTTCAACTGTAGCATACACCAAAAAAATGGTACCGGCTTAAATGCTAGATCTTTAAAGCAAGAGTGTACTACAACAAGTTCTACAATGTCAGAATATATACACCAATCAGACATAACATTAAAACCACCTCCTTGTTTCTACACTCACTGTCCATTTTATCAGCTCCACTTACCATATATTAGCACTTTGTAGTTATACAATTACTGACTGTAGTCCATCTGTTTCTCTACATACTTTTTTAGCCTGCTTTCACCCTGTTCTTCAATGGTCAGGACCCCCACAGGACCACCACAGAGCAGGTATTATTTGGGTGGTGGATCATTCTCAGCACTGCAGTGACACTGACATGGTGGTGGTGTGTTAGTGTGTGTTGTGCTGGTATGAGTGGATCAGACACAGCAGCACTGCTGGAGTTTTTAAATACCGTGTCCACTCACTGTCCACTCTATTAGACACTCCTACCTAGTTGGTCCACCTTGTAGATGTAAAGTCAGAGACGATTGCTCATCTATTGCTGCTGTTTGAGTTGGTCATCTTCTAGACCTTCATCAGTGGTCACAGGACGCTGCCCACGGGGCACTGTTGGCTGGATATTTTTCGGTTGGTGGACTATTCTCAGTCCAGCAGTGACAGTGAAGTGTTTAAAAACCAGCACAACACAGACTAACACACCACCACCTGCAGTGTCACTGCAGTGCTGAGAATGATCCACCACCTAAATAATACCTGCTCTGTGGTGGTCCTGTGGGGGTCCTGACCATTGAAGAACAGCATGAAAGGGGTCTAGCAAAGCATGCAGAGAAACAGATGGACTACAGTCAGTAATTGTAGAACTACAAAGTGCTTCTATATGGTAAGTGGAGCTGATAAAATGGACAGTGAGTGTAGAAACAAGGAGGTGGTTTTAATGTTATGGCTGATCGGTGTACCTGCTATATGTGAATATGAATGTAAGCTGCACCACAATCCCTCTTTATTTGGCCTCTTATCAAACCAGAGCTTTAATGTTTGAGAGCTTCTCAGAAACTGAAGGTGTGTTTAGAGTTTCCTGCCTTGCTGTGAGTTTTGATCAATGGCAATTACTGGGCGCTCAGCCAGCGTTTTCCTCTTCACCTGAGCGTGTCCTCGACTCTGTCTTCTCATTATGATTCAATAAAGCACGGCAAACAAAGCCTGAGATCCTGCCTCGATACCTCTAAACCTATTATCTCTGCGCTTCTAGCTCCTTCTCCGTGACAAATTGGAGTGAGCGTTAAACGCGATGGAAAAACCAGCCTGAAGTTTCAGTTTTCGCTCCGTGTGACGTTCACCAACTAAGGGATTTGCGCACCTCCCTGCGGTCCCTGTCTGAAAACCTAATGAGCTGCCGTGATGCCCACTGCCTACCCGGGCAGCTGCCCGGTAAAGAGGATTCTAACTGGGACTGAACTGTAGAAAGCGGATTATTTACACAGTAAATATGCAATCAGCTTTCCCCACCTAGCTCTGCAGTTTTAGCTCACTAAGCTAACACAGTTAGCCTCAGGCCATTCAAACCAATGGGCTGAGGCGGCACAACACGTCTCTCCCCATGTACCGAATTTACTAATAAACGACACTCGTGCACCTTTATACACATTAAGAACTGCGTTAGCTGCTCCGCTTTCATCCATCATATGAGAAAGTTGTGTCGCAGTGAATTCTGGGATTGCGGGGATTATTTGGTCATAATAAGGCGTCTCAGTAAAAGCATTTGAATGTATCTCAGAATTTAGACATGCCTTCTTTTTAGGGTTAGGGGTTAGGGTTAGGATTAGGTTTATGGTTATGTTTAGGGTTTAGGGTTAGCATTAGGTTTAGGGTTATGTTTAGGGTTAGGGTTAGAGTTGTGGTTAGGTTTAGGGTTAGGTTTAGGGTAAGGGTTAGGTTTAGGATTCAGGTTTAGGGTTTAGAGTTATGGTTAGGGTTTAGGATTAGGGTTATGATTAGGGTTTAGGGTTATGGTTAGGGTTATGTTAAGGTTTAGTGTTAGGGTTATGGTTAGGTTTAAGATTTAGGATTAGGTTTAGAGTTAGGGTTTAGGGTTAGGATTTAGGGTTAGGTTTAGGGGTTAGGGTTAGGTTTAGAGTTAGAGTTTAGGGTTAGGGTTATGGTTAGGTTTAGGGTTATAGTTAGGGTTTAGGGTTAGGTTTAGGGTTATGGTTTAGGGTTATGGTTAGGGGTTAAGGTATAGGGTTAGGTTTAGAGGTTAGGTTTAGGGGTTAGGGTTAGGTTTAGGGTTAAAGTTTGGGTTTAGGGTTATAGTTAGGGTTGAAGTTAGGGTTATGATTAGGGTTTAGGGTTATGGTTTAGGGTTATGGTTTAGGGTTAGGTTTAGGGTTAGGGTTATGGTTAGGGTGACGTAAAATGCTTCTATGTAGAGAGATCATCAGGTTTTCCAGGGTTAGGGTTTAGGGTTAGGTTTATGGTTAGGGTTAGATTTAGGGTCTAGGGTTAGGGTTAGGTTTACGGTTTAGGGATGTGGTTAGGTTTAGGGTTAGGGTGATGTAAAATGCTTCTATGTAGAGAGATCACCAAGTTTTCAGTGGGTAGCACTGTCACCTCACAGCAAGAAGGTCCTGGGTTTGATTCTCAATCCCACAGCTTGCACGTTTGACAAGCATTGATGCTCTAATCAGAGAATGCAGGACACTTTTTGGAGAACATCATGCATTTATGTTAAAGCTCTTCCATCCAGACTGGATGTGAACGCTGCACTGCCCTCAGCACAAAAACCCTGCCATGTCATGCCCGATGCCAGCCTTTAATTACACTGTCGCATACACAAAGGTCAAAGTCATTTACGCTCAGCGCCGGCTGCCTGTTTGAACAGGGATCAAATCGGATAAAACCGAACGGCGCTGCATTTTCTGGATTTTAGCGCTGTGAACTATGGGAAAGTTCCAGTTCACGTGATCAGACTGGCATTGATCTGGCGCTCGGCAATCGCAGGCACGAGTGATACAAGCCCGGTAATCCTGCTATGTTGTATTTCATTAAAGTTTAGCCTGCAGATGAATGAGGGTTTGTTTGTTTTGCTCCGCTGCTGTCGTCTGCACATTATGACGAAGGATTTGGAGGGTTTATGACACAGATATTTCACATGAAGACATTTAGAGGAACGAATCCAGGAAGAGAGATTAAGAGGACGGAGAAAATAAACGGATATTAATGAAAAAAATATTGCATTAACTGAAGGAATCTGTTGCCATCAAGGTTCTAAATAACTAAGAAAGAAGATTCATGATTGGTAGACCAACTAGGTAGGAGTGTCTAATAGAGTGGACAGTGAGTGAACATGGTATTTAAAAACTCCAGCAGCGCTGCTGTGTCTGATCCACTCATACCAGCACAACACACACTAACACACCACCACCATGTCAGTGTCACTGCAGTGCTGAGAATGACCCACCACCTAATTAATACCTGCTCTGTGGTGGTCCTGGAGAGTCCTGACCAATGAAGAACAGCATGAAAGGGGGCTAACAAAGCATGTAGAGAAACAGATGGACTACAGTCAGTAATTGTAGAACTACAAAGTGCTTCTATATGGTAAGTGGAGCTGATAAAATTGACAGTGTAGAAACAAGGAAGTGGTTTTAATGTTATGGCTGATTGGTGTATACATACACTATATGAACAAAAGTATTCGGACGCCTGACCATGAGCTTGTCGGACGTCCCATTTCAAAACCAAACTGTATTAAAACAGAGCAACTTTTAAGTATTATTTGTCTGTGGGGATTTGTGCCCATTTTGTCAAAAGAGTGCTTGTATGGCTGGGCACTGATGCCGGTCAATGATTGGCTCATTCGTCAGGGTTGGATGCCTGAGGGGATTCCTCATAACTGATGCAATTGTGACCTCTGCTGGCTGATTAATGCACTGCACATACACAGGGGATAATGGAGTTCGATGCGTGACTCTCCATGTGCGAGACCGAGCCCCATATGAACTTGTCTTGTGCAGGTGAAAAGATGCAATCAGATACTGTACGCATGTCGGAGGGTGCATGTGTTAGTCACGGCTCTCCTCAGTAAGGGTTGGGGTCAGCAACAGTACAGAGGACGCGAAATGCAGTGTAACTGAGTTTCATCAGCTTCTAATTTAATCTCATTTTTTTAAACCTTGGCCTCTTTGAATAGAGTGATGGTTTGTGTTCTCTTCTTGAGCTTGGCAAGAGACAACTGTTCCACACTCTCTATATATGGGCACAGGAAAGTCACCATCTACAGTGAATCATCATATCTGACCATAAATAAGGAAACCATGTACAAACAAACCGGTTTATTTTCTCTGCCTGTGTGGAGGTTTTTGGAACAGGACGAGCCCGGCGGATGAGAGTGAGATATTATCAGGATTGAAAGCTCGCTCATCTCCGCCGTGTTAAGTGGCCAAATCGGCCTTGGGGAGATTAAAGCCGCGCACCCGTCGCTGTGTTTATCCAGCCGGAAGAGAGAACAGTGGCACTCCGAACACCTGAAGATCGATAACGTCTACACCAGCGCTCGGCGTTATCTGTGTAGCACAATCCCGGCCTGTTTCTGACAAAAAGAACACGCCGTGTACAGACGCCTTCGTTCCTGCGGGGACGCCACCATCCTGAGATATCAGAGAGACAGACGGCAGGCTCGTCTACACTCAAAACCTCTGATAAGACATGAAACGGATCAGCGTCGAGCGATTTGCTGTCGACACCTAACTGACGAGCCGAAGATCCAGCGGTGGAGGAGGTTATCTGACAGAACGAGCTGTTTCCTGATAACTCGCTTTGATTGCTTCATTTGCCAGCGCCGCACCATTCCTATAAACCCTCGACGATGATCGTCTTCTTAACTTAACGTGGCGGATTTGTCCGATATCCGTAATCAGGAAAAAGTGCTGCCTAAATACGCTCTGCGTCTGGATATGACACTGATCTCTCCCAAAAATCGCTGGTAAAACCCTGAGCCCGGAAATGAATTCGGCTTGTTCGTCTCATTTGTTTTTCTCTCTGTATCACATCATCGTCACTGTGCAACACCTACACAACCGGTCGGCTCTAAATACCACAATCAAACACTGCCAGTCCAGACAGAAGCAGAAACTTACAGGTAACAGTGATAAACTGTCCTATTAAAAGTAATTTTTAGGACTGTAGAACAACTGGAGAGATACATGAAACTAAATGTTCTACAACAAAATGTCTCAGGACAAAAGAAAAATACGTGCTGTTGGTACTCTGGCACCAATAGCACAACAACACGACATACAATCCTAAAGTTAAAACAGAGCTGAAAAATGGCACAGAATGGCCAAATCTTTGAGGTTTGCGACTCTCCTATGTGTCCACTATGAAAAAGATCATAATTGAAACAATTTACTGTTCTGTACACTAATTCCCAGACCACATCTTAACTGTAAAGCATGGTGGAGGAGGCATGATAAAATATATGCATCAAGTAAGAAACAATGCATCAAGATACAGACAGTCATGTCTGTGCAGACCAAGATTTGAACCCCAGGCATACTGTCCAGGGAGTAATAATGCATTGCACCGGACCTTTAGGATAGAGCTGTGGCAAAATAAGTAAAAGTAAAGTAGCATAATAATGATAAAAATAATAATGAAGCGCTCAGGTGGCACAGAGATCTGGGAATCCAGGGTTCAAACCTCAGCTGTGCTATTGGTGTCTGCATAGACATGATTGGCTAATGTCTGGGTGGGGTAACCAAAATAACCTAGCCACTAGGAGGCGCACTTATCATTGCGCTCTCAGTGCTGGTCCCAAACCTGGACAGAGGGCTGCATCAGGAGGAACATCCGGTGTAAAATAATAATAATAATAATAATAATAATAATAATATTAATAATAATAATAATAATAGTAAAACAAATAAAATAATAATAATAACAAAACAATATTAGTAAATAATAATAATAATAACAATAATAAATAAAAATAATATAATACTCATAATAATAGTAATAATAATAATAATAATAATAATAATATTAGTAAAGAAATAAATAATAATAACAATAATAATAATAATAATAATAAAAATAAAATAATAATAAATAATAATATAATACTCATGATAATAATAATAATAATAATAATAATAATTATAATAATAACTATTAGTAAAGAAATAAATAATAATAACAATAATAATAATAATAATAATAATAATAATAATAATATAATACTCATGATGATAATAATTAATAATAATCATAATAATAATAATAATAATAATAATAATAATAATAAATGATTGAGGTTTTTATTTCTCTCTGACCCCGCTCTTAAATGGCAGGAGACCTTTTAGCTTTGTAATATGTGAATTGAGAGGCCATGACCCAAAGTTAAATGGAATTATTCAACATACACACACACACACACACTAAATAAACAATTTGTGTAGCTGCGTGTTTATCTGAGACCCAGACGCT
Organism: Trichomycterus rosablanca; assembly: GCF_030014385.1. NCBI lineage: Eukaryota > Metazoa > Chordata > Actinopteri > Siluriformes > Trichomycteridae > Trichomycterus > Trichomycterus rosablanca. The sequence continues at coordinate 3,808,914 of NC_086008.1, forward strand.
CACAATTAATAGTACAAAGAACTAAAATGCATGTGCTATAAAAGTGTGTGAAGTGCACGTGTGAGTGTAAAGAGTACGAGCGGAGTGTAGCCAAGTAAAAAGAACAACTATATGATAACAGATCCACTCCCGGCACTGTATACTGATGTTTAATGGCTACACTTAATACACTGAGTTACTGTGGTGGATGTGCCAGTGTGTGTGTGTGTGTGTGTCGGAAAGGCCAGGGAGATTCACCGCATCAGCTAAAGGTGAGGAGACCTGCAGGCAGCTGTGAGCCCTCACCCAGGTCTAATGTAGCATGAAATTTTATTCTACTTAGCTCGCATTTCAACCCTGCCCTCCTCAGTAAGAGCGAATCTGATGGCTGTATTGTTTCGCCTCAAGGGCGAGGGAGGTTTTTACCACTCCGTCGACTGCAGATCCCCATTATTGGGCTTTCAATGGGTCATTAACGGGCGTACTTTATTACCGTGAATAATACGTTATTAAATATTGTTTTAAAAATAGACAGCAGACGACTGTACTGATTTGTGCGGCGATTATAACATTTAATCTGTGTCATATCCAAACTCCAACCCCTATAACCGGGTCCCCTGTTGCACCGTAGCGTTCCTATCTGGCAGGTAGACTAAACACCCTCAAATCGGAACTTAAAGTCATTTTGATCCACTTTTAAACGCAGACAGCTCTCAATTTTAGAATTATTAATGCTCTACGGTTCACTTATTTGAAACCTTTCCTGAGCATGAGCTGGAAAAACACTCTGGATGAGACACCGGCACCAAAAATACACTCAGTCTCCCAGGTGTTTCCAACTAGGGTTATTTAAAGAAGCCAATCCACATGCTAGCATGTCTTTGGAAGGCTGGAGGAGACTGGAGTATCCCTAGCAAAGCAACATAAGCACAGAACAGAATATATTTCTCGGCTTGTTTGGAAGCTGGGGTCAGACACAGGGACCAGAGAGGGTTAAGGGCTTTGCTCAATCGCCCAACAGTGGCTGCATGGCAGAGCCGGGATTCAACCCACAACCATTTAATTACTGGCCCAAAGCTCTACCTACTAGGCTACCACACAGCATACAGGAAAAATTCAGGACCCTTGATCCACCCTAGATCTGTGCAGAACCATAAACAACTTCTGCACCACCGTGCAACCCCACAGTTCTACCTTCACAAATAAATTTAAAGGTACTGACGCATGTTCTTATATACACCAATGAGCCACAACATTATGACCACCTCCTTAATATGTGATCAAACATATAAAGACTCCAAAACCCTCTGATGAGTCCTGTAGTATCTGGAACCAGGGCAATACACAGATTTTAACTATCCACACATGCTTGTAAATGCCCAATACGTAAGTGTATCAATACATTTGTCCATATAGTGTACATTTTATTTTGAACATCATTGTTGTCTTCAAGCAGTCACATGAGCCACAATCTAAAAAAAAAAAACGGTTTGGGGAAACGAGAACCACAGTGAGAGCTATAAAGGGACAAAACTCGGGCACAGCAACAATTCATTCAGAAAGTCACAAAAGTGGACCAAAAAGGAAACCACTGAACCCACAGACATTTTGTACTTCAAAGTCTTATGGCAAACCTTCTCAGAAGATCAGAATACCATTTGCTTTTTATAAGGGATGTCCAACAAGCCCACACTCAGGTGTCCAGATACTTTTGGACATATAGTGTATCAAATCTCTGAAGCTGTTTGCCTGCTAATGCATCGTTGTTCCACCCATAGTAATAGTTACCCAGGAGACTCTTAGGACATCCGTCTGACCCTACAAAATCCCCCACTGATCTTCGTCCAGCTCATCCATCTCGCCCGGCTCTCACTCAGGTTCACGTGCGGCGGTCAGTCAGCTCAGGTCAGCTGTGAGACGAAGCCCGTGTTGTAACGTACAGTTCCTGAGCCGTAGTAATGAGTGACACTCTATCTCTCATTAACGCACCGACCGCACTCTCGTCTCCGGCGCGATGTTCACCTGGACACGACACGGCTAAAGGTCGAATCCCGCATGGACGGTTTTGGCAGTGGTCGCTTGTTAAAGGCCGAGAACGGATGTCATTAATAAGGACCGACGCTTTGATTCCTCTCTCAGCTCGACGGCATAGATTTAGCTTTCTAGTTCTCATGAATGCTTGTTTTTAGGTGAGACAGAACAGTTTCCTTCCCTCCTGTTTTCCTTTCTTTCTTCCATCTTTCCCTTTTTCCTTCCTTCCCTACTTTCCCTTCCTATTTTTTCCCTTCATTCCTTCCTTCTTTTGCTCTTTTTTCCTTGCTTCTGACTGTCCGCCCTTTTCATCTCCCTTCTTTTCCTACTTTCCCTTTCTTCCTTCCTTCCCTTATTTCCTTCCTCCATTCTTTCACTATATTCCTTTCTACTTTCCTTCCTTCCTTCTTTTCTTTCCGTTCCCTGCTTTCTTTCTTCTCTACCTTCTCTTCCTTCCTTCTTTCCCCTCCCTTCCTTTCTTATTTTACTTCCCATGCTTCTTCATTTTTCTTCCTCCATTTCTTCTTTTCCCTTCCTATCTTCTTTTCCCTTCCTCCTGCCTTCTTTCCTTCTACGCCTAGTTTCTCTTCCTATCTTCATTTCTTTAATTTTCTTCCTTCAATCCTTCCTTCCTTTTGTGCATCCATCCGTCCTTCCTTTCTTTTTTCTCTTCCCTCCTTTCTTCCCTCATTTCCTTCCTAGCTTCTTTTCCTTCCTTCCTTCCTTTCCTCTTCTTCTTCTCCCTCTTCTTCTTCTAGCAGCTCATTTGTCTCAATCTTGCTCTGCTCTAAACATCCTTCTCTATCACCCGTCACCTGCATGTTCTTCCTCACCTCCTCTAAAACCTCCTCTCTGGCGCTTCCTCTCCTCCTCAGCATCACCACTCCTCTGCACATGTTCAAATCTTCTCAATCTCACTTCCATAATGAACCTAATGAACTCCTTTCTAATCCTGCCCATGCTCATGTTGGCTTCTATGTTTTAATTTGGTAATATTTGGTCATTTGGGGTCCTAACAAGGTCCCTTTCTATTGATAGATGAGGAACAGTGTGGTGACAAGGTGTACACAGCAACAGCTCAGTAACTGAGTCTGTACAAGGCTGACCTGATATAGAAGTGAATAGAAATGGAAGCCGCCAGCGACTAATGGCGAATCGAATTCTCAGCTGCAATCCTTTTATGCAAATGCACGAGTACAGGAGACGTACATTCACACATCCGGGCTCTAGTCTCTCTGTGTGATGTTTACAAGCCTTCCTCTCCTTCCACCGACACAAAACACTCCTTACTTCAGTGGATTTCTGGGTAAAAGGGTTGGAACACGAGACCTGTGGATGAATGGACTGCTGGAAAATAAACTAACAGGATATGTAAAAAAGTGACAGGGCTGTGAATGTGTGTGTGTGTGTGTGTGTGTGTGTGTGTGTGTGTGTGTGTGCGCACATTATTCTTTATGTACTACTCTGTGCATGCTTGATAAGTCATTAACTTTCAGACAGTAGCAGACAGGGACGTGATGTGCTGCTGGGGCACAACACTCGTCTGGATGAAGATTATTACTGTGTACGCAAGAATAATTATATGTGTAATGACTGAGAGTCACAGTGGGTGTGAGGAACATCACATCATTTTTGTGTTTACGATTAAAAATGCTTAGTGTAAATTTTACTCTACTACTAACACAGGGTAGAGTAACACAGGACACAGATTCATCACAGGGCCTCGACCATCCTCTCCCACCCTCAGACATAATCATTCATGTCTGTAGCGGACGCTCAACCGACTGATAGCACTGCAGGATTAGAACCCTGGATCCTGGCAGTAGTGAGCTAGTGTAATATACTGCTGCAGACCCCAAACACCCTTAAGTAATTATTATTATTATTATTATTATTAGAATAATGATAAAAATACTACTACTACTACTACTACTACTACTCATAATAATAGTAGTATACAATATGTCAATAGTAATAATAATATTGTTATCATTGGGGGCCAGTGATAGCTCAGTGGTTAAGGTACTGGACTAATAAACAGAAGGTTGTCGGTTCAAGCCCCGCCACCACCAAGTTGCCACTGTTGGGTCCCTGAGCAAGGCCCTTAACCCTCAATTGCTCATCGTGTTCTGCTCATTGTGTAAGTCGCTTTGGATAAAAGCGTCTGCTAAATGCTGAAAATTTTAATGTAAAATTGTCATTATTGACATAATGATGATGATAATAATAATAATAATAAGAAGAATCATAACCATAATAATTAGGATTATTTAATAATAAAAATATTGTAAAATAATAATAATAATAATACATACATAATAAATAATATTAATATTAAATAAATAATAATATTATTCATAATAAATACATAGTAATAATATTGTAGAAGTCATTGTGCTATTATTATTATTATTATTATTAATAATAATAATTTATTAATTTATTATTATTATACTATTATTTATTTTATAATAATATTATTTATTATGTATGAATTGTTGTTTTAATAATAATAATAATAATAATAATACATACATACATACATAATAAATAATATTAATGTTAAATAAATAATACAAAATAATAATATTGTAGAGGTCAGTGTGCTATTATTATTATTATTATTATTATTATTATTATTATACTATAATTTATTTTATATAATATTATTTATTATGTATGAAATATTGTTAATAATAATAATAATAATAATAATAATAATAAAGTAATAGTTATTATTATTAATATTATTATTATTATTATTATTATTATTATTATTATTATTATTTTGTAGTAGTAGTAATATAATAATAACAGTGAATATTTATATTGTTAACAGTTAAGAATTTGCCAGGTGCTTTTTCCGTTTATAATTATAAAATTATGGCTGTAATTAACCGTTATCACTCTACATGACTTTACTGTGTTGCATTAATAAAGTCTTTAAGACTCTATAAAAGGTCGTTTAAATTTGGGGTTTAATTGGGCGTTTAGTTTATTTAATTCTTAATTCATATACAAAGCCAACAAGGTCAAACATGGAGAGGATTTATAGTTTCATGACGTAGCATCAGGAAATGCTTCAGTTTCAGCTTCACTTTCAGTGTATTGATAACAGGAACACATTTAAAGGTTCAGCACTCTGTCTGATTTATGTGTATTATTCTCCAACATGCTATTAGCTGCTGATGTGATCGATAACCTCACTTCCTCATGGCTGTGTGTATTATTCTACTGTCACTCACTCATTCATTCATTCATCTTGAGAAACCGCTCAGTTGATGTTGCTCTGACCCGTTAAAAGTGTCCATCTCACCGTCAAATAAATGTAATTCTGTCTTACTTCTGTCCAGGGAGATATTTGGAGAAAAGTAGGTCTGTTTTTAAAATTCACAACTTAATTAGAACTTAATGGTGATGCACAACAGCACGTTTAATTGCTGTAGCAGAACAAAACTGAAGCAGAATGAAGCTGAATTACTCAGTGGACAGATTGAAATCAGATCAGGCGTGTGTTTATTTCAGCAGAGCGCTCGCTAACATTACAGATGTTTATGTTTAGGATCATATTAATGCTGGTTCTGTACGGCCAGACTTCTGTTTACACTTTTTATTAAGATTTATTAAGTCATAAATTTGTTAGAAGGGATTTTGGCTTAAATGAAAGTGGGAACAAAATCTCAGGAATGTTAATAATTAACCGGTTAACTAATAAACAACAGCCATTGTTCGTTTAACGGCTGAAATTATTGTGTTTATTATTGGGCACTTGGATGGCACAGAGCAAGGATGTAGCCATGAATTGCACTTGGGGGGGGGGGGGGGGGGGGGGTGTAAGGGGAAAACGTATTGAGATTGGTGCCATATTAACAACTGATTGAAACACTGACAGATCCTTACATTACACATGTTATTATTATTATTATTATTACTATTATTATTATCACTATTATTATTATTTTTATTATTAATTATTATTATTATTATATTATTATTATTACTATTACTATTATTATTATCACTATTATTATTATTACTATTATTTTATTATTACTATTATTATTATCACTATTATTATTTTATTTTTATTATTATTATTATTATTATTATTACTACTACTCTTACCACTACTTCTACTATTGCTACTACTACTATTATTACTACTACTACTACTATTGTTTTATTATTATTAATATTATTATTACTATTATATTGTTATTACTATTATTATTTTTATTATTACTATTATTATTATTATTATTACTATTATTATTATTATTACTATTATTAGTATCATTATTATTATTATTGTTACTATTATATTATTATTATCATTATAGTTATTATTATTACTATTATTATTATTATATTAATATTATTATTATTATCATTACTATATATTCTTACTATTATTATTACTATTTATTATTATTATTATTATTATTATTATTACTATTAAAGAATCTAAAACTAGTAGGAATGTAAGTCAGTCAGGCTGCTGTGTAAGTCAGGTAACACGCTCCCAACTCTGAAACATGATGGTGGTAGCATGTGATAGGCTGCTTTTCAGAAGGTGGAATGGCAATTTGTTTAGGACTAAAATGGTACATCAGGTATTAATATGTGACCTCTAATTCTCAAGATCTACTTTTATTTAAAAATATGACTGGTCATAGGCGCAGCGGTGGTTCTGCGCAGCTCGTAAACTTAAATTCTGCTAACTGCTCACATGTAGTACATGTAATGAATAGATTCAACAGTGGAACACACTATCGCCCGGAGCTAAGTTCATAAAACTGAGGATGTAGAGTAGTACTGATTTGTGCTCACATAAATGACGTGTAATTATTGGCATCAGATTTATTCCTGGTTTTAAGGACAGGGTTATTAGTTCCAGGTTCAATATGTTAGGGAAATAACCCACACTCCAATTGGACGATCGACAATGTGGCTAATTAAAAAACTTCAACGTGTAAATTTTACGATCCAATCAGGTTCAAACGCCTTTTGCTTTAAGTGGTGTAATTTTCTCTTTAAGATCATCTTCACTCATTTAGGATTGTAATTGGTTTCGACTGACTTTGATCGCTCAGCCTAATTGCTTAAAGCGTGAAGTTAAATTATGAGAACGACCGCAGTGTGGTGGTATGATTGAAAAGTGAGAAAAGTAAAACACTAGCTATTCTGAGGTGTCCTTCTGGTTGGATAAAGCTGCAGAACTCATAGCTGCAGTGGCTATGACTGTAAACATCAGCGAGAAACACAAATAGTCTTACTATAAAGGAACTCGGAAGACTCACTCGCAAAAACTGTAAACAAATCTGTGAAATACGGTGGTGGTACTATGTTACACATTGCTTTTTAGAAAGGGAAAAGGGATCTGGTGAGCAGAATGACAGTAGACTAGTAATCAGAAGGTTGCTGGTTCAAACCTCATCACCGCCAGCTTACCACTTGATCAAGACCCCTAAGCAAATGTGGTTTGAAATGGAGACATTCGCGCAGAAAGGTTTGATCCTGATGTAACCACTATTAAACATCTGTGGTGAGGTTTCAAACTGCTGTTCCTTACAGTAACAGCTACGATAGAACAAGAACCTGGAGAGAACAAGAAGAGAGAAATTTTGAGGATGTTTTTCATCTCATAAAGCAAATTGATTTGAGGCGTCCCAAAATAATTCTGACTGTAAAACTGTTTAAACAGGCTCAACTAAATACCGCCCAAGAAGCGCAGTTGTTTTTTTTTATGCATTATTTATTTATTTAGTACTTCCATTCTTGCTTGCTTTTTTCCCCTTCATTCTTTCCCGTCGTTCCTTCCTTCTCTTCTTCTTTTCCCTCGTTTTTCTCCTTCCATCTTTTCCTTTCATCTTTTTCTTTCCGTCCTTCCTTCTTTTTACCTTCTCCTTTCATCCATCTTTACATTTCATGCATCTTTTCATTCCTTCCTTCTCTTCTTCTTTTCCTTCTTCCATATTTTCCTTTCATATTTTTCTTTCCTTTCTATCTTCCTTCATTTCTTTTTTCTCTTCTTCCTTCCTTCCTTATTTCTTCATTTTATCTTCTTCCTTTCATCCATCTTTGCATTTCATCCATCTTTTCATTCCTTCCTTTCATTTTTTCCTTCTTTCTTTCCTTTCTTTGTTTTTCTCTTCATTTTTTACTTTTTCTTTTACTTCTTTTTCTCCTTCCATCTTTTCCTCTCATATTTTTCTTTCTTTTCTACCTTCTTCCTTTCATCTATCTTTACATTTCATCCATCTTTTCATTTCTTCCTTCCTTTCCTTCATTGTCCTTCCTTCTTCCCATCTTTTCTTCCTTCATTCCTTTCCTCCCTCATTCCTTCTTTTTCCTTCCTTTCTTCTTTCCCTCCTCTCTTCCCTGCCTCGTTCCTTATTCTTCCTTCCTTCCTTTCCTCCTTCCTTCCTTCTTTTTTCTTCCTTGCTTCCTTTCATCTTTTCCCTCTTTTTTTTCTTCCATCTTTTCCTTTCTTTCTCACTCCTTCGTTTCCTTCAGCTTCCTTCATTCCTTTCTTCCATACTTCTTTTTCCTTCTTTCCCTTCCTTCCTTTTTTTCTCTTCTCTTACTTCCTTTCCTTCCTTCCTCCCTCCCTCCCTCCTAGTTTAATTGACACAAATACCAGTGACAATCATTAGTACGGCTTATTCTCAGATTAAAATTCAGAATTATTTGTTGTTCCGGGATCGTTCTGTTTTGTCTCGTTCTGTACTCTGTGTTCCTCTCTTCCCTGCCTCGTTCCTTATTTTTCCTTCCTTTCTTCCTTCCTTCCTTCTCCTTACTTTCTTGCTTGCTTATTACTTTTCCTTCCATCCTTTCTTTCCTCCTTTCTTCCTTCTTTCTTGCTTCCTTTCATCTTTTCCCTCTTTGTTTTCTTCCTTCTTTTTCTTTTATTTCTATCTTTCTTCCATATTTTTTCCTTCCTTTCTCACTCACTTCCTCATTCATTCCTTCGTTTTTCCTCGCTTTCTTTTTTCCATCCTTCTTTTTCCTTCCTTCCTTTTTTTCTTTTCTCTTTTCTTCCTTCCTTTCTCGCTTCCTCCCTCCCTCCTAGTTTAATTAACACAAATACCAGTGACAATCATTAGTACGGCTTATTCTCAGATTAAAATGAAGAATTATTTGTTGTTCCGGGATCGCTCTCTTTTGTCTCGTCTGTACTCTGTGTTCCATATTTTTTTCAGTGATTTCTCGAGGCACGACGACTTCTCTGGCCTTTCTGTTCTGTTATTGTTTCTTGTCAGGTAGCTGCTTTAACCTGAGCTGAACTTTAGATGTACCCTGCAGACATCGGACATTTTGGACACTGTGAACAACAGGAAGAACGTGACTGGCATGGGTATGAGAACGTGCCTCAGACGGGGACCTGAGCGCATTTCACTCCGGTAATAAGTGACAGACGTTCACTTACAGCTGGAAACGAACTGGGACAAGAAAATAGGACGCGCTGAGCGTGGGAACATAAGAAATGAGAGCAGCGTGTTTCTGGAGACGTTTGAGGGCCATACATGAAAATGTTAATATTTTTGAAAAGGGATGTCCAACCAGCTGATTCTGAGGTGTCCAAATACTTTTGGTCATACAGTGTCTGATTGTGGGTGATTTTTTAATTCTGTCTGGCATCCCTGAAATAAATGGAGAGATGAAAGGGATCCACGTTTATGCTGATCTTCTTTGAAGAGCTTACTGAAGAATCAGCGGCTTCTCCGCTTCTACATGGAATATCGGATGAGAGGATCGTGCTTCATCAGCTCCGGAAAGACGGAACGACAGAACAGGGGCACCTTCGTCTTGTCTTCGTCCTCCATCAATCATGATTAGAATTCTCCTCCCTTATTTATTTCCCCCTCAAGCCTGTCTGTCTCTTCATATTTCCTTTAATCAGTCCATCCATCAGTCCATCTATTTGTTAATCTATCTATTTATCTATCAGTCCATTTATCAGACCATCTATCTACCTACCTACCTACCTGTCTGTCTATCTATCTATCTATCGATCTATCTATCTGTCTGCCTATCTGTCTGTCCATCTATGTATCTCTGTCTATCTATCTGCCTGTCTGTCTGTCTGTCTGTCTGTCTGTCTGTCTGTCTGTCTGTCTGTCTGTCTATCTATCTATCTATCTATCTATCTATCTATCAGTCTACCTACCTCTTTATCTATTTATTCATCAATTTAGATACGCTGTAGATTTATCTTCGAAGGTTCTTCCTGGTGTATTGTGTGGGTAAAGCTGGCACTGGGAGTCTGTTTATTCCCCAGGGATGTGATAGGCATCTCAATATAAAGTAGAAGACAGACAGCGAGGTAAAAATAGGAGTGAGGCCGGCAGATCTGGCCGGCAAACAGGAGGGTATCAACAACACACTGTGCACATTAAGTAGACATGATGTCTGCACCATGAATATTCAAACAGCTGGGTCTTTGATCAAACCGTCCAACATTTTCTCCCCTGCGATTTCCTTCTCGCTCTGTCATTTTTATTAAGCCTTTCTTATCAGGTGTTATCGCTTAATAACCAGGCCAAAACACCGGGCTAGACGGAGGACGTCTGATACACGAGCAGATCTAAAAACTACTCGAGCAATCACAGAAACCCTCCTGGATAAATTCTTTATAAAATATTTGTGAATAACAGTAAAACTGACCAACTGATTCCTCACCAGTGATCATAATCGATTGTGACCGTATAAACAGAGCTAGTCTGACTGCATTCACAAGCATGACAAAAGAAAAGCCGACTCTCAAGCTCAGCACAGACGAGGAAGGTCAGTCCCAAGATCGTCTGTGAGAACGGTTGTCTGTGAGTACAAAGAACATGGAACACTGGCTGCTCTGTCAAGGTCAGGAATAAAAACCCAACTGTCATCTAATTCAGAGAGGAAATGTGTCTATCTGGTCTAATGTTGTTCATATTCCGTCTTGTCAAACTTCACAGTCTGTCATGAATTAAAAGCTTCTGGAGAGCAGGTGTCACTGCACACAGTCAAGCAGGCTTTATGTCATCATTGGCACCGGAGTAAGCATCGAGAAAGAAGTCTTCAAGGTACAGCATGGATCAGTCTGTGTATATGCTGAAGTCCAATCAGAGGGCATGCAGTGACCCAAAAATGTCAAACCGTCCAATGGCTGTGCAGTATGACTTCAGAATCCAGTCCATCAGACAGTCCAGCGTGCAGAAAAAGCTTTAGTGGTACGTAATCCAACAACAACAAACAGTCAAAATAAACACGCACACCCGCCGAGAAGCGCCTGCCAACTGTGCTCGGCGTTCTCTTGGCGGAAGCAGAAGCGCCCACACACACCGGACGGGCACCAGTCGCCTATTTCAGTCCACCTACAGGCATTTCTGGATGGAAACTATATTATTATCATCATAAAAGTTCTATCATCGCCTTCGGGTTGGCTCGCATCTCCAGTGTCCACCTGGGCTTCCTCCAGAAACTTCAGTCTCATCCCACCTCCAAACAACTTGCAGAATGTGAGTAGGTAAATGTGTGAGGGCATCCTGATCAGAGATACATGAGTGCCCCGTTCAGCCTGTATATACGCCCTGTGACCCAGGGTTTATAGGTGACCACACCACAACCTCAACCAGGATGAAACTGTGAATGAAAATAAATGACGATCATGACTGGGCTAAGAACTCACGTCCGAAACGAAAGAGAAATGCATATCAAATCAAGTCATACAGAGATGCCCTTCCGATGCCCTAGTTTCTCCTGGTGCTGCCTAAGCAAAAGGAACTCCCACTACGAGGTTTAGTCGCTGGTGCATGGAGCACATCTCAAGTCCGAAACTCTATCTGAAATGCCCTCATGCTTTCTGTGATTGTTGTACTTAGTCAAAAATAAAAGCCTAGCTGAATAACAGGCAACTAAAATAGCTGACAAGTTATTGCAAGATTTAATAATCTAAGCAGCTAAAATCTTAATTGGCTACTTGAAACGTCCCTAAAATGTTGTTTATAACACCCTACAATTTACTAGTACCCTGCAGCGTAATCACATGATTGTCTTTGGATCCACCACAATCTTGACCAGCATAAAGCAGTAACTAAAAATAAATAAGTTCAGCCTTTATCAACTATTCCACTTGTTTATTCTAAAGAAGTAATTTCCCCAAATTCAACTTACAACATTATTTGACCTACTCAGCCTACAGCACTTTATCCCACTCATTTATCCTATAGCAATTTATCCCATTAATTCAGCTAACAGCAATATGAAACCTACTCAGCCAACAGCAACATATAACCTACTCAGCCTACAGCATTATCTAACCTACTCAGCCTACGGCTATATATAACCTACTCAGCCTACAGCATTATCTAACCTACTCAGCCTACGGCTATATACAGTGCCTTGCAAAAGTATTCAGCCCCCTTGAACTTTTCAACCTTTTGCCACATTTCAGGCTTTAAACATAAAGATATGAAATTGTAATTTTTTGTGAAGAATCAACAACAAGTGCGACACAATCGTGAAGTGGAACGAAATTTATTGGATATTTTAAACTTTTTTTAGAAATAAAAAACTGAAAAGTGGGGTGTGCAATATTATTCGGCCCCCTTGCGTTAATACTTTGTAGCGCCACCTTTTGCTGCGATTACAGCTGCAAGTCGCTTGGGGTATGTCTCTATTAGTTTTGCACATCGAGATACTGAAATTTTTGCCCATTCTTCCTTGCAAAACAGTTCGAGCTCAGTGAGGTTGGATGGAGAGCGTTTGTGAACAGCAGTTTTCAGCTCTTTCCACAGATTCTCGATGGGATTCAGGTCTGGACTTTGACTTGGCCATTTTAACACCTGGATACGTTTATTTGTGAACCATTCCATTGTAGATTTTGCTTTATGTTTTGGATCATTGTCTTGTTGGAAGATAAATCTCCATCCCAGTCTCAGGTCTTTTGCAGACTGCAACAGGTTTTCTTCCAGAATGGTCCTGTATTTGGCTCCATCCATCTTCCCATCAATTTTAACCATCTTCCCTGTCCCTGCTGAAGAAAAGCAGGCCCAAACCATGATGCTGCCACCACCATGTTTGACAGTGGGGATGGTGTGTTCAGGGTGATGAGCTGTGTTGCTTTTATGCCAAACATAACGTTTTGCGTTGTGGCCAAAAAGTTCGATTTTGGTTTCATCTGACCAGAGCACCTTCTTCCACATGCTTGGTGTGTCTCCCAGGTGACTTTTTATAGATATCTTTGAGAAATGGCTTTCTTCTTGCCACTCTTCCATAAAGGCCAGATTTTTGCAGTGTACGACTGATTGTTGTCCTATGGACAGATTCTCCCACCTCAGCTGTAGATCTCTGCAGTTCATTCAGAGTGATCATGGGCCTCTTGGCTGCATCTCTGATCAGTCTTCTCCTTGTTTGAGCTGAAAGTTTAGAGGGACGGCCGGGTCTTGGTAGATTTGCAGTGGTCTGATACTCCTTCCATTTCAATATGATCGCTTGCACAGTGCTCCTTGAGATGTTTAAAGCTTGGAAAATCTTTTTGTATCCAAATCCGGCTTTAAACTTCTCCACAACAGTATCTCGGACCTGCCTGGTGTGTTCCTTGGTCTTCATGATGCTCTCTGCGCTTTAAACAGAACTCTGAGACTATCACAGAGCAGGTGCATTTATACGGAGACTTGATTACACACAGGTGGATTCTATTTATCACCATCAGTCATTTAGGTCAACATTGGATCATTCAGAGATCCTCACTGAACTTCTGGAGTGAGTTTGCTGCACTGAAAGTAAAGGGGCTGAATAATATTGCACGCCCCACTTTTCAGGTTTTTATTTCTAAAAAAAGTTTAAAATATCCAATAAATTTCGTTCCACTTCACAATTGTGTCGCACTTGTTATTGATTCTTCACAAAAAAATTACAATTTCATATCTTTATGTTTAAAGCCTGAAATGTGGCAAAAGGTTGAAAAGTTCAAGGGGGCTGAATACTTTTGCAAGGCACTGTATAACCTACTCAGCCTACAGCATTATCTAACCTACTCAGCCTACAGCTATATATAACCTACTCAGCCTACAGCATTATCTAACCTACTCAGCCAACAGCAACATATAACCTACTCAGCCTACAGCATTATCTAACCTACTCAGCCTACAGCTATATATAACCTACTCAGCTTACAGCATTATCTAACCTACTCAGCCTACAGCTATATATAACCTACTCAGCCTACAGCATTATCTAACCTACTCAGCCTACGGCTATATATAACCTACTCAGCCTACAGCATTATCTAACCTACTCAGCCTACAGCTATATATAACCTACTCAGCCTACAGCATTATCTAACCTACTCAGCCTACAGCTATATATAACCTACTCAGCCTACAGCATTATCTAACCTACTCAGCCTACGGCTATATATAACCTACTCAGCCTACAGCATTATCTAACCTACTCAGCCTACAGCTATATATAACCTACTCAGCCTACAGCATTATCTAACCTACTCAGCCAACAGCAACATATAACCTACTCAGCCTACAGCATTATCTAACCTACTCAGCCTACGGCTATATATAACCTACTCAGTCTACAGCATTATCTAACCTACTCAGCCTACGGCTATATATAACCTACTCAGCCTACAGCATTATCTAACCTACTCAGCCTACAGCTATATATAACCTAGCATTATCTAACCTACTCAGCTTACAGCATTATCTAACCTACTCAACCTACAGCATTATCTAACCTACTCAGCCTACGGCTATATATAACCTACTCAGCCTACAGCATTATCTAACCTACTCAGCCTACAGCTATATATAACCTACTCAGCCTACAGCATTATCTAACCTACTCAGCCTACGGCTATATATAACCTACTCAGCTTACAGCATTATCTAACCTACTCAGCCTACGGCTATATATAACCTACTCAGCCTACAGCATTATCTAACCTACTCAGCCTACAGCTATATATAACCTACTCAGCTTACAGCATTATCTAACCTACTCAGCCTACAGCTATATATAACCTACTCAGCCTACAGCATTATCTAACCTACTTAGCCTACGGCTGTATATAACCTACTCAGCCTACATCAATATATAACCTACTCAGCCTACAGCAGTTTATCCCACTCATTGAGTCTACAGCATTATCTAACATATTCAGCCCACAGCATTATCAAACCTTCTCAGCCTACAGCAGTTTATCCCATTAAATCAGCCTACAGCATTATCTAGCCTACTCAGTCTACAGCAACATATAACCTACTCAACCTACAGCAATACATAACCTACTCAGCCTACAGCACTTTATCCCACTCATTCAACCTATACAGCAACATAAAACCTACTCAGCCTACAGCATGTTATCCCATTTGTTCAGCTCACAGCATTATCTAACCTATTCAACCTACAGCATGTTATGCCACCTATTTATCCTACATTCATCTCACATATTCGACCTTTAACCTTGTCCAGCCTATTTCATTCAGCTGATGGTATTTATCCTACATATTTAACCCACAGACGTTTAAGTTGTCCATTTAGCTTACAGCATCATGTCTTATGTTTCCAGTAGATAGCAATTGTTGTGGTTTATTTAAGGAGGCATGGTGTAAATCGGGTAACTGGTAAAAGAGGTTGGCCTATCAAAATAAACTAGACATGCATAGATCAGTCATGTTGTAACAAAAAGTAATGTAAAAAGCAAAAAATAAACCGATCAGTAATAACAAAACACAGAGAAAAACACTAGACTATGTTCACAGCTGTTTGCCCTATTTTCACAAAAGTGAAGTTTTTCATATAAAGTCTTGAGTTCATATGACTGACTGTTGTGTCTTTATTAATAATAAAATGTTTGTATCAACTTTAAAGAAAGAAATGTGATGGGTTCCAGTGGGAATGTCCTAAATGCTGAAATGAGAGTTTCTGTGGAAGAAATATCAATCATTTCAAACACAGTCCGTGTTTATAACCAAGCGGATTTTCAGAATTCACACAATAAACATGATGATGAACAGAAATGTATGACATTTGTTCCAATTATTACTGAAAAGAAAAAAAGAACACCTGCAAAAACCATTGAAATCTCACAACTGGCATAAACTACATGCTGATTATGATAGACTATACTGTAAAATCTTAACTTTTCTTTTACTAGCCGTCCATTTTGCATGATTATCTATTTTGTATGACGTCCTACAAGCACCTGGACCTGGACCTGGAGCTCCAGCTACTGCAGCTGTGAATCAGAACTGATTTATAAAAGACTGTTTGTCAGAGAGAGAGAGAGAATAATGAGCAAATCAAAGGGCATTGTTTGATAGATAGAGGCGTAAAAAGAAGATTTAAAGAAGCTCTGATTGTGTGTGAAGCAAGAATCCCACCAATGCTGGTCACTGTATGAGTTGTATAAAGTACATTATACATTATATGGCCAAAAGTAAGTGGACACTTGCTATTATCAGTGCCTGAACCCAGAAATGCTCTTTCACTGGCATTTAAATGGGCACAAACTTTCCACAGGTGATTTAAGCCCTGCCAGAAATGGGGGTTCTGTACAGCCACAAAAAAACTGACCAATGCCATGTTAATGTCCATTAGGACCAAGACCAGGATGGTCAACAAGCTTCAGCAAGGTTTCACTACAGGAGAAGGCATTCCCTAAACTTTTGCCACATTAGAAAGTAGATTCAGCGTCTTATGAATGTTCCTGTATGTTGTAGCATTAACATTTCTTTGTTTTTATAGTACCAAGCGGTTCATCTCTCTCTTCTCCCCCACCATCACTGACAGGATGAATCCAGGCAGGTTGTGTTCTCCTGACATTTGCAGGATCCAGATTCACCAGATGGACCATCAAAAGAAGCGTGATTTATCACGCCAGAAACGTGTTTCCATTGCTTCACAGTGTTTCACAGTGCAATAATGATGCTCTAGGATACATTTTAGCAGGCCAGGCACCCCTGTGTCGATTTACCCCTGTTCCAGAGTCTTAGAAATGACTTCGTACTGCTGTTTAGATCTATATGTGTTCCTTGACTTTAAAGGAAGGATAATTAGGGGAATGGAGGGCTGCTGAAATAAGTGAATTAAATAATTACAAGATGTCTCTACATACTTTTGGCCATACAGTGTACGCTCAGATTCGGATTGAAAAAAAAAAGTAATATAAATAAACATTATGTATTTATGCACTGTCGTCAGGTTCTTTCTGATGGAATCACTCAGTGTGCTTCACCCTGACTTCCTGTCTCTGTCTGTCAGGAACATTAAAGATTTATCAGGCTGGAGCGATGAAATCTTCTCACTGAGGGATAACTTCACCAAAGTGTCTCCTAGAACTGACCCTATCGATGAGCTGCTGTCTCTCACAAACACTTTTAGCCTGGATTTGATTCGGAGACGAATGCAGACTGAAATGTTCTCAGATTTCAATTGTCTGAATGATTAGAATATATTTATATACACCGATGAGACATAACATTATGACCACCTTCCTAACTGACTGGTCCACGGCTATGCAGCCCCATATGCAACAAACTGTAATGCACTGTGTATTCTGATACCTTTCTATCAGAACCAGCATTAACTTCTTCAGCAATTCTTTCTCTGTTTCTCTACATACTTTTTCAGCCGGCTTTCACTCTGTTATTCAATGGTCAGGACCACTACAGAGTAGGTATTATTTAGGTGGTGGAAGATTCTCAGCACTGCAGTGACACTGACATGGTGGTGGTGTGTTAGTGTGTGTTGTGCTGGTATGAGTGGATCAGACACAGCAGCGCTGCTGGAGTTTTTAAACACCTCACTGTCACTGCTGGACTGAGAATAGTCCACCAACCAAAAATATCCAGCCAACAGCGCCCCGTGGGCAGCGTCCTGTGACCACTGATGAAGGTCTAGAAGATGACCGACTCAAACAGCAGCAATAGATGAGCGATCGTCTCTGACTTTACATCTACAAGGTGGACCAACTAGGTAGGAGTGTCTAATAGAGTGGACAGTGAGTGGACACGGTATTTAAAAACTCCAGCAGCGCTGCTGTGTCTGATCCACTCATACCAGCACAACACACACTAACACACCACCACCAGTGTCACTGCAGTGCTGAGAATGATCCACCACCTAAATAATACCTGCTCTGTGGGGGGTCCTGTGGGGGTCCTGACCATTGAAGAACAGCGTGAAAGGAGGCTAACAAAGCATGCAGAGAAGCAGATGGACTACAGTCAGTAATTGTAGAACTACAAAGTGCTTCTATATGGTAAGTGGAGCTGATAAAATGGACAGTGAGTGTAGAAACAAGGAGGTGGTTTTAATGTTATGGCTGATCAGTGTATATTAAATATTATATTTCTCAATAATCGGACTGTGTTAAATTAACCTGGGAAAGACTTCAAAGTCTGTGCATGCTGCTTAATTTAGATACCCAAGTATACAAAACCAAATCAAAATGGTTCAATTAGGTCAGCCACATTCCAGTCTAGGGAAATAAATAAAAAATTAAACCCTAGTAAGTTAAAAGGTAAACCACTTTAACTTGGTTATATATATGACTAGATAAATGCTCATAGCAACACTGCCTAATTTTAGGAGGCAGAACAAATTATGCTCAAAACCAACCCATGAGTACCCAAACTGTACTAAATCAAACAGAATCTTGGTCCTGCAAGACTTCTGAAAAGGTTAACCCACAAAAAACACCATACATTTTACTGCTATACTGTTAATTTGAATGACAGTTTGATGCTGTAGGTAAATCTGAAGTGGATGTACTGCTCCATTCTTCCTCAGTCTATAAACTGTAATATACAATCTCATCCGCGAGCTGATCTCATTGATCTCATTCATAAACCTGCTGGAATCATTCATCACTGCTGGTGCACGAACAAACCCGGTATCAGCTTTTCCACATTCAGGACGAGCTGTGTACAACATTATCTGCTCCTCACAGGCAACAAGGTGACAATCTGAACAGGTCTTCAGATACCCCGCCTGTCCTGTTTACAGCAGTAATATTGTTTTCTAAATATAAACACACTTCACAAGTCTCTTTATTTCTCATTATAGTGACCATGTATGTTTCTGGAACAATCTTACAAAAGCACTAGGTCAGGATAAACACAAAAAGTAAACCTAATGACTTTGTGCCCATTTAGTCACTGTTGAGGTCGGTAATTGATGTTGAGCTGTGACTCCTGGCTCACAACTGATTGTCCAATTCATCCCAAAAGGTGTTCAGTGGGGTTGATGTCAGGACTCTGAACTACTGGAGTTTCTTCACACCAAACTCATCAAGACATGTCTTTATGGACAGTGACAGGACAGTGAGAGTTCTGACACAATATTTCAAAACTCCAGCAGCGCTGCTGTGTCTTATCCACTCATACCAGCACAACACACACTAACACACCACCACCATGTCAGTGTCACTGCAGTGCTGAGAATCATCCACCACCTAAATAATACCTGTGGTGGTCCTGTGGGGGTCCTGACCATTGAAGAACAGCATTAAAGGGGGGTAACAAAGCACACAGAGAAACAGATGGACTACAGTCAGTAATTGTAGAACTACAAAGTGCTTCTATATGGTAAGTGGAGCTGATAAAAATGAACAGTGAGTGTAGAAACAAGGAGGTGGTTTTAATGTTAAGGCTGATCGATGTATAATGCAGAAAAGTTAGTAGTATAAATGCCTATTAAAGTTTTTTATTTGAACTAAAACATTAGCAATACGTTTATGCTTATTAATACACTGGTGATCATGTTTATAAGTACAAAGTGAAATTTAAATAGATATATTCAATAAAAGTAAATTAAATATTAAAAGGTTGTTTAGTAAGTGTTTTCCTTTACAGCGACGTGTGGTTATGGGTTGCAACAAAACGCACTGTTTAGTATCACATAGCCTAATATTACCTGTTTTACTCCCTTTTTTATTGTTTAGCCAACGTTTAATTTTATAAGTGAACTAATGAAACACTCGTGAATGTAAATTGCTTCATAAATCCGAGGTACAAACCTGGTACTCAAACTCTATTTAAATTAAAGTCATTTCGCGTATAAATCTGATGACAAAAAGCTCCTGTGGCTTAAAAACTACGACGCTCCATCTGTGTTCAGACCTGCCGGCTTTTAAACATTAATGGAGGCCATTTCTCTAAGTAATGTCTGAGGTACGCTAATGGATATGTGCTATTGCTATTAGAATGAACGGGCGTGTGAGAAACAGGAGCGAAGTCGCTAAGATAGATGGAGGTATGGATTAAGAGAGAAAAATGAATATATAGGCGAAGCAAAACGAAGGTGGCGGTGGTAACAATGCAGAAATAAATAAATAAACCGAGTAGTCGACGTTGACTTATGGTCCAGACGAAGATTCCATTTGTTCACCTAATTTTAGGTCTTTCTCCTCTCAGCCTGATTAACTATTTACGACACCATCCATCATGCGCTCTATTCAGTCCTGATCATCCTCCGCCATGAATCACGTCCCACTTTTCTACCTCTTCTCCTGTTTCAGATCCAGTGATAAAAGTTTGGGAGCGAAGAGCAGAGCCTCTGTTTGGTTGTTAGCTTCGTTAGCTGTAGCGTTCGCGCCCACACGCCGTGACAGGAAGTCTGGCGTCACTGAACAGACATCAATTATCTCTTACAGAAACAAAGCTTGGCCATCAGAGCCTGAATGAGTGAGAAGGATCCGGTCATTAGCTTAAAGATTAATGTGGAGGGAATAGGGAATATTTAAAGCAGGCGCCTTCTTAAAAGAAAAAGCCGTGTTAGCTTAGCTTGCAGCTCAGCATCACCGAAGCCTTGCTGGACTCTGTTTAGATGGCTTTTCTGATCATTTAACCATTGTGTTCTGTTCAGAACAGGACTGGGCTTGTTTTTAATACTTGAATTAATTTGAAATGAATTGAATTAAATTTTCCAAGGGCGACAGTGGCAGGAAAAACCCCCTTAAAATTACAGGAAGAAACCTTGAG
The DNA here is from genome assembly GCF_030014385.1 of Trichomycterus rosablanca. Classification (NCBI taxonomy): domain Eukaryota; kingdom Metazoa; phylum Chordata; class Actinopteri; order Siluriformes; family Trichomycteridae; genus Trichomycterus; species Trichomycterus rosablanca. The sequence goes on from NC_086008.1 coordinate 3,829,907, forward strand.
AGTTTTATGGAAAAATTAGATTTTATGCTTAATATAACCTGGATATTAGTATTATGTTGCTTGTGCATTAATACTTATAGTTGTTGAATCGTTATGTTAGTGCTTGAGATGTTGCTGGGAGTCTAAAGTACAGAGATAAGCAAATGTCTGTCGTACAGCTGTTGTAAGCAGATAAGAAACATCAGTTAGCACAGAATGGAGGTTCCAACACCCAATGTGACATGACTAGAGCAGTATAAAGAGAGGCCCACAGTTCTGTTCCTTGTTCTTCTTTAGATACACTACTGTAAGAACCCACAATCGTGCCAATGAATTCTCCAATCCAGTCAACTTTTTTCCACAAGGGAAACTCATCATGAACCTCCATCCTCCTTGGGTGCTTTTGAAACCATTGGTACTAGAACTGGTGCATTTTAATATAGGAACTGGGGCTACAAGTTCTCAAACAGGCCGTCTAGACTCTGGCACTGGGATGTTTGATCGTAGAACTGAAACTGCTGGTACTGAAACTTCATATCAACACTGGATTATTTGTTAATGGAGGTGAAAATTTGGTACTAAAACTGGTTGTTAGAGTAAATGTATTTTTTATAAACTTATCTGTACATTCACCCTGACCTCAGAGCTACCTGAAGTTTGTATGAGGTTTGTTCTAATATGATTTTATCAGAATCAGAATACTTTATTGATCCCAGAGGGAAATTGCAGTTCTTACAGTAGCACCCATTTATGTAGAAAGAATAAGCACTAGCAGTACTAGCTTAAAACAAAGAAAATAGTTTAAAAAGTTATTTACACATAATTAAATAATTAAAATGCTTGCGTTAGTATTATTGCACATATGAATACTGAATATTGCACTATTTTATCTTATATTATATTATATTATATTATATCTTATTATTATATTTTTATTTTATGCACTATTTTACTATTTAATCTGGGGTTTTTGTTCTCAAACAGGTACCACAGACGAGTATTAAAACCTCTGGTACTAAACTACAGGAGATACTGTTATTCTGAGACATCTGTAATAGACAATGATAAAACTGCTAATATTACTAGTACTCCTTAAACATGGGACCTTTAGGGCTGAGACAGGAGCGTTCGGTACTGAAAATGGAACCATTTAGCGCAGTGGAAAAAGGCACTCAGTCTTTTGTATGTGACATTTAAAGCCCTCAAAAGTGTTGGACAGACAGTTTACCGATTTTTTTTGGCCTGAATCAATCTGTTTGTATCATTCTGTCCTTTGCTTGTCCATGAGACTCTGTAAACATGCTTTTCATGCTAACCGATGTCCGTCATGCACGGCGCCGTCCTTTAATGGATTACTGTCCGGTTTGGGCTGAGCAGGATGTTTTAAAGGACACAAACTAAATCCCCTAGTGTTACGCCCGGGTCTTTAACAGCATTTAAAGCATTAATTTTAGAATAATGTTACATCAATCAGGCATAACATTATGATTATGATTATGATCCTAATATTGTGTTGGTTCCCCTTTTGCTGCTAAAACGGCCCTGTAACTGCGATGCACTGCGTATTCTGACACCTTTCTATCAGAACCAGCATTAACTTCTTCAGCAGTTTGAGCTACAGTAGCTCGTCCGTTGGATCGGACCACATGGGCCAGCCTTCACTCCCCACGTGCATCAATCTTGTCTTGGCCGCCCATGACCCTGTCGCCGGTATACCACTGTTCCTTCCTTGGACCACTTTTGATAGATACTGACCACTGCAGACCGGGAACACCCCACAAGAGCTGCAGTTTTGGAGATGCTCTGACCCAGTGGTCTAGCCATCACAATCTGGCCCTCGTCAAACTCGCTCAGATCCTCACGCTCGCATATTTTTCCTGCTTCTAACATCAACTTTGAGGATAAAATGTTCACTTGCTGCCTAATATAATATATCCCCACCACTAACAGGTGCCGTGATGAAGAGATAATCATGTTAATGATAATAGTGTTATTCACTTCACATGTCAGTGGTCATAATGTTATGCCTCGTCGGTGTTTATGTACTTGTATTTTATTCCTCTCCTGTATCCACTTCATTATAATCAAGGTCACTATTGATGGGTTCTAGCCACATGTAGCTAAATTTCACATTTCTTTGATGACCAGGCATCATACGTTCTGTAACTGCTTCATCCTAGTAAACGCTGTGATGGATCTGAAGATCTATTCTGAGAACCCAGATGCAAGCTGGGAACACACGCTGGGACGGTCAACAGTCTATTACAGGGCATCACGCATTTACTTACACAGTAATTCACACCCACACAAACGCTGGTGTAATTTAGAGAAGCTAATCAACCTAGTGTCAGTTTTGGGAGGTGGGAGGAAACCTGAGTCCTCTAAATGAACCTTACATGGATATGAAAGGGAGAGGTTCAACGTCACACCAACAGGTGAAGCAAGGATGTAACCTAGGAACATGAAGGCAACAACACTACCATGTACACCGATAAGGCATAACATTATGACCACTGACAGGTGAAGTGAATAACACTGATTATCTCTTCATCACGGCACCTGTTAGTGGGGGGCATATATTAGGCAGCAAGTGAACATTTTATCCTCAAAGTTGATGTTAGAAGCAGGAAAAATAGTCGCGCGTGAGCATTTGAGTGAGTTTGACGAGGGCCAATTTGTGATGGCTAGACGACTGGGTCAGAGCATCTCCAAAACTCCAGCTCTTGTGGGGTGTTCCCGGTCTGCAGTGGTCAGTATCTATCAAAAGTGGTCCAAGGAAGGAACAATGATAAACCGGCGACAGGGTCATGGGCGGCCAAGGCTCACTGATGCACGTGGGTAGCGAAGACTGGCCTGTGTGGTCCGATCTAACAGACGAGTTACTGTAGCTTAAATTGCTGAAGAAGTTGAAGAAGGTGTCAGAATACACAGTGCATCACAGTTTGTTGCGTATGGGGCTGCATAACCCCAGACCAGTCAGTTAGGAAGGTGGTCAAAATGTTATGCCTAATCTGTGTATTTTACTGGTGTGTTATGGCTAGTTACAAATCCAGTGGTCCAGTGGAGCAGCATGGTGATGCAGTAAGTGGTGTTGGTGCCACATCTCTAACACATCTTTAGGGTTGTAACCTCCGTTTATGGTGTTTGAGGTGTTCAACATGTTCAACTCTATGCTGTATTTGACCCTTGCACCCAAGCTTTTCAGTATATTCTCTGGATTAAGTAAATATCTAGTTAGATTTCACATAACATTCATAGATCTATGGGAAAAGGATATTTTTACCTTAACGTCTTTGCCCTAAAAAGTGGATCAGGAGCCTAGGAAACGTTTGAACACAAGCTGACATCAAAATGACCTACATATTCGTGTATCTATTCATATAAGGAATTAAAAAACTAATCCTTTAATTTGCATATTTTTAGAGGAATTTTGTATATTTGTGATACAGTAAAGGCCTCCCCGCATACTTCCTGTAAAACTAAGTTCGCGAGCGTTGCACGAAACCAAACGCGCTTTCGCGAGCTTACAAACTGGAACACTTCCAGCGGTTTCGTTCCAGGTGACGCTGTGATATCTATGAGGTTAAGTTCCATGACTACCGAAAAAGGATGGCTGCATCCGAAATCGCATACTTAAACAGTACGTACTAAATGTGCTCAGCCGGTACAGAAGTAAGCTCTTTCAGTACCCCAGTGTGCTGTGTTTGCATACACAAAAATGGCAGCCCAAGCAGTAGATTTTCCGGGTACTTTTCGCATACTGTTTAATGAATACTGCGCATTCAGACACACTACCCGCTCCTACTTACTGTTCAGTATGGATGTATGCAATTTCGGACGCAGTTGATGATCACAGTTGAGATGCTCCTTAAAATCATCCATGTTTGTTTTCATGGCACGCCTCTTTCTTACCAACCAATCACAGGCGTTGTCGCGGAATGTCTTCGCCCGCGGAGTTCGTCCAGCTTCCATGTGAGCGACGTCCGTGGTTGTTCGCTTTCCCTGCAATTACGTCACATTGGTCGCCAAAGCCAGACGAACATCGTCTCCACATGAAGTATGCTCAGGCCTTAAGTGTTACTCAGGAAAGAACCCAGAGTCTTGATGCACCAACACACCTTGTTGTGTCACCAAGCGCTTCAGAAAGGTAAACTAGAACTTAAAACGGTTAAACTCACAACTGCTGTGTCTGAAAATGACAGATTAAGTCGTAGCTATGTTGGTCCTTTGGGGTAGCAAAGCCTTAATAGGCTATAAAAGTCAATGATGTGTCAGCTAGATGAGGACCATGTTGGAACCACTTGGCACAAAGTTGGAATACAATGGAGTCCCAATTGATCACAGAGAGCAAGCAGAGGCCAGGTTAAAACCCAAATCCCTGGGACAGTGAAGCACTCACACTATCTGCTGCACCAGTTTGGTGTTTGCAGTGTTTTAGCCTTTAAATCAATTCACATTATCGCTATTTAGGAGACGGTTTACAGTACTATGACAGTACAATTGAGGATTGAGAGCCTTGATTAAGGGCCCAACAGTGGCAACCTGGCAGTGGTGGGGCTTGAACCAGCGACCTTTCGATTACTAGTCCAGTAACTTAACCGCTAGGCTACAACTGCCCATTCCAGCTCGCTCTAACTTGTGTATCTTAGACGTATCCCAACGTAACCCCGACGGATGCTTGTGTTTTGCTGTTCCTGACCTTTAGATACGCCCGCATCTATCTTGTGCAGTCAGTCAGTCGGTCGGTCAGACAGCAGCGGACTGATGAAGTGCTCTGTGATACAGACGAGGAACACACACCGGCTGCTGCGCTCGGCACTTTATTTCCTGCGGTTTATTTTCCAGAGGCTGCCATTTTGTCTCACCGCAGTCTTCTGAATCACCATTTTTTCTCGAGACAATCCCGGTCCGTCTCTGCGGTCAGTCAGCAAAGCTTCGACGGACCGCTCTCTCTGACAAGTGCAGCTTTTAATTGGGATTTTACAGGCAACATCATGCTGGGCTATTTTTAATGGTGGGACATGTGAGCTATTTTAGGGATGGCCTCTGGCAGGCCCTCATCAACGCTGCAGCGTTAACGAACTCATCCGAGCTCTGAAGTTTCTCTGTGTCGCTCATATCGAGACATGAGGAACTGGAAATAAACCGGAAAATGTTAGATTATCTTTCTTTCTTTGTGTCTTCAGTTAACTTTATAGTCATGAGTTATTCTGAAACCATATGTATGTGTTGTTTAACAGCTGCCAGCTTTCTTTGTCTGCCAACACCCCCTTTTGTTGCTATTTATTCTTGTTAGTTTCTGAATAAACTTAGAAGCTTTTGGTACTCCGACCATGTCTCTTGTGCCATTATCTTCTCCTGAGCTCAGCAAAGAAACCACGAGGAAAGAATTCCATCCAAACACTTAAAATCCATCAGAAGAGACACCTTAAACAAGCTGGAAGGTGCTTGGGTGGTCCTGTAACCGGCCTGGAGAGGCACTCAACAGGGAAGGGTTAGCACATCGTTGCTACTGAAACAGTGACTCCTACTGTCTGGTTAAAGCATTGGAACAAATGTCAGAGGAGGCGTGTGGAGTTAGGGTGGGGGCACTGTGTAACCATCACAGGTCCCAGATTATACTGGAAAATTGACTATATATAGGGTAAAAAACACCTATTCAAACCAGTTTGGTTTAGGTAGCTTTCTACCTTACACTAGCCTTGTGATTTATCTAGCTAACTAACTCTTGTGATTTCTATGCTTCCAACTTTGCAGCAACAGTTTAGGGAAGGACCTTTACTGTTTCAGCATGACTACGCTCTATAAAGACTTAAAGAAAATCTCGATTTAAAGAAACTCCAGTGACTTGCACAGAGCCCTGACCTCAGAACAGCTCCACTCAACAGCTTTGAGATGAACTGGAACATCAACTAAGGTTTTCTTGACCAGCATAAGTACCCAGCCATACAAATGCTGTCATTGTTTGACTGAACAGGCACAAATTCCCACAGACATACTTCAAAATCTTGTTAAAAGGCTGTTGTTCTTGCTGAAAGGTCATTCTATTTTAAAACCATTATTTAATTTTTTTTCCCCAACGATGGGATGTTCAACAAGCTCCATCCTTGACCCCATCCCTTCCTGACAAGATCTCAGCAGTGGTGGGCTAACATAATAGTGGTTGCACCGCTCAAGCAGCTCAGAGAACAAATAATTACAAGATTAATTACAGAATAAATACAAGGTGTGTCCACATTATTCCAGGCACTGCATGTTTCCTACTAATGTTGCATGAATATAATATGAATAAATGTAAAGATAGAAACTGTGTTCATTTTCATGAGGTTGATATTAAAACTCATCCACAGTAAGTTAATTTAACCCGGTTTACCACATAAAAATGATTATGGTCCATTTCTTTAGATATCTGTTGAGCAAAATAAGAGAGAGAGCATGGAATGACTTACACTTTGAGTGAAAAATGAGACCACCATCTCCGTGACTCATTCTCTGCTCATACACGACATAAAGGAGCTCATTAGAGGCTCAACGTAACAGTTCTCTCTCACACTTTCACCCTCAAACATGCATTAATACCATTTCTACCATCTGAATAGTAAATAATGCAGAATGTATGAATGTATTTCTGGGTTCCTGGGCGTGAGGCGATCACAGTGACTCCATCCTTCTCCTCTCTGTGGTGTTGACTCCGAGGTTTCTGGAGTGTGTGTGTGTATGTGTGTGTGTGTGTGTGTGTGTATGTGTGTGTTAGCTGACTAAGAAACCCTTATTAGCCTACAACAAGCTGTAAAAAAGCAAACGAGAAAATGAAAATGCCATTTAGATGTCATTAATATAATTAAATGGAGGAAAAACATTTGGAGCCCGTTCACCTTCTACACCCCGCTAATGCAACAACCCGCCTGTTAGACGAGATCTCAGTTGATTTTCTCGACTGTGACACTCGGGAGAGCATTGCTAGCATGGTCACATTCAGTCCTTGTAATTTGATTGGTAATTTGCTGATCCTATTAAAAACAAGTATGAGCCGATGTTGTGCCATTGAATAAGTATGTATGAGGTGCTTTGGGAAGGTGTATTGGAATGGTAACCTGTTCTCCCTGACTGGATTTGGAAATGTAACTTGTTCCTGACTGTATTGTCTGTCACCCCATCCTGACACAGATATTACTTATATAACTTGTTTTCGCATATTTGTGTGGTCAAGTACGCTCTAGGCAAATGGCCACATATCACAACTGAATAAATCAGGGGTGTGCTTGCGTGGGGGGGGGGTTGGCCAGCCTGTTGGCTTGGTAGAGGTTCACTTGCACAGGCCTCCCAGTCGTTGTGAGGTGGTGGGCTGACGTTTAAAGAGCTAATTGGCGAGGTTGTTCTTTTTTCTTATAATTTTTGCTATATGTTGCATTGTTTAGTACTATTAAGAGCTTTATTATGTGTTGAATTGTTACCTATAGTATTTCGTTTGCTTTTGCTGCTGTGTTAATAAAAAATATTGAACCTTAATCCTCATTATTGATTCCTGAAAGACTATTTCTAGTTCTCGGTTAAATTTAAATACACATATTTGTGCAAGCAAAATACGTGGCTATGTGCTAATAGCGATCATTCCTTGCCTGGTTAATCCCTGGTTAAGACTTGACATCCCCTGACTTAGTGACCCAACACACAGGGATTGAAGTTGGAGCCCAATTCATTCATGTCAGAGTAATTGATTCATACACACATTTAGTTTAACACTGATTCTTACTTTATAATGAAACACTGGTTGAGATGGCTTTTGGTGTGTGTAATTCCAGAGCACTATATTTATTATTCTATTAATTAAGCTCTCCAGATGCTGTTATATAAGAGTAACATTCACCAACTGCTGTCATATAAGCAGTTAGTTCTCCAGATGTTGTAATATGAGCTTATAGTACCCAACATTGTCTTATAAATGAGCTTATAGCCTCAAAATGCTGATGCTGATATGAGCGGATAATTCCCAAATCCTCTTATATAAGCTTAAAGTTCTCACAATGCTGACATATGAACATGTAGTTCTTAAAATTCTGTCATATAAGAATATAGTTCTCAAAATTCTGTTGTATAAGAATATAGTACTTCAATTACTAATAAAAATAATGTTCTCTAATTGGTATTACATAAACATATAGTTCTCCATATTCTGTTATATAAATATATAGTTTTCCATATGCTGTTATATAAATATATAGCTCTAGATGTTATGCAACTCTATAGTTTTCCATATGTTGTTTTATTAACATATAGTTCTGCAAATGCTGTTGTACAACAGTTTTTTTGGATGCTGTTATATAAACATGTAGTTCTCCAGATGCTGTTATATAACTCTATAGTTCTCTAAATGCTGTTATATAAATATATAGTTTTCGAAATCCTCATATATGAGCTTATAGTTCTCCAGAAGCTGTTAGATAATGTCAATCTATAGTTCTCCAGAAGCTGTTAGATAATAATAGATGTTTCCAGAGACTGTTATATAAACATATAGTTCAAATGTTGTTATATAACTCTGTAGTTCTCTAAATGCAGTTATATAAACATATAGTTCTCCAGAAGCTGTTATATAAACATATGGTTCTCTAGAAGCTATATTATAACTCTATAGTTCTATATATGCTGTTATATAATAATAAAGGTTGCCACATGCTGTTATATAACATGATCCCCATAAGCTGCTGTTGTAAGTTGTGACAATCAGGAAAGGCAGAATGGGCTTAATATAACACAGACTATCCTGTATCATGAACTAGATACTGGGATTGTAAGAAAAAAGAGCATTAGGAGATGTTCCTCTGAAACAGGAAATCAGATCGACTGGTTCAGATCCTCTCGTACAGGAACTCCGCTGGCCGGTCGCCAGTCGGTGCTTTCACAGAGCAGACGCTTGCTTTACAGCTCTCAGTGCCAAACACAAACCACCACAGATCAGCAAAATAACCCTACTGACCACTTTTCTTTTTCTGTCTTACCCAGGCCTCTCCGTTCTCAGATTTCTGTCTCTCTGTGTCTCGACTGAAAGAACGTTCAAGCTGCATTCAGCTCTCAACCAGCGGCCTTAGTCATAGCCAAAGGTACCAGGCTTACTGGCAGCAACTATACAGGAACAAATGGAACCTTGGCAGGCTTTGCTTTGTGGACTGTGATATTATTGTTTCCACAAATTAAATATGTGTTTTTTTTTTTTTATTAACCACTTTATCTTGGTCAGGGTGGAAACCTGGAAACACTAGGTGCAAGGAAGCACAACACACTGAACAGGGCGCCAACTAGGGTGTCTATACGTCCAGTTTTAGGGTGGATGGACCGGGTTTTTCCATCTGCCTGTTTGGAGTCTGGCACGTGTGCTGTAGACACTATCCTGACTACCCACTGTCATGCCCTTCTTTTTGGGGTCTTATGTCCTCATTTTTGGGGTCTTGTGTCTTCCTTTTTGGGGGTCTCATGTCCTCTTTTTTTGGGGGTCTTGTGTCCTTTTTTGGGGTCTAATGTCCTCTTTTTTGGGGTCTTATGTCCTCATTTTTGGGATCTGATGTCCTTCTTTTTGGGGTCTAATGTGTTTCTTTGGGGTCTTATGTCCTCCTTTTGGGTCTTATGTCCTCCTTTTTGGGGTCTCATGTCCTCTTTTTGGGGTCTTGTGTCTTTTTTTGGGGTCAGATGTCCTCCTTTTTGGGAATTGATGTTCTCCTTTTTGTGGTCAGATGTCCTTTTTGGGGTCTAATGTGTTTCTTTTGGGGTCTTATGTCCTCCTTTTGGGTCCGATGTCCTCCTTTTTGGGATCTGATGTCATCCTTTTGGGGTCTGATGCCCTCCTTTTTTGGGGTCGTGTCCTTTTTTGGAGTCAGATGTCCTTTTTGGGTTCTGATGCCAACAACTTGGGGAAGACCCTTTTTTTGTTCCAAACACAGTTTGATGGGGCTGTTGTGAAGGAACTCCAATGTCCTGCACCGAACCTGGACGTCAACCCATTTGCACACCTTTGGGATGAAGCGGGATGTCAGTGCAAGCCAGGCCTTCCTGTCCATCAAATGCTTTTTGGATTTAATGAGCACAAATTCCCACAGACAGAGAAAATCTTGCCAAAAGCCTTTCCAGAAAATGAGCGACTGACACAGCTCCATTTATTCAGATGTACTTATTCATACAACTTTCAGTGAGGAAAATTAAAGGGGTAAGGGCCTTGCTCAAGGATCCAAAACTGGCAACTTGGCAGTAGTAGGGCATGAACAGTCAACCTCCTTATTACTAGCAGCAGTGGTAGCTCAGTGGTTAAGGTACTGTCCTAGTACTGGCCTAGTAATCTGAAGGTTGCCAGTTTAAGTCTTTATCACTGCCAAATTGCCACCATTGGGTCCCTTAATCCTTGGTTGCTTTGGATAAAAGCGCTTGTACATGCCATTAACGTAAATGTACTGGTCCAGTAAAATAACCGCTGAGCTACTACTGGTGTTTTTATTTGCCATGCAGAAATAAACTGATTTAGATAAATGAAATCAGAAAAAAACTCTGAAATAGAACCAACACCATGGTTTAGGAACAGGGCAGTTGTAGCCTAGTGGTTAAGGTACTGGGCTAGAATTCAAAAGGTTCAAGCCCCACCACTGCCAGGTTGCCATTGTTGGGCCCTTGAGCAAGGCCCTCAACCCTTAATTGCTGTTAATAACAGTTAATAACAGTTAATAACAGTTCTGTAAGTCTCTTTAAATAAAAGCGTCTGCTAAATGCCGAAAATTTAAATGTAACATAAATATGATGTCCATCAAGCTGAAGTTCAGGTGTCCATATACTTTTGGCCACATAATGTATGCTGGTGCTTTTGACTGAAACACAAGCTAGGCATTGTTCTCTGCTAGCATGTGACCAGCCAGGACTATCATGCAGATTCAAGAGGGCTTTTTTTTTCCATCTTTACTTTCATCCACAGCAAATTGCATCCAGCCGAGAGCAGATCGGTTTACTCGTACGGTCCGCATGGATGCATTCGCCACCCCGCGGGATCTGGCACGCAGACCGGCCGCTAATCCGATCTAGTCAAAGTGTTGGGTTGAAGAAGGTTTGGGAACGAAGGGCTTCATCTCCTCGCTCATTCAGAAGGAAGAATGGCAGGCAGGAACGCTGTGTTACATAAGAGCTGGGCGGCGTGCTGCTGCCCTCCTCGTCCTCGCGCTTTATTTGACTTTTTTATGAAGGCTTTCACAAGCAAATAAACACAAATATGGGCCTAATGCTGTCTGCTAAACTGCAATTCTGCCTCCCATTAATGCTTCTATTTTTCTGTGACAATGTGAGAGATGCAGTACCAATATAGCCTGTGATAAGGCGTTAGATTAGACATTGCAGCATTATTATGTTGTGCTGAGCCGACTGTTTTATTGAAGACGGAAAAAAAAAGAAAAATGAGCCGCAATTTACGGCAGCACTTCAGGAGATGAAAACAGTATTCTAAGCAGAAATGATGCCCACTTTGCTCTCTCATTCTCATCTCATCAAATTTCCTTTCACTTCTAGTTTTTTATTTCTCATCAACGGCTTCATCCTGGTCAGGGTCACGTCGGGTCCAGTTCTGCCGGGAAACACTGGACACAAGGCCAGTTTATAGCTGGGCTACGGTCACCAGAGACTTTAAGGCCAGTTTATAGCTGGGCTACGGTCACCAGAGATTTTAACAGCTTTGGTAGGGATTTGAACCCAGATCTCAGAGGTAGGTATCCTGGTCAGGGTCGCGTCGGGTCCGGTTCAACCAGGAAACACTGCACGCAAGGCCTGTTTATAGCAGGGCCTTGGAAGAGATTTGAACCCAGATCTCAGAGGTAGGTATCCTGGTCAGGGTCGCGTCGGGTCTGGTTCAACCAAGAAACCCTGGACGCAATAGCCTTGGGAGAGACCTGAACCCAGATCTCAAAGGTAGGTATCCTGGTCAGGGTCGTGGTGGGTGCCATTCACCGGGTGAAATGTAAGAAACACCCTGGACAGGTTGCCATTCCATCACAGGGCAAACACACACAGACACACAGTCACACTTAGTGCAATTGTGTGTCAATTAACCTGACTGCATGTCTTTGGACTGTGGGAGGAAACCTTCTGAAATTGAACCAACACCAATATGGTTTAGAAATAGGGTAGTTTTAGCCTATTGGTTAACTGCCCGGTTGTCACTGTTGGGCCCTTGAGCAAGGCCCTTAACCCTCAATTGCTTAGACAGTATACTTAGACAGTCACAGTCCTGTAAGTCGCTTTGGATAAAAGCGTCTGCTAAATGCCAAAAATTTTAGTCAGTAGAGCATGAGACTCTTAATCTTCATTTAACATCTACTGAAACTAAAAAATGACATTCTTCCAGTTTGGACAGCCCTTGTCAGGCCGTTCTTCTCTGACTTATCAGGTGGACATTTGTGCTTGAGGGACTATTGTTTAGGGACAGTGGTAGCCTAGTGGGTAGAGTGTTGGGCTATCAACTGAAGGGTTGAGAGTTCAAATCCCAGCTCTGCCATGCAGCCACTGTTGGGCCCTTGAGCAAGACCCCTAGCCCTCTCTGCTCCAGGGGCACCGTACGATGGCTGACCCTGCACTCTGACCCCAGCTTCAAACCAAGCTGGGATATGCAAAGAAAGAATTCGTTGTACAGTACAACTGTATGTGTATGCATGACAAATAAAGGTATTCTATTCTAAATACAGGGAAAACATGCGAACTCCACACAGAAATCGAACCCAGGACCTTCTGGCTGCTGCAAAATTCAAAAATAAATATTGCTTTTGTTCAAACTTCACCTGATTTTATTATTAAAGGTGCTGCTATTGGTTGGGAAGATTTTACACAACTAGCATAGCAATAAATATAAACAAGGCGGAGGTACAAAATCATTAATCAACACTTCCGAGTCTAATAATTCAACGAGCGAACAACAAGTGGAACCACAAATCGTCGCCAGGAGTCACAAATCAAAGTTGTAGGACGACCTGAAAGCAGCAGGAGCAACAGTTACACACGAACAATAAGCAATGAACTACACCGCAATCACTTCCATTCCTACAACTAAAATTTGCACACAAAACAAATCAGAACAATAGTCAGATAAATCAAATAAAACTATTTGGTGATAATTTAACTACTCATATCTGGAGAAAGAAGAGTTGCGTATGCATATATTTTTTTTTTTTTTTTTTGCTGACTTATTATTATTATTATTATTATTAATACATTGTTCTTGCTATTGTCTATCTATCTATCTTTTTTTTTTGTACTGAGTGCTTTACTGTCCCTTTGCTGCTGCAACGAAGTGAATTTCCCCACTGTGGGACTAATAAAGGATTATCTTATCTTATCTTATCTTACGATGAACAGTGAAGTATGGTGGTGGGAGCATCATGATATGGGGCTGCTTCTTCAAACAGTAACTGGAGCATTATACATAATAAAATGAAACATCCGCAGGGTGAATATTTCTTGGCATATTTTAACCTCTTAAGACCCGAGCTTTGATTTGTTATGCATTTTTTCTCTTATTTCATCTTACCTTATTTATTGTCCACCACTAGATGGCAGACAAAAGTGTCTACAGATGAGGACAACAGGTCTATGTTAAGCTGTTAAGCAAAACGAGGTATAAAGCATAACAAAACCAAAATGTAATGCACACACAAGTGACTGCAGGGATAAGGAACAAAATTTGGACATTTTAACAAGACAATTAAAACAATAATAAGAATAATCTATAATAATGAAAGATGAATCACAATGAGAATGAACTACAATGCTGCAAATAGGTACAATTTCTAAATGCAGACATCTAAGCTGTAATTCAAACTGAATTGAAGCGCAATACAAAACATTAATTTTGCTGTCTAATGAGTTTTAATCTATTTAATCTATAATTAATTATGTTTATATTTATCGGTACGTTCCATCAGCATTGCATGTGTTGATTTGTTGGGGTGTTTTGCTCCCAGATTGTGTTTAGCCAAGTGTGAATTAGATCTGAGACAGGCACTAAAACAGACCACCCACGAGCCCGGAACGATTAGCAGGAGAGCTTTTCCTGATAAATAAATTATCAGTTCTATCACATGCATCACTTCCACTCCATATACCACCGTGTCCGTATCCAGCTATATAGAAATAGGGTTGGGGTTATACATAAAGACGAGGCTAGGAAGGTTCTTTGCTGCCCCAGATGGACGTTTGGACCTGAAGTGACTTAGTAATTGAGTTATCTTTATCTTGTAGAGTTCATTGAATATGTTTCCAAAAAGAAAACTCAGGTGGAAAACTCATTAGGGCGAACATGCTAAATAAAACCTTTCTTTTTTACATACAGACAAAAAACAAAGGTTTTCTCGGTAATGGTTCCTGAATAGAACATTTACTACCAACATTTACTACTAAAATACTACTACTGGAACCATTTCCTCTTCTATGGTTCTACACAGAAGCTTAAAATGGTTCCATCAATGGGACAAACCAAATTGAAGCCTGCGGGTGACGTATGAAGCTTAGAGGGACTGTATGGTTAAAAATACAAACCCACAAGGAGAAGCCAGAGGGTGCTAGATTAAACTTTTTAAATATTATGTATACACACATTAGAAAGAAGGTTCTCTTAATATGGTTCCAGTGTCAGGTGTTCACTTTTTACTAGTTAAAGAAAAAATGAAGATAATTTGCTGCCTCCGATGTTTTATTATATTATAATTATATGATTATGGTTATTATTATGCATCATTAAAATATAGGGGTTTTATTATAATAAGTTCACACAGTGGGACAAACCAAAGACTGTAACTGTAGGTTGCTAGATGACACCCTGTGTTTTACAAGAACTGTATTTATTTTAGTTAATTTAAAGATTTTAAATGAAATATCCTCTAATAAAGTATATGGATCTCAAAGTGTATGGTTACACATAAAACACTGAATGGTTCTTCCACTCTCATAATGGAATATACTGTATATATATATATATATATATATATATATATATATATATATATATATATATAATATAAATATTATATATTTAATAATTTTATATATTTATTCTCTGAGTAGATTAGTAGAACCTATTAACATTAAAAAAACATCTATGCTTGGACAGCGTCTTTCAGAAGGACAATCCCAGGTTGTCCTAGATAGATTTTTTTCATGTATATTTTAAAGACCCACACTGTGAGTCCCTGGTTCTGCTATTCGATCTACTTAGACATTTTTATCACAACTGAAGAATCATGTTTGCTTTGATTGGGTATCAAGAACCACACAACCAAGGTGGCAAACCTAAAAGTGCTTTATACAGACGCTATAAAAAGTGCGAATGAAGGTTCCATTCTTATCAGAAGGCAGTACTGTATTTGCTTTGACTAGGGCTCCCAAAAACACAATGCAGAAAAACTATGAAAACGGGTTCGTTTCATTGATATGAATTCATTACAATTTAAGAACTGTCTAATATTTTGGGTTGGGGGGGGGGGGGGTGGGGGGGGTGATTCCTTATAGTCATTATTTTTTATATACACAGTGAAGAACTGCTTTTTGGTTTGACTGGTTCTCCGAGAAAGTCACTCCCATATTTGGAACCCTACAGGGTGCTTGATGGAACCGTGTGCTCTGTAATTTACACAAACACTATTAGAACAATGGTTTTCTTTTTACTGAATGTTTTTGCTGGATAAACGAAGGTAAAGCGTTTATTTCTATAAATAATCATATTTGCATATTTACTGCTTAAGGAACTCTCTGGAAGGTATAAAGTCCTATCAAATGTTTAAAGCATATTAAGGGTTCTTCAACACAGTCACAGAGTCAAAATCCTAAAGGGTTCGTTGTGTGAAGATGGTTCGAAATTAAGGCACAGACAGACAGACAGCTAGAAGGACAGACATTAGGAAAATGAAAATGCTTTTGAGACCGACGGGACGTCTGAATCTCACATTGCAAACGAGTCACCAAATGCACCAAAAGTTTGGTTAGTAAAACCGGACTCACCCTCTCGCAGCACAGGCTTCATGGTTCCAGTCAGATAAATCCGGTTAAATTCCAGTAATTCCAGCTAAACAATCCCGAGTCGTGCAGAGCAGATCCCGACAAAATCCTCCCCGACTCCGACCAGGTCGCTTTATCTGGAGAATCCCAGTTTAACAAGAAAAAAAAGAAGAAAGCAGGACCGCCGTCCGTCCTTCAGCCGACGGAGGCTCCGACTGATCCGCTCTCAGGCATCGGGCGTCGGGAGCAGCGCGCGAGCTCCGGCACGATCCCGGACTGAATGAAGATCTGGTGCAGACGCGCGCGCGCGCACAGACACACGAGCGCACACCCGCACACAGAGACGCGCGCGCCGGAGCAGCACGAGCCCGAAACGAGCTGGCAAAAAAAAAAAAAAACAAGTGGAAAAGAAAATCCTGGTCGGTCCAAAAGTGATCCAGAGGTGCAGGAGAGTATTCCCAAATATTAGTGTACATGTAAGGAGTGCGAGAGCTGCCCTCCGATGAACAGCATCAGGGTGTGAGAGAGTGAGAGTGAAAGTGAGGAGGGGTGAGAATAGACAGTGAGAAAAGTGAGAGAGGCTGGACGAGAATCTATTATAATGATCTCCCAGATGATGCTGTGGTTCTACCTAGAGAGATCTCAATTCTAGAAACCCCTTGAAGAACCTATTGAGGAGGCAGAAGTATGTAAAGTGGATCAGGAAGAGGATGATAACGTGTTTGCCTCATCCTCGACATTCAAGCTGTAGATTTCATTTATTTATTTATTAGGATTTTAATGTCATGTTTTACGCTTTGGTTACATTCATAACAAACAGTAGTTGCTCATTACACAAGATTCATCAGTTCACAAGTTTAATATCAAACACAGTCATGGACAATTTTGTATCTCCATTTCACCTCATCTGCATGCTTTGGACTGTGGGAGGAAACCCACACAGACATGGAGAGAACATGCAAACTCCACACAGAAAGGACCCGGACCTTCTTACTGTGAGGCGACACATCTTCATCATGGCACCTGTTACTAGGTGGGATATATTAGGCAGCAAGTGAACATTTTATCCTCAAAGCTGATGTTAGAAGCAGGAAAAATGGGCGTCTTTGACGAGGGCCAAATTGTGATGGCTAGACGACTGGGTCAGAGCCTCTCCAAAACTGCAGCTCTTGTGGGGTGTTCCCAGTCTGCAGTGGTCAGTATCTATCAAAAGTGGTCCAAGGAAGGAACAGTGGTAAACTGGCAACAGGTTCATGGGCGGCCAAGGCTCATTGGTGCACGTGGGGGGCGAAGGCTGGCCCGTGTGGTCCGATCCAACAGACGAGCTACTGTAGCTCAAATTGCTGAAGAAGTTAATGCTGGTTCTGATAGAAAGGTGTCAGAATACACATCACAGTTGCAGGGCTGTTTTGGCAGCAAAAAGGGGGCCAACACAATATTAGGAAGGTGATCGGTGTACCTTTACACTAGTATCGCATGTAGTTCTTGTTCAGAATTGTATCTGTCATTAATCTTCATGTGTAGGTCTTAATCTGTCTCTTAATCCCAACATTTTGGCAGCCAGACCCAGATAATTCACAAGTTAAGAAATACTGTAGTAACCATCAAAACCCTTTATTTTTTCAGTGTGTTCTTCAGTGGGTTACAAAGAGCTCCTTAAATCCTTTAAGGGATCATTTATTTAGAAATGGTTCGAGGTCGAACCGTCCACATACACTTGATGCTTTTTGATCTTTATGTAGACGCTATGATACCTGGAACTGTAAGAGTATAAAGTACCTTTACAAAACTTTATTTACTAAGTGCGCAGGCAGAGCAAGTAAAAGTAAAATAGAGACAGAAAGAAGGTGGAGAGAGATAAATGAAGGGATGAATGTTTTATGGGCTCAGAGGAGCACGCAGCACTAATGAATGTTTCATGACTGGAGCGGCTATTTAGATAATGCAAAGGAAAACATGCTACACCCTCGTACACACATTAATGATTATAAACGCGGCCAAGACCTGGAATTTATCACTGCGTATAAAAGACAAAGCTGAGGAGGTCAAAAAGTCCAGAGTCTGATGTCACTCAGAGGGTTTTACCAAACCAATTTCCAAGAAGGTTGGGAAACGTAATTTAACTGTATTTTGTCAATCAAAAAAAATCAAAGACGATCTTGTGAGGCGTGTTTACCACCGAGTTCCAGCACCTTTCCTATTAATGACTTTTTTAAATCACTAGGAACTGGGGGAACTATTTGTTAACAATTTTCAAGTGGAATTTTGTCCATTCTTGCTTGATACGAGACTTCAGCTGCTCTACAGTTTGTGTTTACCGTTGTCTGATTCTCCTTTTCAATAGGAGACAGATCTGGACTGCAGGCAGGCCAGTCTAACATACACACTCTGTGTCTACTAAGTCACGTCGTTAAAGCATGTGCAGAATAAGGCCAGATATCGTCCTACTGAAATAACCATAGAATTCCTGAGGAAAGACGTCGTCCTGATGGCAGAACGTCACTAAAATTCAAGTAAATTGCATCTTCACACATGCAAGTCACCCACTAATGAGCACCGATGCACCTCCAAGTCATTACAGATGTTTTGCACCTTTCACTGAGAACAGTCTGGATAGCCTCATCTGGTAGTCTCATCTGACCACAGCACGTTTCCACTCTTTTTATGGTCCATCTAAGATGAGCTCGGGCCCAAGAAACTCAGCAGCACTTCTACATACAGTCAATGAATGGCTTTCATTTGGTGTAACAGAATTTTAGGTTGCATCTCTTGATGCAGTGGCGGGCTGTGTTAAGTGACAACGCTTTTCCAAAGTACTCTCAAGCTCATGTGGCATTATTTAGCACAGTGGCATGGCGGTTTGTCATCTATGGGCTTGGAAGTTTCCGGTTTTGCTTAAAATGGACTGGTATGGACTCCCTGAATCTTTTAACAATTTTATGTACATTAGATGGTGAAAGATCTAATTTGCAATCCTGCATTAAGAAATGTATGATTTTATGATTCTCTTATAAAGTTTGGCATAAAGTAGTAAGCCACGACTTGCAAAACCACTAGATTTTATTTTTTTAATTGTCTGGTACTTCATTGAGTCCACGATGCCAAGTATCCTAATATTATTTATTCTATCTTTGCACCCAGTGTTTTAGGACGTCCCTTGTCCAGGATCAAGAGGTTATTTAAACTGCTAGATGTTATTCCATTTTTTTTTTTTACTTAATAAGTGTGTCCATAATAAGTGTGTCCCATTCGTGAGTTCAGTGTTTTGTATCGCACTTTCACCAGTAATTTTAAGTGATTAGGTGAACCACCAGATTTTAATTTGCAATCTTTTAGTACTTTATGGAGTCCTAAGTATTCTAATATTATGTATCCTATCCTTGCACCCGGTGTTTTGGGAGGTTGTTTGACCAGGATCAACTGCTAGATGCTCGTTTGACCAGGACAACTGCTCTTATTTTTTAGTACTATTTTCTCAGTACTTTATTACTAGAGTCCATGGTGTCATGAGTTCTAATAACATGAATGCCATGATGCCAAGTATCCTAATATGATGTATCCCATCCTTGCGACCAGTGTTTTAAGGCCTATGATTTGCAGATGTAACCTAAGACATTAATTATATATCTGCGGTCTTGGCTTTTGAGTTGACCATTGACCAGAACTGAGTGGTTAGTGAGAAAGAATGATTATTTTTTTGGGAGAAGGGGCAGCCAGGTATATTTCAACAGCTACTATTTGCAAAACAAGCTAAAGTGAGATTAAGAATGAATAAAGCAGGTCGAAAATGGACGGATTAATTGGATTAATAAGAAAATTGAAGGTGGAAATCATTCCTGAGCACAATACGCCCCCCAGCGACTAGCGATCGGAGAGGGGTGGGAAGAGAGAGCGAGGACGAGAGAGCCGAATCACTTACAATAAAGGAGCTCAACATATGCACTCAATACCTCAAGGCTCGCTGTACATTACTGTAGAATAATGATGCCTACATGCCTCATAGTGCACTACGCCTCCAACAGGGAGCCATCTGGGATTCGACCATTGATCAGACATTTATTACCCTGTCACAGCAGGAATCATCCACCCTCTGTGATCCTGTATTAGGAATCAATGTCCAGTCTTTTGACGAGGAATTTTTGCATCGATTATTTAATTAACGCATAATTAACAAATTCATTGATTCCAGTCCAGAGCAACTTCCGTGTGAGGCGAAATCCAATCTGGGTTCGCTCCGTGTTTAAAAGGGTGCGAACATCTCAAGATTGGCAGGTAATTACAAAATAATAACTATTAATATGGAGCTGGCATCTCTTCCCAGCGATGGTAGAGTCCACTGTTCTGGAAAAGCTTTGCACAAGAGTTTGGAGAATATTTGTGGCTGGTGACATTCTAATCTCAACACCTTTCTAATTATTAACACTTTTTAATCATTTAGTAACTGGGGAAATTTGTTAATTCTTGCTTGATACGAGACTTCAGCTGCTCAACAGCCTGTGTTTACTGTCGTCTGATTCTCTTCATGAGGCATGATACATTTTCAATAGGAGACAGATCTGGACTGCAGGCAGGACAGTCAAACACATGCACTCTGTGTCTACTAACTCACGTCATGAAGCATGTGCAGAATGAGTCCTGGTATTCACTCACTCAATCACTTTCTTAACTGCTTATCCAATTAGGGTCGCGGAGGGGTGCTGGAACCTATCCCAGCTTTTCAATGGGCGCAAGGCACACAGTAATACTCTGGACGGGGCGTCAGTCTATCACAGGGCAGACACGACTGCATGTTTTTGGACTGTGGGAGAAAACCCACGCAGACACGAGGAGAACATGCAAACTCCGCACAGAAAGGACCCGGACCGCCCCACCTGGGGATCGAACCCAGGACCTTCTTGCTGTGAGGCGACAGTGCTACCCACCGAGCCAACGTGCCGCCTATAGAATCCGAGGGAAAAGACGTCGTCCTGATGGCAGCACGTCTCTAAAATCCACATAAATGGCACCTACACACATGCAAGTCGCCCACTAATGAGCACCGATGCACCTACATGCCGTTACAGATGTTGGCGTCATTCAAATTCATCCCAAAGGTGTTTAGTAGAGTTGAGATTAGGCTACTAGAGTTCCGTCGCATCAAACCTGTCAAGCCCAGTCATGCTGGAACATTAAAGCATCTTTCCAGACTACAAACACTATAAACTCACTCACACCCACACTTGCACATGCACACACACAACCAACACAGTCTTGTTCCCTGGACAACTTCAGTACATACACCGATCAGCCATAACATTAAAACCACCCCCTTGTTTCTACCCTCACTGTCCATTTTATCAGCTCCACTTACCATATAGAAGCACTTTGTAGTTCTACAATTACTGACTGTAGTCCATCTGTTTCTCTGCATGCTTTGTTAGCCTCCTTTCATGCTGTTCTTCAATGGTCAGGACCACTACATAGTAGGTATTATTTGGGTGGTGGTGTGTTAGTGTGTGTTGTGCTGGTATGAGTGGATCAGACACAGCAACGCTGATGGAGTTTTTGAACACCTCACTGTTACTGCTGGACTGAGAATAGTCCACCAACCAAAAACATCCAGCCAACAGCGCCCAGTGGGCAGCGTCCTGTGACCACTGATAAAGGTCTAGAAGATGACCAACTCAAACAGCAGCAATAGATGAGAGATTGTTTCTGACTTTACATCTACAAGTTGGACCAACTGGGTAGGAGTGTCTAAAAGAGTGGACAGTGAGTGGACACGGTATTTAAAAACTCCATCAGCGTTGCTGTGTCTGATCCACTCATACCAGCACAACACACACTAACACACCACCACCATGTCAGTGTCACTGCAGTGCTGAGAATGATCCACCACCTAAATAATACCTGCTCTGTGGTGGTCCTGACCATTAAAGAACAGCATGAAAGGGGGCTAACAAAGCATGCAGAGAAACAGATGGACTACAGTCAGTAATTGTAGAACTACAAAGTGCTTCTATATGGTAAGTGGAGCTGATAAAATGGACAGTGAGTGTAGAAACAGGGAGATGGTTTTAATGTTATGGCTTATCAGTGTACAACTACTTTTACAACTGCATCTTTACATACTATTGCAATTTGCACAACATAACAACCCCACACTGATAACTGTATTTTAACCTCACTTATCATTTACTCAGTACCATGCACTGGCCATCACTACTCTTGTCTCTAGTATTGTCCTCCTCAACTCCTTTAGATTAGAAATGTCTTCTGTATTTATTGCAGGTCTTTGTATTTATTGTACTGTTTTTTATCTGCACTGTATTTATTGTATTGTCTTGCACTTGTGTCCTGTGTTGCACCCCGGTCCTGGAGGAACGTTGTTTCGTCTCAATATGTGCTTGTATAGAGCTGAAAGGACAATAAAGCCTCTCTTGAACTCTTGCACTATTGATTTACTACATATATGGTATGTAGCAGACACTTTTATTCAAAGCTACTTACAATTGTGATCAAATACAATCTAAGCAGTTGATGGTTAAGGGTCTTACTCATGCAGGAAGCCAATGGGGGCAATTTGGCAGTGGTGGGGCTTAAAAAAATGACCTTTGGATTACTAATACATTAGCCTAACTGCTGAGCTACCATTGATCTCACTACCACTGCCCTATTTTCACAAAATTGAAAGCAATCTGTCAATTTCATATCGCTGCTCACAATGCAGTTGTAGCTCAACAGGTAAGGCAGTGATAGAAAGATGGACAGACAGACAGACAGACAGACAGACAGACAGACAGACAGACAGACAGACAGACAGACAGACAGACAGATAGATAGATAGATAGATAGATAGATAGACAGATAGACAGACAGATAGATTAGATAGAAAGACAGACAGATAGATAGGTACAGATAGGGACAGATAGGTACTGTAAATAGATAAATAGACAGGTAGATAGATAGACAGACAGAAATACAGACAGACAGATAGATAGACAAATAGACAGACAGACAGACATGTACATAGATAGATAGATAGATAGATAGATAGATAGATAGATAGATAGATAGATAGATAGATAGATGGATGGATGGATGGATGGATGGATGGATGGATGGATGGATGGATGGATGGATGGATGGACGGATGGACAGAGAGATAGATAGATAGACAGAAATATAGATAGATAGATATATTGATAGACAGACAGATACAGTAGATAGACAGATAGATTAACAGACATATAGATCAATTGATAGACAGACAGACAGACAGACAGACAGATAGATAGACAAACAGACAGACAATCATATAGATAGACAGACAGACTGACTGACAGATTGATTAATAGATATATAGACAGACAGACAGACTAATTAATAGATAGACAGGCAGACAGACAGACTTACCTGGCTATATTTATACCTCAGGACAGAATTCCCAGGCTGTCTATATTTTTAAGGCTTTCATACTTCAGTGCTTTAATAAAAGCCACTGCTAGCGCTGCCATGTCGTGTTCCTGACGTGCAGGAGTGTAGCTTTATTAATTAAAGTCAGCCACACGGCCTCACAGAGCCATAAATTGAGCGACGACTGGGTTGAACCTGGATATGACTGGGCTGAAAGCGTTATCTGGCAGGTTGATGAAGGTAGCTACACACTGAAGAACATTAACTGCTCTGAAGTTGGGCCATTAGAAAGCTTTACAACTTTAATGTTCTTTGTTCTAGCAAAGATTCGGCACATGCAGTAAGTGTTCACGAGGGAAAAGCTGAGGTTTTTGTGTTTCCCCACAGCCTCATTTGTGCTATGAACATTTTGCGTTATAACACCTTAGCAGTTCCCACAATCCTATTCTTCATGTTACACTCCAGCCTGTAAAGGAGAGCTCATGATTTTATAATGTCCTGTTACGCTGGGACGTGTGATTGCAAAACCTCGCTAAAGGAAGCCAAGTTTCACAGTCCAACTGATTGCATCCTATGCAAAGACATTATCATTTATTCATTTACACTGCCTGGTCAGGGTTGCAGTGGGTCCGGGCCAGCTGGAAACACTGTATAAGAGTAAAAAATGTACACAAGACAGGGCGCCAATCCATCGCAGATCAACACACATTCACAAAGACAGTGTTTGGAAGAGAAGGATCAAACCCAGGTCCCCAGGGCCCATGCTGCCATGTGACGCCCACTTTACCAGCCGTGCCACTTATATAGACATTATGCATAAGTAAATATTTGTTAGATAACTAATCCCAAACCTCACTCACTCACTTAACCGCTTATCCAATTAGAGTCACTGGAGCTTGTGTTTGTGCTAGGGTTTGTGCTGGAGCCTATCCCAGCTTTTCAATGGGCGCAAGGCACACAGTAACACCCTGGATGGGGCACCAGTCCATCGCAGGGCAGACATACACACACACACACACACACACACCCATTCACCTACAGGGCAATTCAGTGTTTCCAATTAACCTGACTGCATGTTTTTGGACTGTGGGAAGAAAACGGAGCTCCCGAAGGAAACCCACACAGACACGGGGATTGAACCCAGGACCTTCTTGCTGTGAGGAGACAGTGCTACCCACCGAGCCACTGTGCCGCCTAATCCCAAACCTTTTCTCATTAAATTGATTTTTCTTTTTTAAACTGACATACACTCAATGACCAAAAGTATGTGGACACCCAATTATGATCTTGTTAGACGTCCATTTAAAACCTATGAGCATTAACATAAGGCATGAGTGGAATCAAGATGTAAAACATCACCTTAAATCATAATAAAGTGCCCCCAGGTTTCGCAGCAGGATATTCCATTAGCACACCAGGGTTTGAATGTCAATTGTGCTACCGGTCGGCTGGGCGCCCCTAGCAGGCACAACTGGCAGTGCCTGCAGTAGACAAAACTGGCCTCTAGTCTGCTCGGTGGGAAAGACCGGACTAAAAAGGTAGGGACCCTGGTTAGTAGTCCTAGACGTCTGTACGGAAGTGGAGGAACATAGAGTGTAGAACGTAGAGATCAGTGTGTGACTCTCCATACGTGAGACTGGCCTCACGTGCAAATCCACCCATGTTCGGGTGAATAAGAAGGGGGTCGGTGGACCATGCATGTGTCAGGGGGAGCATGTGTCAGGCAAATATATCCTCCTTAGAGGCAATCTGGGTCCCCAGCAATGAAAGACTAACTGGTTACAAGGGAGAAAAAAAAAACCTACAACTACAGCACTACAGATTAGAATGATTGAGACTATGGCCCTCTCTGTGGTTCTTTATGGTCTTTTCCAATTTTCCCCTATTTCAGAAGGAGGGTTGCAGATTGTCAAGCGCCCCTCTGACACAAGCACAGTCACCGACTGCTTCTATTCACCTTCCAGAGACGAGCGCCTCCTTTTAATTATTGTTATTTCTTCAAATGTAACATAATGCACACGTTTATGCAAAGCGCACAATCCAAGACAATGACAGAAAGAAAAGAAGATGTCCAGTGTCTCGGATCATTTGACATTGTCTTGCGTGTAGAGAAATTGAAACAGTGAGCTGTAATTCCCAGGGTAATGAAATATTCAGCTCATTTTCCCCCCTCTGCAGCTTTTGGGAAACATCCAAGCCTGAAGCCAGGCTGGCAGATACAAATCTCTATTTAATTGGTGTAATGAAAAGCGCAAGCTGTTGGATTTCTAAGCCGCTAACTCACACTAAATAATCCGTTCATAGTGAAACCTCGGGGAACGGTAGTCAGGACGGTCATTACATCCTGATCCAGAAACTTGTGAAGGTCTTGTGATACCCATTTAGAGCTTTAGCATAAGATCAGGGAAGGTGTGCTGATCCGAGATCAGCATTAAATACAAACTTCTACCCAAAAAGAAAAGATTTCTGGCTCATGTAGCCGATGTATAAATTTTATACATTCTGGTCGGCGTACCTGATATAGTGCAGACCTTCCTGGCACAGCCCTCTTGCAAGGCTTGGGACTGGCACTCACTGACAAGGCACAGTGGTAGCCTGGTGTGTAGATGCTTTGGGCTATCAATCAACAGGTTGAGGGTTTGAATCTTAGCTCTGCCACACAGCCACTGTTGGGTCCTCGAGCACCTTTTATCCTCTGGGCTCCAGGGGTGCTGTGAAATGGCTGAAAAAGATTTACATTGTACTGTACACCTGTATAAGTATATATGACAATAAAGGTATTCTATTCTATCAATGGCAATGCTCCCCCGCCCCTTCCAGACACAGCCATTCATGTCTGTGCCAAAAAACCATCCAACAGCACAATGAAAACTCAAACCCTGGCTTTCAGTTTTAACAGACCAGAAAGTTTTACCAGTGCACCACCTAAGTGCCATGTAGCCAATAACAATATGTATTTAAGATGTTGTCAGACCTACACCACTTCACACCACCTACACCACATCACAGCTAGGGTAATTATGGCACTAGATAGATAGATAGATAGATAGATAGATAGATAGATAGATAGATAGATAGATAGATAGATAGATAGATAGATAGATAGATAGATAGATAGATAGATAGACAGACAGACAGACAGACAGACAGACAGACAGACAGACAGACAGACAGACAGATAGATAGATAGATAGATGGATAGATGGACAGATAGACAGACAGACAGACAGACAGGTACTGTATATAGATAGATAGATAGATAGATAGATAGATAGATAGATAGATAGATAGACAGACAGACAGACAGACAGACAGACAGACAGACAGACAGACAGACAGGTACTGTATATAGATAGATAGATAGATAGATAGATAGATAGATAGATAGATAGATAGATAGATAGATAGATAGATAGATAGATAGATAGATAGATAGATAGATAGATAGATAGATAGATAGATAGATAGACAGACAGATACTGTATATAGATAGATAGATAGATAGATAGATAGATAGATAGATAGATAGATAGATAGATAGATAGATAGATAGATAGATGGATAGATGGACAGATAGACAGACAGACAGACAGACAGACAGACAGACAGACAGACAGACAGACAGACAGACAGACAGACAGACAGATAGATAGATAGATAGATAGATAGATAGATAGATAGATAGATAGATAGATAGATAGACTTCACACCACCTACACCACATCCCAGCTAGGGTAATTAGGGCACTTTAGATCTACCTAATAGATAGATAGATAGATAGATAGATAGATAGATAGATAGATAGATAGATAGATAGATAGATAGATAGATAGATAGATAGATAGATAGATAGATAGATAGATAGATAGATAGATAGATAGATAGATAGATAGATAGATAGATAGATAGATAGATAGATAGATAGATAGATGTTAAATAATGTACATTTTGTACAGACAGTGATCGGATGCCAGATTTTAACCCATGTCCCTGGGTTTATAACCCTGTTGCTATGCATCTACTCACACTCCCCACTGCACCACTCCGCCGCCCTTGTACAGAATGATTACAGAAGTGGCGACCCAGCCGTAACAAGTGCTCGTATAATTCTGGCCCGACAGTCCATCTAAAGCTCTGCTATTTGTTTTTGATTCATGATACGTATTATAGGAACAAAAGCACTTATGTGAGACGCAGCGCCGTGAACTGTGTCGAGCGGCTTTAATCCAGACGTATTCAGCTGCCGTTGTTACCAATCAGCCGAGCCCACTTTCATTTTCACACGCCTCCCACTTCTACCGGAGGTCTATTAACCAGTTTCAGCGATGTGACAAACATGCTGCTGCCATGTCTCAGTTAGTTCTGGGATCATATATCTGCACGTTCATGTTTCCTGATAGGCGCCAACGCTCTCTGTGGCAACTAATCCTCCAGTCTGGTCTAAGAAGCCAATTTTCATGACGGAGATGTTTTTGTGCTCGAGCCGAAACTCATTAACTCGTCGGAATAAAGACGACGTGGAGCCGTTCACGTTAAGTCGTAATTAGACTGATCGGATTCCCTCTCGATGGTCCTGTCTGTCTCACGCTTGATCTCTCTCTGGCTTTTTCTCTTTTGCCCTCGTGCCATTTTCATTCTGTGTCGCTAATTGGAATCTGGGATGTGAATTCATGAATATCTGAGAAAGCTATCCCGTGCTAACTGCAAGCTTCAAAGGCATCGTGGAAATGAAGTCCACGTGCAAGCTAACAAACCTTAGCAATAAAAGTTTAGGTGCCCCCTAGTGGGCACAATCGTCAATGCCTGCAGCAGAGAAAATCTGCTGGGTGCGAAAGACCGGACTAAATAGGGGACATGGTCTTTGACGCGACGTAAGGACCCTGGTTAGTAGCCCGAGGCACCAGCACAGAAATGACTGGCATAGACTGGCATCACGTGCAAATCCTCCAAAGTAGGGGCGATTAAGAAAGGGTTGGTGGACCATGCACGTGTCAAAAGGAGGGCGTGTCAAGCAAGTATACCCTCCGTATACAAAATCTTTGAAACTTGATGTCCTTCGTTGAGAAATGTGTACCCTTAAACTCAACGTTTCCCTTAAACTCAACGTGTTCAGTTTGTTTTTTAAAAATTAACAATGAACAGTCGCTTTGCTCAGCGCTCGGCTTGAGTAGTGCGGTAAAACAAAGTGTGTCAAAGTGTAAATATGAGCCGAATCTGCATTTGTGTGGAATAACCATCGGATCCAGTCTGAAGGCTCCACGTGTATCTGTGTTCATCTGGATTTTCCTCACTGTTTCACTTTTAAACTTGTGTTACTGCTCGAGCTTCTGAGAAATTGCTTTTTATTTCAGCGTTTTTATATTAGATTTGTGTTATTTTCAGTATATACACTGATCAGCCATAACATTAAAACCACCTCCTTGTTTCTACACTCACTGTCCATTTTATCAGCTCCACTTACCATATATTAGCACTTTGTAGTTCTACAATTACTGACTGTAGTCCATCTGTTTCTCTTCATACCTTTTTAACCTGCTTTCACCCTGTTCTTCAATGGTCAGGACCCCCACAGAGCAGGTATTATTTAGGTGGTGGATCATTCTCAGCACTGCAGTGACACTGACATGGTGGTGGTGTGTTAGTGTGTGTTGTGCTGGTATGAGTGTATCAGACACAGCAGCGCTGATGGAGTTTTTAAACACCGTGTCCACTCACTGTCCACTCTATTAGACACTCCTACCGAGTTGAACTCAATTCTACGCTGAGTTTAAGGTATCACTGTACTAACATTTAAACATGGCCAGAATATTAATACCTGGATGACTTGCTGTAACTGAGGAAATGATAAATTCCACTTTGTCATCGGCAAATACTTGAAGTAAATGCAAGGTCATCTATCCATGAGCTGAAACTGACGAGTGATTGGGGTATGCAGCAGAACAGTGATCCAAAATACAAAGGTCAGTTCACATGAATGGCCGAAATGAATCCAAATGAAGGTTTTGAATTGGCTTAGTCCTTTTGCTGACTAAGTTCAGACTTAAACTCAATAAAGATGGTGTTGTGAGACCTGAAATTGAGCGGTTCATGTCTGAAAATGAAGCAGTGCTTCTGATTTATTGTTAATATGCATGAATTTGGGGGTAAAATGTTTAGTTGTAGCTTTTTTAATAGTGCAAACCTTATTTTCAATGTAGGTTCCTAGTAGGACATGGAGACCTGGTTTATTCTTTTCACAGATCCTTCTCTCCAGCTCACAGCAGCGATTTTAAAGCATTTGTACAGTCACTTGGTACCACAGCAGCTCACCACTCTTCTCTTGTTTTAACCAAGGCTGTATTTAGAGTAGCTGGGAAATTATAGCCATGAAATATCAAAGCGATGTAGTGAAGCATCCAAATGATGGCTATTATCTGTCATTTGGCCAATTTTTTGAAGGGGGTACTTATTTACAGACATGACACCCATAGCAAACAAAAGAGCATAATGACCACTGGAGGGCTGTTTTCAATACAAGGACGCTCGATTTTCCGAGAAGATTTCTGAGAGCTCCCGAAGATAAATAGCTGCATTACATAAAATGTCAGCTGAATAGAACAGAGCCGGGCTGCGAGGAACACGTTTGACACGGTAAATGCTTGTAAATGATCAATTTGTTCCTAGACTGGAACTTTTTTTGTAACCATGCTGAGCTTCAAGGGGTTAGAAAGTTCTAGATCTGATAAAAAAGTTCCCACATTAATTGTAAAACAATGATGCTTGCATAGAAAGACAAGAACAGACCAGCTCACAACTACCGAAAAAAACTCACCTCCTTGTTTCTACACTCACTGTCCATTTTATCAGCTCCACTTACCACATAGAAGCACTTTGTAGTTCTACAATTACTGACTGTAGTCTATCTGTTTCTCTACATACTTTGTTAACCCCTTTTCATGCTGTTCTTTAATGGTCAGGACCCCCACAGAGCAGGTATTATTTGGGTGGTGGACACTGACATGGTGGATCAGACTCAGCGGCGCTGCTGGAGTTTTTAAATACCGTGTCCACTCACTCTCCACTCTATTAGACACTCCTACCTAGTTGGTCCACCTTGTAGATGTAAAGTCAGAGACGATCGCTCATCTATTGCTGCTGTTTGAGTTGGTCATCTTCTAGACCTTCATCAGTGGTCACAGGGCGCTGCCCACAAGGCGCTGTTGGCTGGATATATTTTTGGTTGGTGGACTATTCTCAGTCCAGCAGTGACGATGAGGTGTTTAAAAACTCCATCAGCGCTGCTGTGTCTGATCCACTCATACCAGCACAACACACACTAACACACCACCACCATGTCAGTGTCACTGCAGTGCTGAGAATGATCCACCACCTAAATAATACCTGCTCTGTGGGGGTCCTGACCATTGAAGAACAGGGTGAAAGAAGGGTAACAAAGCATGTAGAGAAACAGATGGACTACAGTCAGTAATTGTAGAACTACAAAGTGCTTCTATATGGTAAGTGGAGCTGATAACATGGACAGTGAGTGTAGAAACAAGGAAGTGGTTTTAATGTTATGCCTGATCAGTGTATATATATATATATATATACAGTATATATATGAATGGTTCTTATTACACTCTGACTTAATGAAGCACTTTGAGTCACTGAGGCTGACCTTTACCTAATAAAATCATGAGGTCTCAAGGTTAAAATCTATTTTATTCCTCTGCAGAATGAGATTTCACGATAACACCCTGCAGCACAGAGGAGGTCGGGCCCCGCGGACAGCGGTCTCTTTTAAGCGTCCGTGATGACACCTCCATTTGTCTCTAAGCAGGCAGTGAGCAATGCTAAGCAAGAGCGTGCGACAGCCGCGTCCTTCGTTTCAACCTCTATCGTAAATTTCTTCAGCGGCACATTGCGAAACGTAGCGCCCCCTTGTTCACTCGGGTCGCACTGTTTCCATTATCGGTTATTATTTATGTACGGTTCATTATTCTTAAGACACGTTTATTTAAATGAACTGAGCGCTGAGGAGGAATCCAATCCAGATATCCTATTAGTAAATAAGCAATAAAGAGAATTACACAGTTCTCAGTTTTAATATGTACAGTGCTGTGAAAATGATATCACATTATGTAAATGTGAAGCACAACACATCTGTAATACATAGATGTATTTATTTAAGGGACAAATGTATTTAAAACCTATATAACCTCACTTGGTTACTTAATACTTTTGACTCATGTGGCATGATCTGCCTCTCTGTTTATGAAGCCTTTATTGCACATCTGTTAATATTTACTACAAAGAACACTTTCATAATAGTTTATTATATTACATACTACATACCTTTGTTCTATTTATTCACCTATATCGTATTGTACAGTTATACCTTTTTACTTTAATACTCTTTACTTGTATGTACATTAAGATGCTGTAATAACTCACTTTCCCTTTGTGATTAATGAAGTGATATCTCTATTCAATTCAATTCAGGGTTCTTTATTAGCATGATAAATATTCACATTTGTTTTACCAACGCTTCAATACAAACTAAATAATAAATGAGAAAATAATTGCATACAAAAACATTTACATTTATTTAAACATTAGAAAATAACCTTAAAAAATATCATCTTATAAACAAACTAGAACAACAAATATATAAAGTGTGTATATGTATGTGTAGAAAATTATTTGTAGGTGTGTGTGTGTGTGTGTGTGTGTGCATGTCTGTATGAGATATGGGATATGGTAACTTCTGTCTGTTTGACCGTGTGTCTGTCTGTCTGTCTCTCTGCCTCTATGTGTGTCTGTCTGTCTCTCTGTCTATGTTTTTATCATATATACTATCTATCTCTCTGTCTTTCTGTCTTTCTGTCTGTCTGTTAATCTATTTGTCTGTCTGTCTGTCTGTCTGTATGTTTGTCTATCGATCTATCCGTCCGTCCGTCCGTCCGTCCGTCCGTCCGTCTATCTATCTATCTATCTATCTATCTATCTATCTATCTATCTATCTATCTATCTATCTATCTATCTGTTTGTCTGTCGTTCTGTTTCTGTCTGTCTATCTTTCTGTTTGTCTGTCTGTTTATGTTTGCCCGTTTGTCTATCTGTCTGTCTGTCTGTCCGTCCGTTCGTCTATCTATCTATCTATCTATCTATCTATCTATCTATCTATCTATCTATCTATCTATCTATCTATCTATCTATCTATCTATCTATCTATTTGTCTGTCCGTCCATCCGTCCGTCCGTCTGTCCATCATATGTATACTGTTTATCTATTTATCTATCTGTCGTCTGTCTGTCTGTCCGTCTCTCTGCCTGTCTGTCTATTTATCTTTCTGTTTGTCTATTTATCTTTCTGTTTGCCTATCTATCTATCTATCTATCTATCTATCTATCTATCTATCTATCTATCTATCTATCTATCTATCTATCTATCTATCTATCTATCTATCTATCTATCTATCTATCTATCTATCTATCTATCTATCTATCTATCTATCTATACACAGAGCTTTTTTTGTCTTTAACAGTGATAATTAGAGAAAACATTAACACGAACTGAGATTCTAACCCTCCACCTACCGCCTGAAAACACACAATTAAAACCAGTTTTGGAGTGTGTTGGTAAGAATTAGTGCCTGACATCTCAAATTCACTTCTAACTCGGTGGGCCCAGACCTCAAAGTTCTAATTCATCCCAAAGATCTTCAACAGGTTTAAAGTTAGGGCTCCTCCAAACCAAACTGGTCAAGTCATGTACAGTGTATCACAAAAGTGAGTACACCCCTCACATTTCTGCAAATATTTCATTATATATTTTCATGGGACAACACTATAGACATGAAACTTGGATATAACAATTTGTATAGCAGTGTAGATTTACTGTCTTCTGAAAATAACTCAACACACAGCCATTAATGTCTAAATAGCTGGCAACATAAGTGAGTACACCCCACAGTGAACATGTCCAAATTGTGCCCAAATGTGTCGTTGTCCCTCCCTGGTGTCATGTGTCAAGGTCCCAGGTGTAAATGGGGAGCAGGGCTGTTACATTTGGTGTTTTGGGTACAATTCTCTCATACTGGCCACTGGATATTCAACATGGCACCTCATGGCAAAGAACTCTCTGAGGATGTGAGAAATAGAATTGTTGCTCTCCACAAAGATGGCCTGGGCTATAAGAAGATTGCTAACACCCTGAAACTGAGCTACAGCATGGTGGCCAAGGTCATACAGCGGTTTTCCAGGACAGGTTCCACTCGGAACAGGCTTCGCCAGGGTCAACCAAAGAAGTTGAGTCCACGTGTTTGGGCGTCATATCCAGAGGTTGGCTTTAAAAAATAGACACATGAGTGCTGCCAGCATTGCTGCAGAGGTTGAAGACGTGGGAGGTCAGCCTGTCAGTGCTCAGACCATACGCCGCACACTGCATCAACTCGGTCTGCATGGTCGTCATCCCAGAAGGAAGCTGACGCACAAGAAAGCCCGCAAACAGTTTGCTGAAAACAAGCAGTCCAAGAACATGGATTACTGAAATGCCCTGTGGTCTGACGAGACCAAGATAAACTTGTTTGGCTCAGATGGTGTCCAGCATGTGTGGCGGCGCCCTGGTGAGAAGTACCAAGACAACTGTATCTTGCCTACAGTCAAGCATGGCGGTGGTAGCATCATGGTCTTGGGCTGCATGAGTGTTGCTGGCACTGGGGAGCTGCAGTTCATTGAGGGAAACATGAATTCCAACATGTACTGTGACATTCTGAAACAGAGCATGATCCCCTCCCTTGGAAAACTGGGCCTCATGGCAGTTTTCCAACAGGATAACGACCCCAAACACATCTCCAAGATGACTACTGCCTTGCTGAGGAAGCTGAAGGTAAAGGTGATGGACTAAACCCAATTGAGCACCTGTGGCGCATCCTCAAGTGGAAGGTGGAGGAGTTCAAGGTGTCTAACATCCACCAGCTCCGTGATGTCATCATGGAGGAGTGGAAGAGGATTCCAGTAGCAACCTGTGCAGCTCTGGTGAATTCCATGCCCAGGAGGGTTAAGGCAGTGCTGGATAATAATAGTGGTCACACAAAATATTGACACTTTGGGCACAATTTGGACATGTTCACTGTGGGGTGTACTCACTTATGTTGCCAGCTATTTAGACATTAATGGCTGTGTGTTGAGTTATTTTCAGAAGACAGTAAATCTACACTGCTATACAAGTTGTACACTGACTACTCTAAGTTATATCCAAGTTTTACTTCTATAGTGTTGTAATATTTGCAGAAATGTGAGGGGTGTACTCACTTTTGTGATACACTGTATCTGAAAAAAACAGGTGACTTTTAGAGGTTCCCACAGATTTGGCTTTACCCTCTGTGTACTAGAACCACATGGAACCATAACAGTTAAGTTAATTTAATTTACAGTCATGTAATAAAGTAGCTTTTCCATCTATGCCTGCCGTGAGCCGAGTTCAGTTCTTACCGACTCGCTCGGTCGGACTCCCGCTCTGATTAGTTTTCCGGGGAGCGCGGATGGGTTGAGCCGTACTTACTCACCAAAGGTCAGCCAACACCCAGCGCGTTCGCTAGAAGAGTCCAATTAAGAGGAGCCTGCTGGATCCGCATTATTTATTTATTGTCGAGCAGGAGAAAAAGGAAGAAGATCAATGGAGAGCTGGAACTTAATCACCGCTCTGTCGACAGGGCCTGCTTTACCGGGGCCTAATCCCTCAGCGTCCAACAGAGGGGCTCATCCACCATTAAATGCCAGCACGACTCTTAATGCTAGCAACAATTAGAGCACAGCCGTCGTATCGGCCTGTAGAATCATAACGTACGCTCGAACGCGCCGCTCGTTACTTCAGATATAGCTCACGGCCGGGTTGATGATTATAAATACACCTCACTTTGCTTAATAATCCAGAACGTGAGCGTTATTTTTCTCTGGGAAAAGACCTGAGACGAAAGAAGCACTGATCATCAAACATGCATTAGCATTAGCAATAATAGCAGCCAGGCATTAAAGTTTGATTGCAGACCGACTGCTGTGTTTAACAGTAATGAATTTTTCCTGCACCGCAGTGCACAGTAATCAAATTTTTCAAAGCAACTATAATTTGAGGGTTTTTTTCTTTCTTTCTTTAGGCCTCAAATCCATTTCAGTACCGAGATATTAAAGCAGATAAACACGACGTCTTCATGCTGTTTCAATACAATATATGGTTCTAATGATTGAATACATGTGTTTCAGCCACAACAGGTTAACAGGTTATATTTATATCAAGAAAATTACAGAATCTGCTTTTAACTGAGCAGCAACAGCTTAGGGAAGGTCCAGCATATCAGAATCAGAATCAGAATCAGCTTTATTCGCCAAGTATGTTTACACACACAAGGAATTTGTTTCCGGCTGTTGTTAGCTCTCTACAATTTACAACAATACAATATACAGACAAGACTATGTAGACAATGTACAATTTTACATGTTCAGCAGAATTTGCATATGTACAGAAAATATAAAAATAGTGTAAGATAAATAGTTGAGTAAGGTAAGATGCAGTTACGGTATTATACAGCATGTATAAAGTGCAGTGTGGCATGTAAACAACAGTAAACAGCAGTTCAGTTTTTGTTATTAATGAGTTTGATGGCATTTGGAAAGAAACTGTTACAGTGTCTGTTTGATTTAGTGTTCAGGGCTCTGTAGCGCCTGCCAGAGGGTAGGAGGTTAAAGAGTTCGTGATATGCACTAAACAAGATATTGGTTTCCAAAGCTCAACAGGTTTGGAATGAACCGGAACATCAACTGAGGCTTTCTCGACTAATATCAATGCCCAGCCTTACATATGCTGTCATCTTTTGACTGAATGGGCACAAATTCCCACAGACATGCTTCAAAGTCTTGTGAGAAGCCTTCTTAAAGGATCACATATAGGTCACTCTGTTTTAATACAATTTGATTTTAAAACGGGACGTCCAACAAGCTCATGCACAGGTGTCCAGCCATAACATTAACCACTTACCAGCACTTTGTAGTTCTACAATTACTGACTGTAATCCATCTGTTTCTCTGTGTGCTTTTTTAACCTACTTTCACCCTGTTCTTCAATGGTCAGGACCCCCACAGGACCACCACAGAGCAGGTATTATTTAGGTGGTGGATTATTCCCAGCACTGCAGTGACACTGACATGGTGGTGGTGTGTTAGTGTGTGTTGTGCTGGTATGAGTGGATCAGACACAGCAGCGCTGCTGGAGTTTTTAAACACCTCACTGTCACTGCTGGACTGAGAATAGTCCACCAACCAAATATATCCAGCCAACAGCGCCCCGTGGGCAGCGTCCTGTGACCACTGATGAAGGTCTAGAAGATGACCGACTCAAACAGCAGCAATAGATGAGCGATCGTCTCTGACTTTACATCTACAAGGTGGACCAACTAGGTAGGAGTGTCTAATAGAGTGGACAGTGAGTGGACACGGTATTTAAAAATTCCAGCAGCGCTGTTGTGTCTGATCCACTCATACCAGCACAACACACACTAACACACCACCACCATGTCATTGTCACTGCAGTGCTGAGAATGATCCACCACCTAAATAATATCTGCTCTGTGGAGGTCCTGTGGGGGTCCTGACCATTGAAGAACAGAGTGAAAGCAGGTTAAAAAAGTATGAAGATAAACAGATGGACTGAGTCCAAGTGGAGCTGATAAAATGGACAGTGAGCGTAGAAACAAAGAAGTGGTTGATGATTGGTGATTGTAACGTATCCTGCTTTTAAGACAATCATACGTCTTTTAAGCTCTCGCGGGCCACATAAAGTGACGTGGCGGGCCGGATTTGGCCCGAGGACCTTGAGTTGGACACATTTGCTCTAAGGGGAGGAAGATTTTCATGTGATGATGATGTGAAAGCAGCGCTGCATCAGTGCCTACACGCTCAACCAAACACTTTTTTTGCTGATGCCATTAAGAAGTTGGTACAACGCTGGAAAATGCATCAGAGGGTGACGATTTAGAAAAGTGATGAAGTTTGTTTTTGAAATTTGTAATAAATAGAGTTGAAAAAAGTTTGGAAACTTTTCAAAGGACCCTCGTATATCATGTCTGGCCAGTCGCCCTCTATGTTAGTAGTTATTCCCGCCCGTGTGTTTATGAGAGGTGTTTATTAGAGCATTTCATTCTGATCTGATTGGTACGGTGTTGTTTTTCTTTCTTGGCGCTCGGTGAACAGATTGCAGTTTGGATCACATTTTTAGGCTCGGAGGCTCGAGGTTCGAAAGCCACTGATTAATGAGGGCGTATTAGACGGAGCTTAATAAAGCATCGCACATTACAGCGACTGGCACGCGCTAGTCTGCACGGAGCATCGAGATCAGCGCGTTCTTCAGCGGAGCGAGTATCGACGGTCGGACGAAAGGTTATGTCACGTTCATTAACCTTCTCACATGCTGGAGCTCTAGGAAGCAGAACGAGTGTCTGGATTGATTTTTTTATGTTAAATTACATGCTAATTTGTTTAATAAGTGTTGTTGTCTTGCTCTGTTGAACAGGCTAAAAATAGCGAAGCCTGAATGAAGCAGCTGTCTAATGTGATCGCGCACCAGTGGGAGACTCGGGTTCGACTCCCAAGGTGCCACTGTGTGTGGAGGGACGGCTGGTTGGGGAATCACCTAGTGGAGTAATACCAAGGGTATAGCTCGATTCTTTTACATGCTGAGGGTGCTTGAAAGAATTAAATGTTAGTCGGTGGAGTGGAGTCTGTCTTGGCACCTAAGCTTGTAGCTTGAGAAGGTTTTGGCCAACGCATCTGTAATAATGCAAAACAAGTGTATCAGAACATATACACAGACCAGGCATAACATTATGACCACTGACAGGTGAAGTGAATAACACTGATCATCTCTTCATCACGGCACCTGTTAGTGGGGGGGATACATTAAGCAGCAAGTGAACATTTTATCCTTAAAGTTGATGTTAGAAGCAGGAAAAATGGGCGAGCGTGAGGATCTGAGCGAGTTTGACGAGGGCCAAATTGTGATGGCTAGACGACTGGGTCAGAGCATCTCCAAAACTGTAGCTCTCTTGTGGGGTGTTCCCGGTCTGCAGTGGTCAGTATATATCAAAAGTGGTCCAAGGAAGGAACAGTGGTAAACCAGTGACAGGGTCATGGGCGACCAAGGCTCACTGATGCACGTGGGGAGCGAAGGCTGGTCCTTCGCTCCCCACAATATTAGGAAGGTGGTCATAATGTTATGCCTGATCGGTGTACATCTCACATCATCTCAAAACCATTTGTGGTTATAACAGCCTCCACTTTCTTGAAGGCCTTCCTCAGTTTCCAACATTTTGGAGTATATCTGTGACTAACGAATGTAAAGAGCATTGGTCAGGCAGTAATGTCAAGTGAGAAGACTTAGCCTGCGACTAATGTTCCAATTTATCCCAGAGGTGGTCAGTACGGTTGAGGTCAGGGCTCTGTGCAGGACACTGGAGTTCCTTCACACCAAAAACCCCAGTAACACTGGAACATGAGATACATATCACATGTATACACTGATCAGCCATAACATTATAACCACCTCCTTGTTTCTACACTCACTGTCCATTTTATCAGCTCCACTTACCATATAGAATCACTATGTGGTTTTACAATTACTGACTGTTGTCCATCTGTTTTTCTACATACTGTTTTAGCCTGCTTTCACCCTGTTCTTCAATGGTCAGCACCCCCACAGGACCACCACAGAGTTATTATTTAGGTGGTGGATCATTCTCAGCACTGCAGTGACACTGACATGGTGGTGGTGTGTTAGTGTGTGTTGTGCTGGTAAGAGTGGATCAGACACAGCAGCGCTGCTGGAATTTTTAAATACCGTGTCCACTCACTGTCCACTCTATTAGACACTCCTACCTAGTTGGTCCACCTTGTAGATGTAAAGTCAGAGACGATTGCTCATCTATTGTTGCTGTTTGAGTCGGTCATCTTCTAGACCTTCATCAGTGGTCACAGGGATGCTGCCCACGGGGCACTGTTGGCTGGATGTTTTTGGTTGGTGGACTATTCTCAGTCCAGCAGTGACAGTGAGGTGTTTAAAAACTCCAGCAGCGATAAAATGGACAGTGAGTGTAGAAACCAGGAGGTGGTTTTAATGTTATGTAGATACTGTATCTACCCATTTCTAAATAGCAAAGCTGTGTAACTGCCAGTGGGTTCCTGTAACATAAATATTTTTTATTCTTTAGATATAATAGCACCGTTATTGTTATGAGGTGGGGAGGAAGGACCCAAGGATGCGGAGGTTTAACTAAAAAGGGTTTTATTTATTAAATCATAAACATAATATACATAAAATAAAAGGAATAACAATAACAAAAAACACTTCGGGGAATCCCGAAGGCAGCCGGACGTCGGGGGCTGAAAAGGAACAAAAAAAGCATACAAAAGAAAAGGGGAAGCGCGAACCCAGGACTCTTGCCTCCCGACCGGGAGCTTTAACTGCCTGCCACAGCGGCGCTAGTGGCAGACTCGCTCCCGGCGCTATTGAAGCAAAGAGTGGGTTCGCGAGATGGAACACCTCGCGCTGTTGGCCGAAGAAGGGGGGGTAACACCGACAATAGCTGCGTGGCATGGCGCTTTCCAGCAACTTATGCTGGCTAGAGCCATGCCAGCTACCGGGTGTGATCGATTTGCGGGTTTCAAAAGTTAAAGGCAAAGGCGCTGTCACCAGCCAGGGTGGCTGGGAAGTGGCCATTTGCTCATGCGCTCCAGAGGGCGGAACGTGACGCTGTCACCAGCGGTAGCTGGGAGGGGGTCACGTTCCTCTGGGCGCAATAATGGGGTCTCTAGGTGGCGGCGGCACGGCGGCTCGACGGCTCGGCGGCAGCGGCCCGACGGCGACCTGAGGGCGGCAACCAGGCGGCGGCGGCGGCACGACAGCGGCGGCACTATGGCG
This sequence comes from Trichomycterus rosablanca, assembly GCF_030014385.1. Classification (NCBI taxonomy): domain Eukaryota; kingdom Metazoa; phylum Chordata; class Actinopteri; order Siluriformes; family Trichomycteridae; genus Trichomycterus; species Trichomycterus rosablanca. Next base: position 3,870,233 of record NC_086008.1, read on the forward strand.
GCAGCTTGGCGGCGGCGGCGGCGTGGTGGCGCCCACTAGCGGTGGCCCGGCGGCAGCGGCACGGCGGCGGCGGCACAGTGCGGCGGCACAACCTAAAGATAAAAAACAATAAACATAAAAGGACACCGCAGTGTCAAACAAACTCAAAGAAAGAAAAAAGAATCAGCCAACAAGAGCAGAAGGTGCGACGGCTACAGCTCTGCACCTATCCCTTAAATAAGGGAAGGCACAGGTGTAGCCCATTCGCCCTAACGAGCTGGCCAGGTACTTAAAGGCACAGCTCGTTTCTGCTCTGTAAGGCCTGTGGTGTCAGGGAGAGATGGTACATTCCCCTGATGCCACAGAGCCTAACAGTTATAGCTCTGAAACTTCTGCCAAACCTCCAGCAGCACTTCCACCTTCAGCTGGCTGTGCGACTGAACCATAATAAACACCGCTGACAGTATTGACTGAAAGTATTGACGGTTTATTCACATGCAGTTTTATATGAAATGCATTTTAGACAAAAACAAGAACACTCTGCCAACGGTCGACATTTGGAGACGTGGGAAGAACAGAAACAGCAAAAATAATAAAATGGGCTCAAAAACGTTGTTGTTTCATTAATCTAATAGTGATTTGAATCATATTAAAGAGCTATGAAGTCACGATAAGCGGTTGCAAGAGCAGAAAACGTAGGACTGCTATCTAAGATACCAACTTGGTCACTATGTCGTATCTTTCTCACAATGTCATGCTAGATTTAGAGTTGAGTAAGACAGTGAGAATCAGTTTCTCTCCGTCGTGTCTACATGATATACTGTAAACAATCCATCTCACTGGTGGCGGATTAAAAACATCAGCAGCAAACTGGATCAAAGTTAAATGAGATCAAGCTCTATGTGCAGCGGCAAGCAGTAAAAACCGGGCATCAAAGCAGTGAAGAGGCGCAGCGGCAAGCAGTACAAATCGGGCATCAAAGCAGTGAAGAGGCGCAGCAGCAAGCAGTAAAAAACAGGCATCAAAGCAGTGAAGAGGCGCAGCGGCAAGCAGTAAAAACCAGGCATCAAAGCAGTGAAGAGACGCAGCAGCAAGGTAACAGTGACATGGACAGTTCAAAAACTATTTTGAGAAACGCCCACAACCCTCAACTGAATAGATTTTATTCAATCACAATTCTAAAACTACTTTGAATAAACACATCCATTAAATGCCTATATATAAGAACTGTGTAAACCATCATTAAAGGAGCTTTAACCTCGCATCATTGCTCTATCACAGACAGAAAGACCCATTAGTTCAGAGTTCCTGGAAGCGCAGCAGTTAGCTGAGGACAGGGAACAAACCACACTCGAGTAAGTAACATTTATTGCTATTTAAGGCAGCGAGAAAAGCACTCCTGGAACCCTGGGCCTCGGCCAAGTGATAGCACAGGGGGAATGATTCTGCACCGCCGGACACTCGGACTGCAATCACACGACCCAATCAGATACACGACCGTACATGTTTAACCAGGGATACAGACATTTCAGCCCTTGTAGCATCTCTGATAGCTCAGTGAGGGCAGATGACCTGTTATCTCCTCTGCTTACTTATATAATTCTGATTGCTGACCGTCTCTGACCGTCAGACAGTCCACACAGACGCTTATCAGCTCTTACAGGTGGGTGGGCGTTTTATAACTAGCAAGACAGCGCATCCTATTATGGAAGATGGATTTTTTTATCGATAAGACCACAGCAGGTGGTCCTTTTTTTAGTCTTGGTTGGGGCAACGTGGAACATTTTGTCTTTACTTACAGTGAACTGCAGTAAATGTGTCATAATGTCTATGTACATGTACATGTTTATGTTTATGGGCCAGCTGTAGCCTTTGAGGGTTGCAATTGAGGATTTGGGGCCTTGCTCACAGGGCCAACAGTGGCAATTTAACAGTGGTGAGACTTGAACTGGCAACCTACTGATTATCAGTTCAGCATCTTAACCACTGAGCAAGAAACGGCATGGGAATATCTGTGATAATCTGGACCACCATGTGTTCTCATCAAGTGATGATTCATGTAATGTAAAAATTCTTATTTTTAAATTAATCCAACATATTCTTAATAAATCCGGGTGAAATTATGCAACCATCATGATACAAATCCCTCCAAGCATTGCTTATCTGTAAAATGATGCTCATGCTAATCTATCTGACAGCATGTGCACTGACTTTTTGCGTAACATCCCGGACATACTGTACATCCATAAAGATATAAAATGAAATGGCAAAGTGAAGGGAGAAAAGCCGGACGGGCGGGAAAGCACTAACCCTGATGTCCACCTACCACATGGTTGCTTAGCGTCCCAGTACACAGAGAACGATGTTAAAATCCCTCTGCACACGCTGCTTCTTTCTTCAGGAGAGCTGAAGGCTCGAAACAGACCGGAGGTGCCTGTCCCAAATAAAGGATCGGCGCTTGTTCTGAGGATAATAATGCATAACGCCGCCTCAGACGTGACCGGTAGCTTTGTGCTGCCTGATCTTTATTTTCAATTTCAGTTTTCCATTTCGCACAATTTTTCAAGGCCGTAATCACAATACACAATACAATACTGGAGGGACATGTCCCAATTTGAGCATAATGCCCCACAATATACTGATATAAAATTATAATAAAATATAATATTCCATTTAATAGCTTTGCATAATATTAGGATCCATCAGTGGTTTATATTGCTTGAATGTTTTAGAAGGACAGGACTCAATTCTGACTAGGTACATTTGCCTCCCCAGCACCCCCTTTTGTGATTGGTCTCCTGTTAATGATCTACAGCTGCACCTTGTTTAGGGAAAATGCTCAGGGCATTTAAGGAGGCAAGTGGATCATCCATTGGAGACTATTTTGGTTTGGTTTGGTCTCCGCTCCTGATGCTGGCTGATAGATGGCGCCTGTACAGTGTCGAGGAATAATACGTTGACCAGGGTGTGTCTCTCTGTACACAAGGCTGATCCGCATATGAACTCACCTCGTGCAGGTGAAAAGATGCAGTCGGTACTGCACACGTGTCGGAGGGGGCGTGTGACAGGCTCAGCTCTCCTCAATCAGTGCGGGGATCGGCATCAGTAGAGAGGAAGCCTAATGCAAGATCTGGACACAACTGATCCATCAGGACAAGAGTTTAATTCGTTCTTCAGCCTTGTGGATTATTAATGTGTCTAATTTAGAGATAAAAAGCAGAATGTGACGTTTTTGTAAATCAGACCACGTTATCACATAATAAACAAATCCAGAGAGTCCACAAACCTTCGGTCATACAGCAGACCTCATAACAGGACTTTTGGTCTCGACTCGGTGGCTCTCGGTCCTTTTGGTTTTTCTCGTACAGAAAGCTAAGCGAGCCGCTCCGCTCTCGTCCTTTTTGTGCTCCTGTTACAAAGCTGAGCTGAGAGCTGCTTATTTTCAGAGCGGTAAATAGGTTTCATTGAAAGTAGGCACAGAGAAGCCTGAAGAGGTTGCTCTTCGTGTTGAGGCGGGTTATAAAAGGGAAAAGCTAATTACACAGCCGGGTCTGGAGATGTTCGCTTCTGTACAGAAAAACCACCGTGGCGTCTTTGTGAAGGAATAAGACTCCATTATGATTCATCAAGTTTTACAAAATAGTCGTAAAAATCTAAAAACTTCTACACGAGTTCATATGGGAGACGTTTTGGGTATTAAAATGGGTATTAAAGGGTATTAGACAGAAATAAAAGCTGATGGAACATGGGGTTAGACCTTGTCTACAGTGATAAGGATATTAACAAAAGCTATCATGCAAAGTTAATAAATTAATAACATTAAAACCACCTCCTTGTTTCTACACTCACTGTTCATTTCATCAGCTCCACTTACCATATAGAAGCACTTTGTAATTCTACAATTACTGACTGTAGTCCATCTGTTTCTCTACATACTTTTTTAACCTGCTTTCACTCTGTTCTTCAATGGTCAGGACCCACACAGGACCACCACAGAGCAGGTATTATTTAGGTGGTGGATCATTCTCAGCACTGCAGTGACACTGACATGGTGGTGGTGTGTTAGTGTGTGTTGTGCTGGTATGAGTGGATCAGACACAGCAGCGCTGCTGGAGTTTTTAAATACTGTGTCCACTCACTGTCCACTCTATTAGACACTCCTACCTAGTTGGTCCACCTTGTAGATGTAAAGTCAGAGACGATCGCTCATCTATTGCTGCTGTTTGAGTTGGTCATCTTCTAGACCTTCATCAGTGGTCACAGGACGCTGCTCACGGGGGCGCTGTTGGCTGGATAAATTTTTGGTTGGTGGACTATTCTCAGTCCAGCAGTGACAGTGAGGTGTTTAAAAACTCCATCAGCGCTGCTGTGTCTGATCCACTCATACCAGCACAACACACACTAACATACCACCACCATGTCAGTGTCACTGCAGTGCTGCGAATGATCCACCACCCAAATAATACCTGCTCTGTGGTGGTCCTGTGGGGGTCCTGACCATTGAAGAACAGCATGAAAGGGGGCTAACAAAGCATGGAGAGAAACAGATGGACTACAGTCAGTAATTGCAGAACTACAAAGTAGAACTACAAATATATATATATATATATATATAAGAGGGAATTGCTTAATCCTGGTTAGGACGTCTGGACAGGATACTAATTTACACCAAATGCCCAAAAGTATATGGACACCTTTCAATGTTTACATCTGTAAAAAAACAGTTATATAACTACCATCTTTTTAAAGTGTGGCAACAGAGTGGGAAAGGAGTTTACCTGTTTCCAGCATGACCAGTAGGGTCCATTAACACATGGTTTGAGGTATGTGGTGCAGATATATATATATATATATCTTGGTGCTGGTGTGCTAGCAGAATATCCCGCTGTGGGCGCCTAGATCCTGGGTTCGATCCCCAGGTGGAGCGGTCCAGGTCCTTTCTGTGTGGAGTTTGCATGTTTTCCCTGTGTCTGCGTGGGTTTCCTCCGGGAGCTCCGGTTTCCTCCCACAGTCCAAAGACATACAGTCAGGTTAAATGAAGATACTAAAAGAAATTGCCCTGTGTGTATGTGTGTGTAAATGTGTTTGTCTGCCCTGCGATGGGCTGGCGCTCTGTCCAGGGTGTTTCTTGCGCCCACTGATAGCTGGGATAGGCTCCAGCACCCCCCCACAACCCTGATTAGGATAAGCGGCTTAGAAAGTGAGTAAGTCAGTGAGTGAGAGTGCATATGGACCAATAAGCTTCCTTGTTGACCAGTGGACTATTTAAACAGTGTCACCCCTGTATTACCAGCTCCTAATTTATGACAAACCTGTTTTTACGAGGTTCTCGGATTACATTCAATTATCTGGATTTTCCAGCCTGCCATGCCGGACAAGAGCAAATAATTTAAGGCAGACCTCCGATCCTTCTTTACGCTAGCTGAGACCCTGCAGCTAAAACACTTGATCCGCCGGCTCCTTCTCCTACCCTGCTGGAACACGAGCCAGAACAAGGGCTCGCTGTTCAAATAAATCAGACTAAGTGCCTGTCACTGTACTGTATTTATATTCCTTCCATAAACGTGTCCTTTAAATAAGCCAAAAATATTATCCCGGAGAAGGTGGGTGTGCGGCGGTAGGACTCGATCCATTAATTTTCCCAGAATGAGGCTCACGCTCGGCTCGGGGAAGCGGGGTGACCTTTTCTTTGTTCAAGGTAAGCCGAGTCGAGTGATACAGACAGATGAAGTATCGAGAGCGTGAGGATGATCCAGTGAGGAAACGTGATGGGCTAATGAGAGGACGTTATGGATAGTTCTTAAAGCTTCTCGGCTACTCATGAAAAGTCAATAGTGTCGTGAATCACAGAGTGAGACTCATTCAGGGAGCAGATGGTGATGTACCTCTACGCTAAAGCTACACTCACTGGTCATTTCAGGATAATATACTGCACAACCTACTTTAAATTGATTGATTGACGACTTTATTGATCCCCAAAGGAAATTGCAGTGTTACAGCAGCAATTCACAAACATCACAAGCATCACATAAAACACATTAATGTCGTGCAAGAAAATAAAATTAATTGTATTAAATTAAATGTTATGTAAATATAAGGGGTGGCTAGGTGGGTAGCACTGTCGCCTCACAGCAAGAAGGTCCTGGGTTCGATCCCCAGGTGGGGCGGTCCGGGTCCTTTCTGTGTGGAGTTTGCATGTTCTCCCCGTGTCTGTGTGGGTTTCCTTCCACAGTCCAAAAACATGCAGTCTCCCCTGCGATGGACTGGCACCCCGTCCAGGGTGTTACTGTGTGCCTTGCTCCCATTGAAAAGCTGGGATAGGCTCCAGTACCCCCCCACCACGACTAAAGGAATAAGCTTAAAGGTGCAGTTTATAAACATGATGGTATGCAATTGTGCGCATGTTTAATGGTAATATGACCAAAAGTATGTGGACAATCCTCCTAATTACTGACTTTGGGTGCTTCAGCCACACCTATTTCTGTGTGTGACTGGTGTGGTGTGAAGCAGAGGTCCCCAACCTTTTTTGCACCATGGATCGGTTTCATATAAGATATAATTTAACGGGCCGCTCAGGTGGCGCAGCGGTAAAAACACACGCTGGAACCAGAGCTGGGATCTCAAATACATCGTATCGAATCTCAGCTCTGCCTGCCGGCTAAGGCTGAGCGGCCACATGAACAACGATTGGCCTGTTGTTCAGATATGGGCGGGACTAAGCCGGATGGGGTCTCTCTCCCATGACTGGTGCAATTACGACCTCTGCTGGCTGATTGATGGCGCCTGCACAGAGATGAGAAAAGAGTGCTCTCAGGGTGTGTCTCTCCGTACACAACGCTGAGCTGCACTGCACTCGTCAAAGTGCAGGTGATCGGCATACGGCATGCTGACCACGTGTCAGAGGGGGCGTGGGTTAGCTTCGTTCTCCTCAATCAGAGCAGGGATCGGCATTGGTGGAGAGGAAGCAGGATGCAGTCGGGCAATTGGACGCTCTAAAATGGGAGAAAAAGGGGAGAAAATGCATAAATAAAATAAAATATAAAAAAGATATAATTTCACGAACCGGAGGTGGCGGGAGAATTTCAAAATAAAATTATACGATGAGCATAATAAAAAACACAAAGTGCATAACAATACTACTCACCAATGATGGAAAATCAGTGGGAACCCTAAGGTTTTTTCGCTGCAACGAGACACTCCCACCTAGGGGTGATAGGAGGCAATAACACCCAAAGTGTGTTCCTTATGTCCAGTCCACTCCGTAACTTTGTTTTGGTTGCCAGCACTGCATAAAATCCTATTCACAAAAATAGGATGCTGGAAATGGAAGCGGTGTTGTCATTGCTTTTGTAGCAATCTCTAATTATTCATTCTTTCTGTGCGGCCCGATAATAAATGACCCAGTGGTTGAGGACCACTGGTGTAAAGGATCACTGGCCTGCACAGAGCTCTCACTTTCACTACACATGTCCATTATAAATGTATGTAAATAATGATGGTTGTTCATGTGTTATTATACACATTGCACCCCTTACCTCTCCCATGGGACCACCACTTTCTACATTCTAAGAAGAACCCTGTCTAAATTCTCAGAATGCTGCTACAGAGATGTCTTATTCTGAAAGGGCTTTTCCCAAACTGTTGCCACAAAGTTGTCAGTTCCAGTTGGCTGAATAATCTTCACTCACAGAAGTTTCTACGTTTCAGTCGTATTAACTTTTTTGTTCGAAGCCTCTTCTCATCATTTGGTGCACCTTCTCCTTTAACAGGCTTTCCTGCAGTGTCTGCAGCGCTGGAACAGAAAGTGCCGCCGCACTGATCTAGAACTACATTGAGAAGAGTTTTTTCAAATAATTGGCACAGAGCTGAAATCCAACATCACGGGAATTTCTCTTTCAGCTTCCCACACTTTTTCTTCTGAGGGAAGCCGGAGTCGCTGAGTCACGATGCAGCTTCCATCCTCTGCTTTATATAACCAAGGACGTTTATTCATTTATTCTTATTAATTGCTTCATCCTGGTTAGGGCCTCTGGACCAATTTACACCATATGGCCAAAAGTATGTGGACACCCCTTAATTCCCGTGATGGTGAACTCTAAATATCCTAATATCCTAATTTAAAATATCCTAATCACTCACTTCATACACACATACTTGTAATGTATTTTATTTATTTTTGCAATCCATTCTTCAGCTGTACTGGTTTATCCTTTTGTAAATATCCAGATGTAATGTAAGTAGTTTTGTATGCCAGTATAATGTCAATTCTTTCCTGTTCTTTCTTCTTCTATTGCAGGGGTGCACAAACTTTCTGGCTCAAGGGCCACACTGGGTTTTGACAGAGTGGCAAAACTAAAACTCATTACTTAAGAGGTAAAGATTACCCTCCTACTTTATTCAGTTTCAGTGGGAACAGTGTTGTGGATCACTCTTAATTGACAGAGTATCGACTCTTTATCGAAGGACGGTAGTGTTTGAACTGCGCCATCTAGTGGAACCAGCTGAAATGCAGGGTATTGCAGAGAAAAGGCGTAATGAATGTGGACTCTTGAGCATAAGCTACAGTAGTTGGACACCTCATTCCAAAACTAAAGATAAAACTAGCTCAGCATTTGCCATTATAGCAGCCATCACTGTGGGTACTGTAATAACAATTATTCTATAATCCAATCAGTCAGTATAGAATTTTATTTACAACTGGCGGGCCCAGTTCCACCAGTAAAAATGCAGGACGCAAAGCAGCAATACTATGAACACGGCACCAATCCATCACAGGAATTTGGCCATCACCTTTTCTCAGATGTAGCCAATCATGTCTGTGTAGATGCCTGGCCGGCTAATAGCACCACTGATATTTGAACCTGGATCTCAGCTTTTGTGGGCTAGTGTAATAGACTACTGTGCCACCCGAGTGCATTCAACACTTTTGAGCTCTACAAACCAGCCCAGTTCCGCCAGTAAAATGCAAGATGCAAAGCAGGAAAGCCCTGAACAGGGTGCCAATCCATCACAGGAATTTGGCCACACCCCTTCCTCTGACACAGCCAATCATGTCCGTGTAGGCGAAATGAACGCAGTCTTTGGGACAATTTTGTAAATACTTGATGGCCGGATTAAACAGCCTATCGGGCCAGAGTTTGCCCACCACTGCCTTAGTGCCTACCACAACACATTGCACTAAATCAGGGGTGGGCAATTCAATTTTGCAAGAAGCCACATAAGAAACTGGGACTGTTGTGGAGAGCTGGACCAATAGGCTGAATTTGACTTCCGGCCAATACCTATTTTATATCTGTCCCACTGACCTCATGTAGGCCGGTTAGGGACAGCCAAAGGGCCGGATGTGACCCGGGGGCTGTACAATGCTCAGGTGTGCACTAAATAGTATGTATAATTAGTGCACTACTGTTAATTTAGTTACACACAATGTAGCACATACATGCGGTTTGGGTTGCAGCCCGGAAAGTACTTGTGTGTGCCATGTAAACAATGTCCGCAAGTATCCATGGATGTAAGCTGAACAAGCTTGATAACATGTCTGTTAAGAGAGAATTGCTTCATCCTGGTTAGGACGTCTGGACAGGATACTAATTTACACCAAATGCCCAAAAGTATGTGGACACCCCTCAATGTTTACATCTGTAAAAAATCAGTTATATAACTACCATCCTTTTAAAGTGTGGCAACAGAGTGGGAAAGGAGTTTTCAGCATGACCAGTAGGGTCCATTAAGACATGGTTTGAGGTATGTGGTGCAGAAGTTGGTGCAGACTCCAGTGGCCTGCACAGAACGCTGACCGCAACGTCATCACACACCTTTGGGATGAATTACATCTTTAGCTGCAAGTCAGGTCTTATTATGTGGAGAGTCTTATGATTGTGGACAGTTGTGGCCTAGTGGTTAAGGTACTGGACTAGGAATCCAAAGGTTGCTGGTTCATGCCCCACCACTGTCAGGTTGCCACTGTTGGGCCCTTCAGCAAGGCCCTTAAGACAATATAGCTTAGACAATATACTGTAACAGTATTGTAAGTTGCTTTGGATAAAAGCATCTGCTAAATGCTGAAAATGTAAATTATTCAACATCAGTGCCTGATCAATGATTGAATTGGCACAAATTCCCACAGACACGTCTGCTCCATAATAAAGCCTATTGTTTTATCCAACAATATGATGTCCAACAAGTTTATGCTCAGGTGTCCACATACTTTTGGCTATATAGTGCGCAGTTAAAAAGACGAATATGATTAAAATGTATGAATAAAATTGAGCAAATTAAAGCCTTTAAATCTAATATATATTTATTTCTTCTCCCTGACAAACAGCACCTATCGTGAGGAGGTGAATCATCTTTTCATTACAGCTGTCTAGACAGACTGTTTGAATAGTCAAACTTTCATACAAAGTGCATCTGTTTGTTCAGTGAACTTCACAAAGCGGAGGGCTGAAGTTTACACGTCGCAATAAATCCCGCTCCGTTTACAGATGGCTAAGTGCTCGTCTCACGCTAGCTCATGATTCATTACATCTGCTAAATGCAGCCTTGACTGTCCAGCCGTTACGTTAGAATCCGCAGCCGCCTCGAGCGGCTCGATAGATCACGTCGGCCGCTGTGCGAGCCCTGGAGCGTTTAAAATCTGTCCTTTGCTGCGGGTTAGAGACGCGGTACAGGTACAAACGTGCAGATCGGTTGCAGGTGAATCGATATTAGCGTCGAGAATCATGTTGCATGAGTCTGGAGGAGCCTGCGGCGTATTTTCAACTATTTCGGTCCTGTCTTACTAGGGCAAGTCCAAAATATCTAGTCATTTTATGCCTCTTTAGGACAGAGCAATTCCAAACTGCACTCGTTCCAAACCACAACACATTGCACTAAATAGTATGTATAATTAGTGCACTACATTTACATTTTCGGCATTTAGCAGACGCTTTTACCCAAATTGACTTACAGTACTGTGACAGTATTTTGTCTAAGCAGTTGAAGGTTAAGGGCCAACAGTGACAACCTGGCACCTTTTGATTACTTGTCCAATATCCTACCCTCTAGGCTACAACTGCACTACTGTTGGCACCTTTCACATAATGCTAAAACCACTGATGTCAGTAACGCGTTACTTAGTAACGCGTTACTCTAATCTGGCCACATTTTTCAGTAACAAGTAATCTAACGAGATACTATTTCCAATCCAGTAATCAGATTAAATTTACTTATCCAAGTTACTGTACGTTACTATTTTTGCAACTCGGGGAGTGACGTCTGGCCTATGCGACAATTAAGTCACGAGCTGCGTCCGAAATCGCATACTTACAGAGTATGAACTAGATTGGAGGAAGTATGCACTACTCGGCCAGTAAAGAAGTGCATACTTTCCGTACAGAAGTATGCAATATGCACACAACACCGCTACGTACTACACGTGGGGACGTGATGACGTAATATCACCATAGTTACAGACTCATTACAAACCCCACTCGCCAAAATTTTGGATATTTATCGGCTTTTTGTTATTTATTTGTCTTTAAAAATTTTATTTTATTTATCTTACTTACATGTTACTTGTGAACAGAGGACTCCGTTTTCCGCGTCTTTCTTGTTTCTTATTCCGCCTCAATCGCCTACGCAGCTCCAGTTGCATTACGGCAGCTGCTGAATGTAACTAATAAAGTAACTTGTAATCTAACTTAGTTACTTTTAAAATCAAGTAATCAATAAAGTAACTAAGTTACTTTTTAAAGGTAACTATGCCATCATTGGCTAAAACAGGGCCTTCCCCAGACTGTTGCCACAAAGTTAAAGACATGATCTTCTTATATAATCGATGACTTAAACCTTTTAGCAACTGTGTCAGAATTAGAAAGGGTGTCCACATACTTTGGGCCTTATAGAGTATCTGCTGATTTTTGCAGTATGCTATACAGGATAGAGTTCATAAAGACCAGTGTGTACTGGGAATTGGAGGAGCAGTTACACTTGACTGCAAATAGACTAAATATTAGTGGTATGTGTGTGTGTGTGTGTATGTGTGTTTGTGTGTGGTTCAGAACTGATTCAGCAATTTGTCTTGGTGCTGATCTCTTTAGTCAATGTAAGGTTCAGATCCTCCTCTGCAGTAACAACCTCCTACACAATCCAATAGAGGCATCATTTCCGAAGCCGCCCCCGTTGATCAGACTGGCATGTTTCCACCACCACACACACACTCATTACTCTATATACTCTATATTAGCTCACCATTGATGAGATCCGGGTTTGAATCTTAGTGGTGCTATCAGCCTAGTGGGCATCTACACAGACATGAGTGGCTATGTTTGAGGTACAGGACAGATTGACTCCCTGAATGCTCGACCCCCAGAGTGATAAGGTTTGTGGTAAGAAAGCCGTAGGAGCTTTTTGCTGCTTCTGTTTCGGTCAGCTTGTACCCTTGGAAGAACAAATCAATGCAGGTCAATTCAACATTATTCTGAGAGATTATTTGCTCAGTATGACACATTTTTATTTTGATTGGAGTGGTGTCTTCCCGGATGACCATCCATCCATCCGCCCATCCATTCTTCCAACCATTAATTCATCCATCCACCCACCCAACCGTCCATCAATTCATCTATTTATTCTTCTATCCATTAATTCATCTCCCACCCAACCGTCCAACCATCCATCCATCCATCCATCCTTTCATTCATCTATCTATCCGACCATCCATCCATTCTTCTATCCATCCATCCATCCTTTCATTCATCTATCTATCCGACCATCCATCCATTCTTCTATCCATCCATCCAGCCCCCCAACCACCCACCTATCTGTCCGTCCGTCCGTCCGTCCGTCCGTCCGTCCGTCCGTCCGTCCGTCTATCTATCTATCTATCTATCTATCTATCTATCTATCTATCTATCTATCTATCTATCTATCTATCCATTCTTCCATCCATTAATCCATCTATTAATCCATCCACTCACCCACTTATCCATCCATCTATCTATCCATTCATCCATCCATCTATCCATCCATCCATCCACTCGCCCGCCCATCCATCCATCTATCCATCCTTTTGTTCAATCTCCCATCCATTAATCCATCCACCCACCCAATTTGTCTATCCATTCATCCACCTACCTATGGCATGAGGTGTCACCAAATGGGTAGAGGTCTGGGCTTCCAAACAGAACAGAATCGGTTGGTAGTTTTCCAAACTCAGTTACCCGAGTCGTGTTTTTAGCTGCTTTAGACTTCGACATCTTGGACATTTTGACTAACCGATTGCTAACTGCCTTTAGGTGGAAATTAACCAGTAAACCTGAGACACTTAAACGCTACACGAATAAAAATGTTAAATCGCTAAACACTGACCTTAAAGTATGAATTTTACACCACATTGCATATTACATGGGAAAAGGTTAATTTCACGGTCCTTGATGAGATTTTCACAGCCATGAATTGGGTAGGGCCTTATTTATGACATTTAGCTCTTCACTGTGGTCTATTCTACTGTCCTTTTTTAGTCTATGGAAGTCACATGACTATGTGCTTGACCTCATGCACAATTAGAACAGGCGCCCACATCCCATATAGTTGCTTCTTTATATTTTCTAACAGTCCTCTGTTTTTAATTCAAGTTTTTTTGCTCTGTTCATTTGATTTGCCATCATGCTGGACGCTGACAAGAGGGCATGTCGCTGATAATTTGTTTAATTTAAAAGCAATTCCCTTCCTGCCCCCCTCCATAGTCCGCAGCTGGACGGCCGAGCATGTTCAGACCTGTTGTGCTGTCCCATGTCCCTGCATGCGATCAATACTAATGTAACTAGCGGCACTGCTCGCTCCGGTATCGATTCCACTCGCGGAGGAGTGAAAAACACAAACACACTGTTTTCCTTTTCATTCAGCTTCAGGAACGAGTGCTCAGATGTCACGGCTTTGTGAGAGGGCTGGATTCGGCAAATTGGATTCGCCGGTACAAAGATAACAAAACGGAATATAGCAAAGCAAACCGCTGCTTTTCCAAAAAATAATAATAATAATAAAAATGACTGGTCTAGCCGCTTCCTGCGAGGAAAAATTATTTGACGCCTGTTGCAAATTCAGTTTCTTAGCAAAACGTCCACATTTTCAGCTGTTTGCAATAAATCAATCAAACAAGAACAATTGAAATAGCTCAACAACTTTTATAACAAGTGCTTTCTCTACATTTCACACAAAATGCCACTTTTAAAACCACCTCCTGGTTTCTACACTCACTGTCCATTTTATCAGCTCTGTAGTCCATTTGTTTTTCTACATACCTTTTTAACCTGCTTTAACCCTGTCCTTTATTGGTCAGGACCCCCACAGAGTAAGTTTTATTTAGATGGTGGATCATTCTCAGCACTGCAGTGACACTGACATGGTGGTGGTGTGTTAATGTGTGTTGTGCTGGTATGAGTGGATCAGACACAGCAGGGCTGCTGGAGTTTTTAAATAACTCACTGTCCACTCTATTAGGCACTCCTACCTAGTTGGTCCACCTTGTAGATGTAAAGTCAGAGACGATCGCTTATCTATTGCTGCTGTTTGAGTTGGTCATCTTCTAGACCTTCATCAGTGGTCACAGGACGCTGCCCACGGGGCGCTGTTGGCTGGATATTCTTTGGTTGGTGGACTATTCTCAGTCCAGCAGTGACAGTGAGGTGTTTAAAAACTCCATCAGCGCTGCTGTGTCTGATCCACTCATACCAGCACAACACACACTAACACACCACCACCATGTCAGTGTCACTGCAGTGCTGAGAATGATCCACCACCTAAATAATACCTGCTCTGTAGTGGTCCTGTGGGGGTCCTGACCATTGAAGAACAGCATGAAAGGGGGCTAACAAAGCATGCAGAGAAACAGATGGACTGATGGAATTTTTCTTCATGTCTTTATAGAGCTTGTTTTGTGCACAGGGGTGCAGGAAAGGTACCTCCCTAAACTGTTGCTGCACATTTTTAAGCATATAAATTCCTTTATATAATTGATTTATTACACCTGTTAGCTGCTGTGCTAAAACACATGAATTCGCCGCTCAGGTGGTGCAGCGGTAAAGTACGCTAGCACACCAGAGTTGGGGTTTCGAATCCATCGTATCGAATCTCAGCTCTGCCTTTCCGACTGGGCTGGGCGGCTGCATGAACAACGACTGACTGCTGTTCAGGGTTAGAGGGTAAAGAAAGTCGGATCATAGGTCCTCATAACTGGTGCGACTGCGGCCCCTGCTGGCTGACTGATGCCGCCTGCACAGGGCTGAGGAATAATGCTGATGGGGGTGTGGCCCTCCGTACACAGTGCCTGTCAAGTGTATGAACTCGACTCGTGCAGGTGAAAAATGCAGTCTGTACTGACTGTACGTGCCGGAGGGGGCGCATGTCGGTTGGGAGGCGTCCTCAGTCAGCGGTGAAGGGTCGAATCAGTATAGAGGACGCAATCAGGGTAATTGGACACGACTAGATTAGGGGAGAAAATTGGGGAAAAAAATAAATAAAACACATGAATTCAGTTATTAGAAGGGGGTGTCCCAATACTTTTGTCCATATAGTGTATCTTAAAATACAGAAGAACTTCCAAAGAACACAGCAATTCAAAATTACGTCCTCGTTTCTAACACCCAGAATCCATTTTCTAATCAGGCCGCCCCGAAATAAATCACGTCCTCTTTCTTTTAACGTTAATATTTAATAGTAGGACGTTGAACAGTTTGGATGTATGGCCCGATGCCCCGGCCTTAATGTTCGTACTGAAAATTAACCAGCTAATTTCACCTCCAGAGCAAAGATCTATTAGCACCATTATAGCTCCAGAACATCCCAGTGTTAAATTGGAGTCCATTAAATCCAGCCAGCTGCCATTATAAAGTCCATCCACACTCGCGCCGTCCGCGGCTGTCCCGTCAGCTCCGACTGGTCCGCGTAAATCACGCCTCCATTAAGCTCCGGCGCTCTAAGTGCTCCAACAAGAAGTGTTTTTATTTCATCATTTTATCAAACTCACTTCTCCTTCTCTAATTTTCCTTTTATTTAAAAGCAACACTAATTCATGTCTGTCATTTGTAATTCAGGATTTATTTTAGTGTTTAATTGTTGTTTCTAAATTGTTGTTTTAAAAATGCACTAATGCATGTGTGCAAACTATTCTTTAAATATCAGCTGCTATACAAATGCTACACTGTTACTTACACTGATCAACCATAACATTAAAACCACCTCCTTGTTTCTACACTCACTGTCCATTTTATCAGCTCCACTTACCATATAGAAGCACTTTGTAGTTCTACAATTACTGACTGTAGTCCATCTGTTTCTCTGCATGCTTTGTTAGCCCTCTTTCATGCTGTTCTTCAATGCTCAGGACCCCCCACAGGACCACCACAGAGCAGGTATTATTTGGGTGGTGGATCATTCTCAGCACTGCAGTGACACTGACATGATACAGCACTGCTGGAGTTTTTAAACACCTCACTGTCACTGCTGGACTGAGAATAGTCCACCAACCAAAATATCCAGCCAACAACGCCCCATGGGCAGCGTCCTGTGGCCATTGATGAAGGTCTAGAAGATGACCGACTCAAACAGCAGCAATAGATAAGCGATCGTCTCTGACTTTACATCTACAAGGTGTACGTCTAATAGAGTGGACAGTGAGTGGACGCGGTGTTTAAAAACTCCATCAGCGCTGCTTTGTCTGATCCACTCATACCAGCACAACACACACTAACACACCACCACCATGTCAGTGTCACTGCAGTGCTGAGAATGATCCACCACCTAAATAATACCTGCTCTGTGGTGGTCCTGTGGGGGTCCTGACCATTGAAGAACAGGGTGAAAGCAGGATAAAAAGGTATGTAGAGAAACAGATGGACTACAGTCAGTAATTGTAGAACTACAAAGTGCTTCTATATGGTAAGTGGAGCTGATAAAATGGACAGTGAGTGTAGAAACAAGGAGGTGGTTTTAATGTTATGGCTGTATGTACTTTTTTTCTCACCTTCCATTTACTCAGTACATGTTCTGGCCAGCACACTCGTTTTTAGTCCCGTCCACTTCACTGTTTTAAGTCTGACAATGTACCTGTATTTACTGTGTACTGTGTGTTTTTATCTGCACTGTGTGTTTGTGTTCTGTGCTGCACCCTGATCCTGGAGGAATGTTGTTTCATTTCAGTACTTGAAACGACAATAAAGCCTCTTCAACCTTGAATTTTAAATCTGCAGCATTTTGAGCGGTTGGTTCTAATGTTTTGGCTCATCGATAGCCTGTATAAATACACGGCATTAAGCAGACGCTTTCATCCAAATTGAGTTGGTCCCTCTTTCGACTCAGTGTGTCTATATAATTCAGAATTCTGCTTGATTTAAATGTTCACAAACTTCTTCTTTCCTCTGGCTGGAACTTCCCAGCATGCTCCACCATGAAAAATAGAAACCAGGAACCAGAACTCAGCAGGTGAAGCCTGAATTCCTCTAGTTAGCACAGCTCATTCATACAGACGTTCCTCAACAGAACCACGTTTGATTTCACAGCCCAGAACATTTTAAAATTCACCCGCAGTCCAGGTTTGATCAAGCGCCCGGGTCCAATCCGGCACCTCTGATCCCTGTTTAATGAGCACTTCCTGATTATAATTAGAACTCGTCCTGATTCCTGCAGAAAAGATGTTTTACTGTGTTAATGAATCTTCTGTGTGCATTTAACGTTGCATAGCAGCTTTCATGCATTGTCTATAGTATTTATTATTGCTAGTACATCCCAGTAATGCTAATGCTAAAAATAAAAGCTAGCTTAACGTTAGACTGCGTGAATGAGTGAATGAATAAAAGATTTCTTTCGGCTGCTCACATTTAGGGATCGCCATGACGGATTATTCAGCCGAATATTTGATTTTGCACGGCTTTTGCAACCCTCCTATTTAATAAGGCACAAAGCGTGGTACACTATATGGACAAAAATATTGGGACACCCCCTCCTATTATTGAATTCACAAGTTTAAGCCACAACAATTGCTAATATGGACAAAGCTCTACAACGACATGATGAAAATTTTGGTCCAGTGTCCTGCACAGAGCCCTGACCTCAGCCACACTGAACAGCTCTGGAATGAACTGGAACATCAACTGAGGCTTTCTTGACTGACACCAGTGCCCAGTTATATGAATGCTGTCAGCTTTTGACTGAATGGGCACAAATTCCCACAGTCATATGTCCAAGTCTTGTGAGAAGGAGTAAGGATCACATAGAGGTCATTCCTATTTAACATCATTTATGTGCAGGTGACCTAATTTGAATGTAACTTCTGTATATGTACTATAAGGCCAAAAGTATGTGGACACCTGACCATGATCTTATTTAAAAAACAAAGAGTATATTATTATCATTATTATTATTATTATTATTATTATTATTATTATTATTATTATTATTATTATTATACGATATAACAGTATTATTGTTATTATTATACAATATAACAGTATTATTATTATTATTATTGTTATTATTATACGATATAACAGTATTATTATTATTATTATTATTTTCACTATTTTTTTTTTTACTATTATTATTATTATTACTATTACTATTATTATTATTATTATTATTATTATTTTACTATTATTATTATTATTATTTTTACTATTATTATTATTATTATTTTTACTATTATTGTTATTATTATTATTATTATTATTATTATTATTATTATTATTACTAATCTACTAATAAAAAAAATCGAATATATAAAAAATGCCAAATTATATACTGTGAGCAGAAAAGCCAGAAGACGAGAGCAATTACACACAAAAACAAGTGTTGCTCATATTTCAGGACTAAATCAAATTAAATAAACCACGCTGTGAACATCTCTAGTTATTTATTGCACAAACTGTTCTCACAATCCGTATATTCATGTGTATGAAGGCCAGAAGTGCAACATTCATTTCAGAATCTGTACACGTAGGCGTTCATGCTAGTTCCATACATAACACACAGACTATTACACCTGAAACTGGAAACTAGCCACTGAAACTCAGAACATCGAGCCCGGTGTTTCATTCAGCTGAGTAATGCACGTATGTCGGCTGGAATGTGACGAAATATACATAAAAAGGAACACAAAATAAATAGCATGCCATTAACTTCACATTTCTGAACGGATCTAATGGGAAGTGGGTATGTTGATGAACTGCTAGCGTAGCTCTCGCGTGTTGAAATGGGAGACAAACATATTTCACGGTTCACAGCACTCCTGTGCATTTGTGATATTAAACACCTTCATCATCCTGACCAATGCCCTCGCTCTCATCGGACCACGGAGGACACACTCTCACGTGGAGCGGGGAGTAAAGCGAATACACTAACGTGTTCAGCGGGGTGATGATTAAAGCCACGCTTCCCACTCGGTGCTCAGACTCGGTTCCTTCCATGCTAACGCTGAAGGCGTAGTCGATTTTTCATTTTATTATCTCTGGAATAGCGTTTATGTTCCGTAGTCACACACCTGAAGTCGGAAGTTGACCCACACTTGTAAGGAACATGTACACCATATAACCAAATGTAAATATCAAGTTCAAATGTTTCAGCCATGCCCATTGCTAATAGGTGCATCGGTTTACCAGATTCTAAAATAAATCATAAGCTTCCAACTTTCAGCGGTTTGGTGAAAGCCTTTCTTGTTCCAGCTCTGTTCCCTCGTGTACAAGCAGGTCCAAATAAGCAATGTTGACCTCAACCTCACTAAACACCTTTGGGATGAATTAGAACACTGATTATGAGCCAGGCCTTATCGTCCAAGCTTATGTGCCTGACATAACAAATGCTTTTTTCATTTAACGTGCACAAATTTTAAAATCCACAGACACATTTTAAAATCTTCTGGAAAGCCGTTCCAATAGAATAGAGACTGTTATAGCTGTAAGAGGTGGGGGTCAACCTTATATTAACATGCATGTATTGAGAATGGTGTGTCATAGTAGCATATGGTTAGGTGTCCACATACTTTTGGCCACTTTGTTTTGACCTACTGCTTCATGACTGAGCAGTTGCTGCTGCTGCTAAATGTTTCCACTATCGATGCCCACAGTTTTGAACTGGGATGTCCATCAAGTTCATGTGTCCACAAACTTTTGAACATATAGTGTAGTAATACGTATGTCATAGTTGGTCTCACTGTCACCTCACAGCAAGAAGGTCCTGGGACAGTTGTAGCCTAGTCGTTAAGTGACTGAATTAGTAATCAGAAGGTTCCTGGTTCAAGCCCCACCACTGCATGGTTGCTACTTTTGGGCCCTTGAGCAAGGCCCTTAACCCTCAATTGCTTAGACAGTATACTGTCACAACTGTAAGTCGCTTTGGATAAAAGTGTCCGCTTAATGCAGTAAATGTAAGGAGAATGTAAGGGTTCGATCCCCAGGCGGGGCGGTCCGGGTCCTTTCTGTGTGGAGTTCTGCATGTTCTCCCCGTGTCTGCGCTGGTTTCCCCCTGACATGCAGTCAGGTTAATTGGAGTCACTGAATTGCTTTAATTGTGTGTATGAGTGTCTGCCCTGCGATGGACTGGCCCATCTTTCAGGGTGTTACTGTGTACCATGCTCCCATTAAAAAGCTGGGATAGGCTCCATGACTCCCAAACTGGTGGAAACATGGATCGGTTCTTTAAAAAGCACCAAGGTTCTAAGAAGCCTGAATGGAACCAGTTCAAGAACCCTATTGGTCTAAATGGGCTACATGAGATTTTCAAAAGCCAGAAATTGTTGCTGTATAATTCACACTCTGTTGAGAAGAACACACAAACTGTAAGGTTCATGTTACCAGCGGTGTGAGTGGCACCCTTGGCAGGTCTTCTGGGCATCTGCCAGATTTTGGACAAGGGCACAGCAGCCACGGAGAGCCTTGACCCCAAGGACTCTGACCGCACCTTGATCACAAGGACTCTGACCGCACCTTGACCACAAGGACTCTGACAGCACCTTGACCACAAGGACTCTGACCGCACCTTGACCACAAGGACTCTGACTGCACCTTGACCACAAGGACTCTGACCGCACCTTGACCACAAGGACTCTGACAGCACCTTGACCACAAGGACTCTGACAGCACCTTGACCACAAGGACTCTGACCGCACCTTGACCACAAGGACTCTGACAGCACCTTGACTGTGGAGCCAGTCTTTCTTCTTTCTTCAGTGTCCAGGCGTCACATCCGTCTGTGGCTACTGGCCAATCGTAGCTTGGTGATGGTGCTTAGTGACTTGTTTTTTCACATCCTTGTCAATGTGACCACCACTGCCACGCCCACTGCCATCCTTGACTTTACTTTCTCTGTCAGTCACCAGCTCCAAATCACTCATACTTATATTACAAGCATGGTTCAAATTACAAGGGGGATCCAAGTATTTATTAGGAGGGTCAGACCCCCCCCCCCTTCCCAAAAACAAAAAAAGGGGGTAAGAACAACAGTTTTGAGGTCGTTATTTAGCTATTACATAAAGTTGACCACATGCCCAAAAATTGTTGCTGTATAATTCACACTGTTCAGAAGAACACACAAACTGTAAAGTTCATGTTACCAGCGGTGTGAGTGGCACCCTTGGCAGGTCCTCTGGGCATCTGCCAGATTTTGGACGAGGGCACAGCAGCCACACAGAGCCTTTTCAGCCGAACCCGAGCCCTCCCTTTCCTGTCTGAGCGCAAAGCAGTGACAATGGATCGATCAGCATGATTAATTAACTTCTAATGAGTTCATTCGAGCGACACAGCTCCGCAAAGTTGGACATGTCGGTTTGACCCAGTTGCTATAAGCCATTTCTCTCTGTCCACACTTTTCCATTCCGGTTTTGCAGAACACAGATTGATTCTTGAACACAAACCGTGGGGTCAAAGCTGACCGTGACGGAAGTGGAATTTTAAATGTATTAATAAACAAGTGCCTTAAAACTTTCTTTAATTCTATTCTTGCTTTTAATACTTTTCTTCTTAACCTAATCACCATTTCCCTACTTGTTTCTTCTACTGACCACACCTTGACCACAAGGACTCTGACAGCACCTTTACCACAAGGACTCTGACCACACCTTGACTGTGGAGCCACCTTTTTAACCTGTCAGAGACGGGGTTTCACAGAGAGGTATCGCGTATGGACAGTCATGCACAACTATACACACATCTGCAGCAGCAACCCATTTCCAATCCATTTGAATGATGTCTGTGGGGCGCCTGGTCAGTTGATAGCACAGCTGAGATTCAGACTTGAGTGCTCGAGTCTGTTGCCTCACAGTGACAAGGTCCTGGGTTTGATTCCCAGGTGGAGCGGTCCTGGTTTAATGTGTTGTGTGACAAAAAGCATTTTTTTTCTGTCAACTCCAACAGATGCTACCATTTTTCTTAGGCTTCTCTTACATACAAGGCATTTTCACCTGTAAAACTGCAACTCACTGGATGTTTTTTGTTTCACACTATGATCTGTAAACTCAGGAGAAGGTTCTACACAAATCCTCTATGAAAATCAGCAGTTTCTGACCCAAACCAGCCTGTCTGGTAGTCCTGGGTTCGATTCCTAGGTGGGGCGGTTTGGGTTATTTTTGTGTGAAGTTTGCATGTTCTCCCCGTGTCTGCGTGGGTTTCCTCCTGAAGCTCTGGTTTCCTCCAACAGTCCAAAGACGTGCATGTGAGGTGAACTGCAGATACAAAATTTTCCATTACTGTGTTTGACTCTAAAAAATCTTAAACTGCTGAATCCTTGTATAAGCAGTAACTACTGTTCCCGTCATGAATGTAACCAAAGTGTAAAACATGACGATAAAATCCTAATAAATATATAAATAAATCAAAATGAAGCATTTGGTTGAAGTACAGGCGTTCCTAATAAAATGGCTGGTAGGTGTATACATCTGTGCTACTTTATGGCTGTTCACATTAAAGCTGTGATGTTACTAAAAATGAATCAACACCGTCTGAAGAGTCAGAAGTGAGAATTTATCGGCGCCGTGGTGTAACAAAGAACAGGTGAGAACAGCGAGCGTCCGACCAGCACGAGAGCGAGAAAACCAGAAAATACAAACCGTAAAAATTTCATCCCAGAACGTAACTCCACATGACAGGAGGAGAAAGTCCATCACAAAATGCAATAAACTCCAAAACAAACCCCATAGAGGACTTTATTAGTATTCGTCCTTGTCCACAGATAAAAAACAGTGATAAAGAAGGATGAAAGAGCAGGAGAAGGACATCATTCGGACACACAGGAGCAGCCGGCCTCTGCATTCGGAGCAGAGTAATCTGTCCTGAAGCGAAATTAGTTAAATGCGGTCTCATCCATCATGGACTGACCCTGCATCGATCTGGCGCGGCCCCTTCTGCTAGGGTTAGCAGAACCCTAACCCTAACCCTAATAGTGGCGCAGTAGGGGAATATCTTCATGATCTATATCTCCTACCACATATGATGTACAGAAAACATACAATTTCCCATGATTACTTGTATCATGGCCCACAGTAAAGCCTCAAGAACCGTGTAGTACCGCCCACTTCGATGTACGCAATCATACAACCTCTTTAAGCAAACTAATCTCAGGATTTTCACCCCACATACACAAACGTAGTATCAAAATAACCTCAAGAACTAAAATTTGTATATATTTTTTAAAACAGTGTTGTTTTTAAAACAGTGTTGCGACCCTGGTTGGATAAGCGGTTAAGAAAGTGAATGAGTGAGTGTTGTTGTCAGATGCCAGTTAAAAACATGGGGGAGCAGCGCCAAGCATAAAGCACACACATACAGCTCAAAGTTAGAAAGCATCACACCGACTGTCATCAAACTTCAAAGAAACACAGCATAGGAGGTTCAAAAATACTAACCTGCAGTGCTAGCTGGTGCTATAACATAGAACATAATGTTAAAACAAAGTGTAGTGCTTCTGTAGCCTATTCTCCTTCAAGAATGATCCCATAATCATCTATTGGGTCTCATTGGGCTAATTTGTCCTCTGCTTTCAGCTATATTTATTATTATTATTATTTTATTTATTTTTTTTACAATATATGTATTTTCTTTTTTACAAATTCACTTTGCACTTGGGTGGTGCAGCAGTAAATTAAGCTACTCCACTACTGCTGGGATTAATGGTTCGAATCCCTAGTTGTGCTATTGGCCAATAATGTATGTGTACATACATACATATATTTATTTATTTAAATTTTCAGCATTTAGCAGATGCTTTTTTTCCAAAGTGACTTACAGTACTGTGACAGTATACAGTCTAAGCAATTGAGGGTTAAGGGCCTTGCTCAAGGACCCAACAGTGGCAACCAGGCAGTGGCGGGGGCTTGAACCAGTGCCCTTTTGATTACTAGTCTAGTACCTCAACTGCTAGGCTACAACTTATCCATGTAGTTATGTATTTATTTACTGGGTTGTAGCTGAGCCTCTACGATGGCTTATCATCATGACTGTGGTATGTTTCTGCATTGCGAGGAAGCCGAACCCAAAAGAAAAAAAAAGAAAAAAAAAAATTAATAAATAATAAAAAAAATAAATAATAAAAAAATAAAATACAAAATAAAAACCTTTATTTCTAGCAAAAAAAAATTTTTTTTATTAATTAATTTATTTAACAAAACAAAAAAATATATATAAAAAAGTAAAAAGAAAGACTTATCATGAGATAATTAAATGTCAATTAAGCGTCACAGTCAACAAACCCTGAGCCAGTTCAGGTAACTAATGAAGCTCATGATTACACGAGAATTACAAATGTGTGCTCTTATGTGGGTTGAATAATTCTGAGCCTGAAGTCATTAATGTTATGACTGATCAGTGTATGGGAGAACTAAAAGTGTGTAATTTGAGACAGGGATGATTTGAATGCTGTCGTAACGCTACAGTTTGTTTGGTTTTTTATGTATTCATGCAGTTTTAAGTCAGAAACGTGATGAATTTAAGTGGTGAATCTGATAACGGGGTCGAAACTGCCATCGCTGCTCTCGCGCCTAAACTTCTGAACATAAGGTAGGCGAACGCGACTCCTGCTGCCTCCTCACGTTCCGCTTTCACACTCGGCACGCGCGAAAAATCACGTGTCCCTCAACGAACAAACCCAGTGAACCCACCCGAGGGAAGACTCGCGGGTTTTCAGCTAAACAAGACATTCACTCACTTTCACCTTTCACCGAGCATTAACTATCAAAGCGTCTGTAAGAAAGGTGTCAAAAACAACAGCGGGTTCCGCAGCACCGCGGGAAAACGTTCTCAGTCGCGGCGGGGTGGCATTAGGTGATGTTAGCCCGCATATGTTTCATTCCTGAACCTAGTGGTAGCCTAGTGAGTAAAGCTTTGGGCTATCAACTGAAAGGTTGAGAGTTTGAATCCCAGCTCTGGCATGCAGCCACTGTTGGGCCCTTAAGCAAGGCCCTTAACCCTGTCTGCTCCAGGGGTGCCGTATGATGCCTTACCCTGCGCTCTGACCCCAGCTTCCAAACAAGCTGGGATATGCATATATACGTCTGTATATATACTGTACATCAATCAGCCATAACATTAAAACCACCTCCTTGTTTCTACACTCACTGTCCATTTACCATATAGAAGCACTTTGTAGTTCTACAATTACTGACTGTAGTCCATCTGTTTCTCTGCATGCTTTGTTAGCCCCCTTTCATGCTGTTCTTCAATGGTCAGGACCCCCACAGGACCACCACAGAGCAGGTATTATTTGGGTGGTGAATCATTCACAGCACTGCAGTGACACTGACATGGTGGTGGTGTGTTAGTGTGTGTTGTGCTGGTAGGAGTGGATCAGACACAGCAGCGCTGATGGAGTTTTTAAACACCTCATTGTAACTGCTGGACTGAAAATAGTCCACCAACCAAAAATATATCCAGCTAACAGTGCCCTGTGGGCAGCGTCCTGTGACCACTGATGAAGGTCTAGAAGATGACCAACTCAAAGAGCATCAACAGATGAGCGATCATCTCTGACTTTACATCTACAAGGTGGACCAACTAGGTAGGCGTGTCTAATAGAGTGAACAGTGAGTGGACACAGTATTTAAAAACTCCAGCAGCGCTGCTGTGTCTGATCCACTCATACCAGCACAACACACACTAACACACCACCACCATGTCAGTGTCACTGCAGGGCTGAGAATGATCCACCACCCAAATAATATCTGCTCTGTGGTGGTCCTGACCATTAAAGAACGTATGTGGAGAAACATATGGACTACAGTCAGTAATTGTAGAACTACAAAGTGCTTCTATATGGTAAGTGGAGCTGATAAAATGGACAGTGAGAGTTTCCTCGTGGCTCCGGCGTTTCCTGTGGTTTCGGAAGCCAATTACAGGAAACTTATGTCAGAGCGGGCGGGTCCAGGTGAGCCCAGATCCAGAGCGGCGGTCAGAGGTGACGGGATCCTCGGCCAGAATCGATGATTCCTATTAATTATGACTCAGCTGGAAGTCTGCAGCTCTGCAGAGCTCCTGAAGCTCGTGGTCCCGCTGTGTAGCTCGTCAGGTGTCGGTGAGGAAACCGTTTGCTTACTTCACGTCTCAGCGCGCGTAATTACACAGTGCGCTGAGCCGGATGTTTAATATTTGCATAGGCCTAGCATTCCTGCCCGCAGAGAGCCCAATTACAGCAGGAAGGTCTTCCGTCGGCTACCCGCCGTCCACAAGCTTCACATACGAGATAAGCGAGAAGATAATGAACAAAGAAGGGCAGCTGGAGTCGCTTTGAGTGTCCAGTTCTGGTTCAAACTGACATGTTGAGCAACGGTCATCTCATTCGCTTAGATCTGTTTCTTCACCAGCTCTGCCAATCCAGTGGAATTGTAAGCTTGTGCTACCTTGCTATTTATTAGACTGGCATACGGCTGCCGACTTCACACTTACCTCCACAGAAATGCCAGGAGGTGGGTTGGCTACTCTAATTTGGACTTGATGTGAGTGAATAAATAAGGGTGGCATGGGTGACCTCATTCAACTTTTCAATACTGAACCCAAAAAGTAGGTATTCTATGAATTCATGGGTAGCACTATTGCCTCACAGAAAGAAGGTCCTGGGTTCGATTCCCAGGTGGAGCGGTCTGAGTCCTTTCTGTGTGGGTGAGGAGTTTGCATGTTCTCCCCATGCCTGTGTGGGTTTCCTCCGGGAGCTCCGGTTTCCTCCCACAGTCCAAAGACATGCAGTCAGGTTAACTGGAGTTACTAGTGTAACTCCAATTTAGGGCAGTTGTTGCCTAGTGGTTAAGGTACTAGACTAGTAATCAGAAGGTCACTGGTTCAAGCCCCACAACTGCCAGGGTAGATTTGTTGGGCCCTTGAGCAAGGCCCTTAACCCTCAGTTGCTCAGAATGTATACTGTCACACAACTGTAAGTCGCTTTGGATAAAGGCATCTGCTGAATGCCGAAAATGTAAATGTAGTGTGTGTGTGTGAGTGTGTGTGTTTGCCCTGTAATGAACTAACGATCTGTCTTGGACCCACTGTGACCCTGACCAGGATAAACTGGTGGTAAAACAGTTGGAAAATGAATAAATGAATGAACGAGATGTAAATGAACAGCTCTCATTAAACAGAAAAAAATAGTATTAGAGTTTTGAGACTAAGCAACTGTGAATGGCCCAGCAGGTAGTGTTGGTGCCGTACAGCTTCAGGAGATCAGGTTTGATCCACTATTATAAATCACTATTAGAAGTTCTGTCTGTTCGGGTAGTTTTAGTGAGTGACTGTATTTGTAATGCTCTGTATTGAGTGTGTGTGTGTGTGTGTGTGTGTGTGTGTGTGTGTGTGTGTGTGTGTGTATGTGTGTGTGTGTGTGTGTGTGTGTGTGTGTGTGTGATGAATAGCAGGGCAGTGTAAAGATCGCCCAGGCCTCTCAGCTTGCGGAGCCCTAAATTACCAGCATTGATTGTGCGGCTTTGAAACCCAGACAAACAGGGACGAGTGTTTGTGATGTCACCAGATCTTTATCAGGCTGTTACTCTACGTTCTGACTGGCAGCAATTTTTTGCCTCATGTCGCCAGAATTGCTGATGTCTCATCGCCATGTGATCACACCTCCAGCGTGTTATTACCTCTGGGTATTCGGTTTAACTGACGCCAAGCAAAAAAATAAATAAATGAATACTACTACTACTACTTCCAATAATAATAATAATAATAATAATAATTACAATAATTTAAGTAATAATACTCATCCTCCTCCTAATAATAACAATAATAATAATAATAATAATAGAAATACTACTACTGTTCCTCCTCCTACTACTACTAATAATGATGAAAATAACAACAATAATAATAATAATTAAAATAATTTAAGTAATACTACTCCACCTCCCCTACTACTACTACAACTACTACTACTAATAATAATAATAGAAATACTCCTCCTCCTCCTCCTCCTACTACTACTAATAGTAATAATAATTAAAATAATAATTAAAATTATTTAAAGTAATACTACTCCACCTCCCCTACTACTACTAATGCTAATAAAAATAATAATAATAATAATAATAGAAATACTATCCAAGACTGGTGGGAAATCACTCGTCTATAAATTTCATTCCTGTGTAGTCCATCACTGTCTGTGCAGTCAACATGACACAAAAATTGTAGTGATCGCTGCGTCTATTTGTGCAAGTTTGACATCGTGACTGTGAGTTTCTCTTCCATTTCTAGTAGAAATGATTATCTAGGAACCAAAAATGGGCATAGATACAACATGTTCCACTCAGCTCAATTCCTATTGGTAATCGATACATCGTTTAGCTCCAAAACTGAATAAAATAAAACTTTGTTTAGCTTTGCATCGCTAATGTTTGCTTCACCTCCTGACGGCGGAAATCTCAGCTTGAATAGAAAACGAATGACAGCCGGTCGCTTTGTTGTGTCTGAACATAGGTTTAGGGTCTTGACTCACTCACATAGTCAAGTTCTGCACCTTGATGTTGATCATCTCCGTTTTTACCTCTGACGGCTGATGCTGCTGCTACTCTGAGGTTCATCCATGAGAAAAGAGAAGCTCAGAATCATCACTCAGGTGTCAATGATTTCATTAAGAAGCTGCAAACCTCTCAGGTGAAGAAAACACCACAGGTGGAGCGGAACATGGCACACAGACATATTAAAAAAACTGTAAATGATTTTAAAGCTAGTTACTATTACTAAGTGATTCATCCTGGTCAGGGTCATGGTGGGTCTGGCACCAGCTGGAAATAAAGGGTTTAGGAATGCACCTCCCCCACATAAATTGGATGTGAACCTAGGTGGAAGTGAGTACGTGATTTGCAGCCCGTCCAGGTAAATGTCTTCTTGTCATAGGTGTAGTGTTCTGGAGTCATGTTAGACCCACATTCTACACTACAGTATATGGCCAAAAGTATTTGGACACCTGACCATGAGCTTGCTAGACGCCCCAAACAAATGTTTTCTGAGAAGGTTTCTCACAAGACTTTTAATACTGGACACACATAATGGACTAGTAATCGAAAGGTCATTGGTTCAAGCCCCACCACTGCCAGGTTGCCACTGCTGGGCCCTTAACCCTCAATTGCTTAGAGAGTATACTGTCACAGTACTGTAAGTCACTTTGGATCAAAGGCATCTGCAAAATGCAGATATTGTAAATGTTAATGAAGAATTTCTGTGGGAATTTGTGCCCATTGCATCAAAAGATGACGGCATTTGTATGACTGGGCACTGAGCTGATGTTCCAGTCCATTCAAAAGCTGAGCTTTTCTTCATGTCTTTATAGTTCTTGCTTGTGCACAGGGGCACAGCCATGCTGGAACAGGCAAGGTCCTTCCCTAAACTGTTGCTGCATATGAAGTCAATAATAGTATGGGGTGTCCCAATACTTTTGTCCATATTGACGTTATGAGAGATCAGATCTCAGATCTCAGATAAGCTCTTTAATAACAGGAACAGAAAGCATCATGGGATAAATTCCCGCTCCGGCGGGGGCGTGTGCGTGTGACCCGTCCTTCTAACGACGACTAAATGTAGGTTAATCTAGACTTTGAATTAATACTCTTGGCACTTGATGCAATCAGGCGCTTGGGTTAATGCCCCCAGAATGGAGGTATCTGGTGCACCTTCTATTTTCTGGTAATCCTCTGAACATCCTGTTAGCTTTCCATCAGCATCTCTGCATCCTAACAAACACCAGCTCGTCGAGGGGGTTGATGAGAGGAGTCACGTATCTGCTGACACCCATGTTATCCGCCGAGTCTTTGTTTACCCGCTGCATTCCATTTCTGCATAATTAAAAATGTGAAACTTATGAATCATTTTTGAGATATTATCTCATTACTTCAATAAATATTAAAAGAATAAATCATTGTTTTGAGATACTAAATCATTATTTTAAGATAAGTCATTATTTTGAGGTAATAAGTTGACATTTTAAGTTACTAAGTCATTATTTTGGGATACTATCTCATTATTTTTGGACACTGAGTCATTATTTTAAGATACTACGGGATATTCTGCTAGCGCACCAGCGCTGGGATTCTTAACTCATTGTTTTGAGATACTAAAACATTATTTTAGGATAAGTCATTATTTTGAGTTAATAAGTCGACATTTTAAGATACTAAGTCATTATTTTGGAATAATAAGTTATTATTTTGGGATACTAAATCATTATTTTAAAATACTAAGATACTAAGACTTTATTTCAAGATACTATCTCATTATTATAAGCCTATTTCACAAACATTCCTATTCAGGACTTGGCTTGTGTTCTTGAGTTGAGATATTTCAGGTAGCCGACCGGCACCAGTGAAAACCCGAGAGTCGAAACCCGGCTGCACCACCAGGACTGTTAGAACCGCTTCTGTTCCACCCACTGTTTCACCTTCCTGACTCTACTTTAAAAACACAAACCATTTATCTTGTATTTAAGGCTCCATATTTCACGAGTCGGCGGCTTGGTCTGTAACTATCTCTATTTTTCTGTGTGGGCATCAGCGGGTTGTGTTTTCTTTATTCCTGATAACATCGAGCAAGGATGAGAGAGGAAAAGTAGAGGTCTGCCCACACAGGGGACACGTACAGACGCATTTATCATCGACGTGTTCCTCTCCGAGACCGAGATAAAGCAAATACAGCGGATATAAACACATCAGTAACCCCGGCCTCACTGCAGGGATTACATAACCCGTCTGTGTACGGTGTATCTGCAGAAAGCACAGAGATCTCAAAATGTTCCTCATCCACCTGTCCGTGCTCTCATTTTACTTCTGCAGGTGAAAAAAACTAGGTGAAAATGCAGGGGGGTTAAAATCAGTGGTGTAGCACCCAGGGTGAATTCCTGACAAGCACCCAGGACTCCCAGGATCTGCTTACCAATGCTATAAAAGCAGCCCAGGAAACAGAGAGGCTGGAGTAGTGCAGTAATCACATCATTTCACGCCTCCATCCATCAATGTCAGGGGCAAAATTGTGATAGGCAGATTTCCACGTGCCAAAGAAGCTGTGTGCTTTTATTTAAGTCAATTGCTTTCTCATTATTCTGAGATACTATCTCATTATTTTGAAATACAATTTCATTAATCTGAGATACTATCTCATTACTTTGTGATATTTTTGGAATATATAATTACTTTAATAAATAATAAAATAATAAATCATAATTCGAAATGCCCTCTCATCATTTTGAAATACTAAGTCATTACTCTGGGATACTATTTCATTACATTGTGATAGTAAGTAATTTTTGAGACATTTTCTCATTACTTTAATAAATAATAAAATAATAAAAAGACTTTTTTTTAATGCATTTTTCCCATTTTCTCCCAATTTAGCACTCTCAATTTGTCTTCCGCTGCTGAGAGATACCCGATTGCAACCGAGGAGAGCACTTCGCTGCTCACGCCTCTTCCGACAGGTGCACAGCCCTCCTCTTCTCGCCCCTGCTTTCTGCACAGGCGTCTCTTCCACCAATCAGGGTTCTTACACAGCGTATGAAGACCCACCCACCCACACATAGTCCGGCCCCCACCCTGCAGATATGGTGGCTAATTATTGTCTGCTGCAGGCACTGCCAATTATGCCCGCTAGATGGCGCCCAGCCGACCGGTGGCAACACCGAGTTTCAAACCAAGGAGTTCAGAATCTCGGCACTGGTGTGCTAGCAGAATATCCGGCTGTGCCACCTGCGCTCCTCTAAGTCATTATTTTAAGATACTATCTCACTACTTATCGGGGATATCGCGTTATTTTAATGAATAATAAAATAATAATTCATGTTTAAGGATACTAAATCATTATTTTGAGATGTCAAATATTTTGAGATAAATCATAATTTTGAAGTAGTAAATCGATATTTTAAAATACTCTCTCATTATTTTGAAATACAAAGTCGTTATTCTGAGATACTATTGTTTTTTTTTTTAGATATTATCGCATTACTTAAATAAATAATAAAAAAAAATTGTTTTGAGATATTAAATCATTATTCTGAAACACTATATCGTTACTTTGTGATAGTAAGTAATTTTTGAGATATTATCTCATTACTTTTATAAATGAAATAATAAATCATTGTTTTCGGGTCCTAAGTCATTATTTTAAGATACTATTCCATTACTTTGAGATATTTTTTGGGATATCTCATTATTTTAATTAATACGATAATAATTCATGTTTTGAGATACTAAATCATTATTTTGAAGTAGTAAGTCATTATTCCCAGATACTATCTCATTACTTGGTGATAGTAATTGTTTAAATAAATAATAAAATGATAAATAATTGTTTTTGAATACTAGGTTATTATTTTAAGATACTATCTAATTTTTTGAAATACTAAGTCATTATTTTGGGATACTATCTTATTGCTTTGTGATAGTATTTTGTTAATAAATAATACAATAATAAATCATTGTATGTCATTATTTTAAGATACTATCTCATTATTTTGAGATAATACAAAATTATGACTTAGTATCTCAAAACAGAGACATACAAATTCAATAATAATAAAAAGAACTGGTAGCAGGACTGGACGTCCATATCGGGCTCTCTGGGACAAACAATGGATCTCTGTTTTCAGTCTGTGTTCTGTGTCATCGAGGAATGTAATTATATTTCAGCTGTCAGGTTTAGATGACATGATGCCACACGGCTCAGTGTGATCCTCATCATTTCTCTTTCCTGTTTCCTGTCGTGATTTCTCTCTTTTGCTTAGATAGAACAGACGACTGACCAATCAATGACCAACAATCAATGCTTCACTTACAACAATCTGCCTGATATTATTGTGTTTTATTCATTTATATCCACAGAATTGAGTTAATAAATGTAAAACTTTTTTACTTTAAGCTTAAACAACCTCCATATAACCTTTAAAGCTCCATCGATCTGACGGCGGATAATAAATTATTCATATTATTTAATAAAAACACACATGAAGAGAACAATAGTTTATCAATAGAAGACTGACATAAAACAGCACCTCTCTATTCAGTTTTCATTATAGTAGCATTTATTTTTGTTTAAATATTTTGTTTGCCAACACTGTTTACAGAGTTTAGTATCAAGATATTATCACGTTTAATCAATAATCAACTGTGATGATTGTCTGCCCGCCAGAGACGGATTATTTTAACAGGATGCAAGAGCAGAGAACTGTGTACAATCTTATTGAATACTGAAGCTACAGCAAAGAACATAGATCTCAGGATCAGACTACAAACATGAACATGGATATCAAGGTTATATGAGCAAGCTACAACAAGGAGAGTTTAAGGCTGTGCTTAATGTCATATACCGCTTACTGTATATCTAACTTTACTCCAACAGCTCTCAACCTGAGCATGGGCTTATGGGTAACTTATACTCCAGACAATGATTACATAACAAGGAACAGGTGATCATGATGAAGGTGAGACCAAATTAAGAGTCAGGGGTGGAGACAAGGGAGGCGTGGACTATGACTATGTTTTATATATGTATATATACCACAGAGCAGTTATTATTTAGGTGGTGGATCATTCTCAGCACTGTAGTGACACAGTGGTGGTGTGTTAGTGTGTGCTGTGCTGGAGTTTTTAAATACCGTGTCCACTCACTGTCTACTCTATCTATCCTACCTAGTTGGACCCCCTTGTAGATGTAAAGTCAGAGATGATCGCTCATCTATTGCTGCTGTTTGAGTTGGTCAACTTCTATACCTTCATCAGTGGTCACAGGATGCTGCCCACGGGGCGCTGTTGGCTGGATATTTTTGGTTGGTGGACAATTCTCAGTCCAGCAGTGACAGTGAGGTGTTTAAAAACTCCAGCAGCGCTGCTGTGTCTGATCCACTCATACCAGCACAACAGGTGGTTTTGTGGGGGTCCTGACCATTGAAGAACAGTATGAAAGTGGGATAACAAAGTATGTAGAGAATTAGATGGACTACAGTCAGTAATTGTAGAACTACAAAGTGCTTCTATATGGTAAGTGGAGCTGATAAAATGGACAGTGAGTGTAGAAACAAGGAGGTGGTTTTAATGTTATGGCTTATTGGTGTATATATATATATACAGTATATATATATATATACATGTTAACAAATGATTTTTATTATAGGGCTCAGGTCACCAACAACTCTTCCATTTCATGTTCTGTTGATGTACCATTTTTATGTTAAAGCGTAGTTGCTACTAAATCACTTTATTTTATGAATAAGCTGCACATTAATGCTGAGTCAAATGGATTAAGCTCACTTCATATTCACACTTCACACACGCTCTTTATATTCTGGCCGATAGCCGCCTCCGTTCCCTCCGAATAAACAACTCGGCACCCTCATTTCCATGTGTAAATACATTAACACGGGTCTGTACGACAGTTTGCTTTGCTGCACTCCAGGGATAAATATCTGGTGGCAAAATAAAGTCAACAACAGCAGATTTATTCAGAACGTAGTGACTGTGCTAGGTACGTGTTAGAGATGCTAAGCTGTCAGCGTCACTGTGAGCATGCTAGCACTCAGAAAGTTAGCTGTAGCTGTGTAGATACAAACTGAAAACAAAGTTAGTTTAGTATTAGTGAGCTGAGGTACGAGAGGGAAAACAAACAACTTGTGAGTCCTTGTGAAAAGGTCGAACAGGCTAAGAGCATCACAAGGGGCTAGAGACAGGAGACGAGGGTGGACACATGCAGAGACGTTAACACAGGGACTATGCTAACTGCTAATGCTAAACTAACTTCATGAAACATATCCTACACCCTAAGCTATGCTACACCCTACAAGGTAATATATTGCTAAAGCTAAAAATAAACTAGACTAACAGAAGACAAGACTTGACTCTCTAAACATACCAAACCATGTAATCACAAATCATAAACAGCATAACAGACAAAAGCATGACCAAAGTATTCACTAAAACCACGAACAGCATATGCATAGCATACCTTCCTAGCTGGGTGTGGCTCTCCGTACGCAAAGCTGATCTGCATATGAACTCGCCTCGTGCAGGTGAAAAGATGCAGTCGGTACTGCACACGTGTCGGAGGGGGCATGTGTCAGTCTCGCTCAATTTCATTCCATATATATAATTTTTTATTCCATATATATCATTTTTTATTCCATATATATCAGTTTCATTCCATGTATATATCAGTTTCATTCCATATATATATATTGCATATACTATATCGGTTTCATTTTATATATATCAGTTTCATTCCATATATATCAGTTTCATTCCATACATATCGGTTTAATTTCATATATATCAGTTTCATTCCATATATATATCAGTTTCATTCCATATATATATATTGCATATACTATATCGGTTTCATTTTATATATATCAGTTTCATTCCATATATATCAGTTTCATTCCATACATATCGGTTTAATTCCATATATATCAGTTTCATTCCATATATATATATATATCAGTTTCATTCCATATACATTAGTTTTTATTCCATATATATCAGTTTCATTCCATATACTGTATATGGGTTTAATTCCATATATATCAGTGTTTGCTATATATTTCCTGCTTGGCTTGCCATTACTGTAATGTATCCAATCATTACAAAGGGGCGTCGATTTGTCTCAATAAACAAAGCCTCCCCGGCCATGAGCTCCAGGAGACAGGGGCTTCATATTGAGGGGTGGAAGAAAATCACCTGACATGGAAAGAACATGCAAAACTCTTTACAAACAGTAATTAGGAGCAATGATTGAACACCTTGAGTATCTTTTTACATGCTGCGTTCTGTAAACCTGCCTGATATAAAGTGATTTTTAAGGATGAATGAATGGAAAATTTACATTTACATTTTCAGCATTTAGCAGACGCTCTTATCCAGAGCGACTTACAGAAGTGCTTCTATAGTGAACATTTTATTTCTCAAGTTTAGGTAAACAACAGTCGAAGAACATAAATCTGCTAAAACCTGTTAGAACCAAAGTGCCTTTTTTTTTTTTTTTTAAATGACCATATGGGTCAGAGATTAAACTAGATTAAACCATCGACCATCCATCCTATAAGATATTAATGAAAGTGACCAGTAGCTCTGAGGATTAACATGATTTAATCTTTATTTAATTCCACAGTAGTGACAAGAAGGTCCTGGGTTCAAGTCCCAGCCTGGACAGCCAGGGTTCTCTCTGTGTGGAGAAGAAAAGTCTGTAATGATTGTTAGTGTTTTATGAGCCACTTTCACTGAAGATCTACGGCGACCAGACTCTGTGTTTGCTCCCATTTTTCTCGGCTGGTAAAACTTCTGTCAGTTACTTTCAGACTTTTGGGTCACAATTCAGCAGGATATGACCTCGGCGTGACGGGCGCGGACTGGTGGAGGATGATATACGGAGTTATACATGGACGGGTCTTTGTGACTCAGCCAGAAATGTGAAGTATGTATTTTTATCTTCATTTGTGATTCTGCGTCTCCATTCAGGACGTCACCAGCATCCCTCCTCCGTTCTGTCGAACCGTCAACGTAAGACACGCCAACGTCCTCTCACGACGGGCGGGAATTTTTTGGG
The DNA here is from genome assembly GCF_030014385.1 of Trichomycterus rosablanca. Taxonomy (NCBI): domain Eukaryota; kingdom Metazoa; phylum Chordata; class Actinopteri; order Siluriformes; family Trichomycteridae; genus Trichomycterus; species Trichomycterus rosablanca. Next base: position 3,907,222 of record NC_086008.1, read on the forward strand.
CATGAGAATTGTACCTCTGAGTACAGTAAAATAATATGTGAAAGGTATTTATGTGTTCAGGATTGTGAAAAATAACGTCTACATTTACATTTTCAGCATTTATCAGTGGCTTTTATCCAAAGGTATATACAGTGTATCACAAAAGTGAGTACACCCCTCACATTTCTGCAGATATTTAAGTATATCTTTTCATGGGACAACACTGACAAAATGACACTTTGACACAATGAAAAGTAGTCTGTGTGCAGCTTATATAACAGTGTAAATTTATTCTTCCCTCAAAAAAACTCAATATACAGCCATTAATGTCTAAACCACCGGCAACAAAAGTGAGTACACCCCTTAGTGAAAGTTCCTGAAGTGTCAATATTTTGTGTGGCCACCATTATTTCCCAGAACTGCCTTAACTCTCCTGGGCATGGAGTTTACCAGAGCTTCACAGGTTGCCACTGGAATGCTTTTCCACTCCTCCATGACGACATCACGGAGCTGGCGGATATTCGAGACTTTGCGCTTTTCTGCTGGTCGCTTGAGGATGCCCCAAAGATGTTCTATTGGGTTTAGGTCTGGAGACATGCTTGGCCAGTCCATCACCTTTACCCTCAGCCTCTTCAATAAAGCAGTGGTCGTCTTAGAGGTGTGTTTGGGGTCATTATCATGCTGGAACACTGCCCTGCGACCCAGTTTCCGGAGGGAGGGGATCATGCTCTGCTTCAGTATTTCACAGTACATATTGGAGTTCATGTGTCCCTCAATGAAATGTAACTCCCCAACACCTGCTGCACTCATGCAGCCCCAGACCATGGCATTCCCACCACCATGCTTGACTGTAGGCATGACGCACTTATCTTTGTACTCCTCACCTGATTGCCGCCACACATGCTTGAGACCATCTGAACCAAACAAATTAATCTTGGTCTCATCAGACCATAGGACATGGTTCCAGTAATCCATGTCCTTTGTTGACATGTCTTCAGCAAACTGTTTGCGGGATTTCTTGTGTAGAGACTTCAGAAGAGGCTTCCTTCTGGGGTGACAGCCATGCAGACCAATTTGATGTAGTGTGCGGCGTATGGTCTGAGCACTGACAGGCTGACCCCCCACCTTTTCAATCTCTGCAGCAATGCTGACAGCACTCCTGTGCCTATCTGTCAAAGACAGCAGTTGGATGTGACGCTGAGCACGTGCACTCAGCTTCTTTGGACGACCAACGCGAGGTCTGTTCTGAGTGGACCCTGCTCTTTTAAAACGCTGGATGATCTTGGCCACTGTGCTGCAGCTCACTTTCAGGGTGTTGGCAATCTTCTTGTAGCCTTGGCCATCTTCATGTAGCGCAACAATTCGTCTTTTAAGATCCTCAGAGAGTTCTTTGCCATGAGGTGCCATGTTGGAACTTTCAGTGACCAGTATGAGAGAGTGTGAGAGCTGTACTACTAAATTGAACACACCTGCTCCCTATGCACACCTGAGACCTAGTAACACTAACAAATCACATGACATTTTGGAGGGAAAATGACAAGCAGTGCTCAATTTGGACATTTAGGGGTGTAGTCTCTTAGGGGTGTACTCACTTTTGTTGCCAGTGGTTTAGACATTAATGGCTGTATATTGAGTTATTTTGAGGGAAGAATAAATTTACACTGTTATATAAGCTGCACACAGACTACTTTTCATTGTGTCAAAGTGTCATTTTGTCAGTGTTGTCCCATGAAAAGATATACTTAAATATCTGCAGAAATGTGAGGGGTGTACTCACTTTTGTGATACACTGTATATAGTACTGTGACAGTTTATTGTCTGAGCAATCATGGGTTAAGGGCCTTGCTCAAGGGCCAAACTGTGGCAACCTGGCTGTGCTGGGGCTTGAACCAGCAACCTTTTGATTAAGCACTAAGCTACAACTGCCCGTTTTGTGGTTGGATTTATTGTTGCCCAACAAAAGATGCTCACGCTCGCCCATTTTTCCTGCTTCTAACATCAACTTTGAGGATAAAATGTTCACTTGCTGCCTAATATATCCCCCCCACTAACAGGTGCCGTAATGAAGAGATAATCAGTGTTATTCACTTCACCTGTCAGTGGTCATAATGTTATGCCTCGTCAATGTATATAGTGTCCACAATGTTTTTGGCTATACAGATCTTTGTAGTGTTTGGGACATTGTTTACAGATGTTCTGACCTTGTGATTTCTTTAGAATTTGGCCTCAGTGCAATAATAGAATCTGTCCAGGCGTCCACATCCTCGCTTCACTTCTTCTTCTGTGCTGTTTTTATAACCACTGATCCCCCGTGATCCGTCTTTACTCGTCCCTCCGTGGCGTGCAGATGTGGGGGATTTGTTAAAGATGGAGAACAGATGTGTGCTGTAGTTCAACTGTTTTTTTTCTCATAGTAATCTGTCTGTTCTCCGTTTGGGATGAGGGAATTACAGCCAGTCGCCGGAGAGTAGAGAGTCTACAGAGGGAACAAAAGAGTTCACTCCCGAGAAGAGGGCGTGTCTAAATCCTTAGGTACCTTAAAATGCTCCTACTGAGGCGCCTTAATTCTGAGTGATAATCCGACTGAATAACGATGGAGCGTCCAACACTTCCTTAGCACTGAAGGCAATTGTTCTACACTCACTGTCCTTTTTTTCAGCCCACTTACCATATAGAAGCACTTTGTAGTTCTACAATTACTGACTGTAGTCCATCTCTTTCTCTGCATGCTTTGTTAGCCTCCTTTTATGCTGTACTTTAATGGTCAGGACCCCCACAGGACCACCACAGAGCAGGTATTATTTAGGTGGTGGATCATTCTCAGCACTGCAGTGACACTGACATGGTGGTGGTGTGTTAGTGTGTGTTGTGCTGGTGTGTGTTGTGAGTGGATCAGACACAGCAGTGCTGCTGGAGTTTTTAAATACAGTGTCCACTCACTGTCCACTCTGTTAGACACTCCTACCTAACTGGTCCACCTTGTAGATGTAAAGTCAGAGACGATCGCCCATCTATTGCTGCTGTTTGAGTCGGTCATCTTCTAGACCTTCACCAGTGGTCACAGGACGCTGCCCACGTGGCGCTGTTGGCTGGATATTTTTGGTTGGTGGACTATTCTCAGTCCAGCAGTGACAGTGGTGTTTAAAAACTCCAGCAGCACTGCTGTGTCTGATCCACTCATACCAGCACAACACACACTAACACACCACCACCATGTCAGTGTCACTGCAGTGCTGAGAATGATCCACCACCTAAATAATATCTGCTCTGTGGTGGTCCTGGGAGAGTCCTGGTCATTGAAGAACAGAGTAAAAGCAGGTTAAAAGTATGCAGAGAAACAGATGGACTACAGTCAGTAATTGTAGAACTACAAAGTGCTTCTATATGGTAAGTGGAGCTGAAAAAATGGACAGTGAGTGTAGAAACAAGGAGGTGGTTTTAATGTTATGGCTGATCGGTGTATAATACTACTATATAATACTAATAAATATAATAAATAATACTACTTCATTCTCGAACTCAAATACTAAAAATATTATTAAACAGTAGCACTAACACGCCATCGTTCAGCCACTACAGTATTTGTACTTCTTCTCAAATTTGGCATCGTCCTCCACCGTCGTCTAACTGGTGGGTTGTAGACTCTAATAGCAGCAGTCGGACTGTAAGAATTTGATCCCAAATTTCTGGGACCTTAAATAATTCAGCCGCTGGCGAGCGCATCACGTTGTGCCTTTTAAAACCACAGATCGTTACTTGCATCCAAAAAATAAGTTGTGCTGTAAGCTGGAGTTTCCCCTTTAACCTGTGATATTTATATGCATGATGCTCCTGGATCAGATAAACCCCAGCATGCATTTCTTTAGGGACGCGTCCTCTCCTTGATGTCTATGGTAATACGTCGGTAATGTGTTTGTGCTGTGTGTGGGAGGCTTTGTGTGTGTGAGAGACCATCGACGAGTTCAAACTTTGAGCTTGAACCAGTGTGGGTGGGTGCATTTGGGATTTCAAACGCTCCTCTCTGTGTGTGTGTGTGTGTGTGGAGTGGTAGTGAATGGGTATCACACACACATGGCACTGCAGTGTGTGTAAGTGTGTGTGTGAGAGAGAGAGAGAAGATGATGGTAATCCTCAAGGACAGGTAATGATGTTTTACTTATTGTGCCGCCAACTGTGAGTCGGCGAGTCAGATCGAGTAATTCACGCTTAAACACGTCTCCACGCCGATTCCTTCAGCCCTCCGGTCCAGTTCACGCTGTGCCATCAACATGTGCAAATAAAACGCTCATAAAAGAGCCGTATAGAGCTATCAACCTGCCACGTCTTCATTTCTGCACCGCTGTGTTTGAGCTTCAGGAGGAACTAAGTCTCTGCAGATGGCACAGGAAGTAGATTTGTAGAACCTAATAAAGTTTAATCGCCGTTTAAACAAGACGCAATATTATACGTGACCATCAGGAACATCGTAAACGGGCTTAAATGGATCAAATTTTATTTGTCAAGCACTACAATACAGAGTTACATGCACAAATGCCACTTAAAAGTTTACTGTGCAAAAAAGAAGCCTTATGTTAACCATGTCCAGAATCACCGTCGACTTCTCTGGGCTTGGAGGCATCTAGGCTGGACCATCACACAGTGGAAACGTGTATTGTGGTCAGATGAATCAGCATTCCAGCTCTTTTTTGAACCAAAGATGAAAAGGACCATCCAGACTGTTATCAGCAACAAGTCCAAAAGTCAGGGTCTGTCATGGTATGGGGGTGTGTCAGTGCCAGGGTCTGTCATGGTATGGGGGTGTGTCAGTGCCAGGGTCTGTCATGGTATGGGACTGTGTCAGTGCCAGGGTCTGTCATGGTATGGGGGTGTGTCAGTGCCAGGGTCTGTCATGGTATGGGACTGTGTCAGTGCCAGGGTCTGTCATGGTATGGGGGTGTGTCAGTGCCAGGGTCTGTCATGGTATGGGGGTGTGTCAGTGCCAGGGTCTGTCATGGTATGGGGGTGTGTCAGTGCCAGGATCTGTCATGGTATGGGACTGTGTCAGTGCCAGGGTCTGTCATGGTATGGGGGTGTGTCAGTGCCAGGGTCTGTCATGGTATGGGGGTGTGTCAGTGCCAGGGTCTGTCATGGTATGGGGGTGTGTCAGTGCCAGGGTCTGTCATGGTATGGGGGTGTGTCAGTGCCAGGGTCTGTCATGGTATGGGGGTGTGTCAGTGCCAGGATCTGTCATGGTATGGGGGTGTGTCAGTGCCAGGGTCTGTCATGGTATGGGGGTGTGTCAGTGCCAGGGTCTGTCATGGTATGGGGGTGTGTCAGTACCAGGGTCTGTCATGGTATGGGGGTGTGTCAGTGCCAGGGTCTGTCATGGTATGGGGGTGTGTCAGTGCCAGGGTCTGTCATGGTATGGGGGAGTGTCAGTACCAGGGTCTGTCATGGTATGGGGGTGTGTCAGTGCCAGGATCTGTCATGGTATGGGACTGTGTCAGTGCCAGGATCTGTCATGGTATGGGGGTGTGTCAGTGCCAGGGTCTGTCATGGTATGGGGGTGTGTCAGTGCCAGGGTCTGTCATGGTATGGGGGTGTGTCAGTGCCAGGGCCTGTCATGGTATGGGGGTGTGTCAGTACCAGGGTCTGTCATGGTATGGGGGTGTGTCAGTGCCAGGATCTGTCATGGTATGGGACTGTGTCAGTGCCAGGGTCTGTCATGGTATGGGGGTGTGTCAGTGCCAGGGTCTGTCATGGTATGGGGGTGTGTCAGTGCCAGGGTCTGTCATGGTATGGGGGTGTGTCAGTGCCAGGGTCTGTCATGGTATGGGGGTGTGTCAGTACCAGGATCTGTCATGGCATGGGGGTGTGTCAGTGCCCTTGGTAAAGGTCATTATCACTTCTGTGATGCAGCATTAATGCAGAAAAGTACATCAAGATCAACATGTGCTGCCTTCAAGACGTCGTCTTTTCCAGGGACGTCCAGCATTTTTCAACAAGACGATGCAAAATCACCTGCTGCACACATTACAAAGGCATGGCTGCGGAAGAAGAGGGTACGGGTACTGAACTGGCCTGCCTGCAGTCCTGACCTGTCCCCAGTAGAGAAATGCTACAACGACGAGCCCGTACTGTTGCACATCTTAAGACGTGTTTGCGGGAAAAACGAGACAAAATAAAAGCTGAAACACTAAATCACTCGGTCTCCTCGGTGCCAAAACGTCTTTTAAGTGTGGTGAAAAGGAACGGCAACATTACAAAGTGGTAAATGCTTTACTGTCCCAACTTTTTTTGGAATGTGTTGCAGGCCTGAAATGCAGGAATAGACGTTTATTAATAAATGAAATGAAGTTAATCAGATAAAACATGTCTGACTAGGGCGATCGTAAAAGCTCAATTAAGTTTAACACACACACACACACACACACACACACACACACACACACACCCGGCTAAGTGGGTAGCACTGTCGCCTCACAGCAAGAAGGTCCTGGGTTCGATCCCCGGGTGGGCCGGTCTGGGTCCTTTCTGTGTGGAGTTTGCATGTTCTCCCCGTGTCTGCGTGAGTTTACTCCGGTCTCTCCGGTTTCCTCCCACAGTCCGAAGACTTGCAAGTGAGGTGAATTGGAGATGCTAAATTGTCTATGACTGTGTTTGACATAAACTTGTGAACTGATGAATCTTGTGTAATGAGTAACTACAGTTCCTGTCATGAATGTAACTAAAGTGTAAAACATGACGTGAAAATCCTGAAAAACACACACACACACACACACACACATGTATTGCTTAATAAGCTAAGATAACCAGGGTTTTTTTTGCATCATCACCAACGACGTCCCTTACAGAGTTAATTCAGAACCTCCAGGTAGTTTCAAAGTCTTACCAAATCCCATCCTGCAAATGCAACAGCAAGAAATAATTAAGGAATAATTGGTAAAATGCATCAAACAGACTCAAACAGAACATAAATCTTTAGTTAGGTCAGAAAGATCCTCGTCTGTGATGAATCAGACGCTGCTAAGCTGCGATTTTTGAGCGAAATAATGAAGTCGACCTTTAAACGTTGTCAGACTGGATCTGTATCTGACGGTGTGTTTACGCATTTCATTTCATTTCTTTTTCATGTTGTCGAAATACAATCGGTAATTAGTTTTGCATCATTTGTCAACATTTGCTTTGTAAATGCACGCCAGGTAAAAAAAGGGAAGAACATTTTGCCCAAAGCTTTCTGCACACGGAACAATTAAACATGTAAAATTCATGTGTGGAGGAGAAAACAACAGTGAATCTTTATTTGAGTCAAACTGATTATACAGATAACTGCAGCCAGCTCGAAGATTCTGACCAGATCCACTTGTGCACCATTCCCCTCTTCCCAAAATTTAATTATTCAGGGCTCTGGATGAGACGCACACACTTAGTGCCAGTACTGGCTAAATGAAAATACATTAGGAAGCAGCGAAGCTTATTATGTTCTATTATGTCTTCAAAAACAACGTAAAAATACGTTATGAAGCCAAAAATTAATTTTAGGGATTAAAATCCTCGTCAGGTTATCCAGGTTTCCTGCCCTTAATCCTCAATTGCTCAGACTGTGTACTGTAACTGTAATGTAAGTCGCTTTGGATAAAGGCGTCTGCTAAATGCCGAATGTCAATATAAATGTAAATGAAAAGGAGGAAACACCCTGGACAGGTCGCCAGTCCATCACAGAGCAAACACACACACACACACACACACACACACACACACACAGTGTGCATCCGAGCAAGAAGGTCCTGGCTTCGATTCCCAGGTTGCACGATCTGGGTCCTTTTCTGTGTTGAGTTTGCATGTTCTCCCCGTGTCTGTGTGGGTTTCCTACGGGTGCTCTGGTTTCCTCCAACAGTCCAAAGACATGCAGGCAGAGTAATTGGAGATACAAAGTGTGTGTGTGTGTGTGTGTGTGTTTGCTCTGTGATGGACTGGCGACCTGTCCAGGGTGTTTCCTCCTTTTCATTTACATTTATATTGACATTCGGCATTTAGCAGACGCCTTTATCCAAAGCGACTTACATTACAGTTACAGTACACAGTCTGAGCAATTGAGGATTAAGGGCCTTGCTCAAGGGCCCAACAGCAGCAACCTGGCAGTGGTGGGGCTTGAACCAGTGACCTTCTAGTTACTAGTCCGGTACCTTAACCACTACATTTACATTTTCAGCATTTAGCAGACACTTTTATCCAAAGAAACTTACAATATACAGTCTAAGCAATTGAGGGTTAAGGGCCTTGCTCAAGGGCCCAACAGTGGCAACCAGGCAGTGGTGGTGGGAACCGCAACCTTCAGATTACTACACTAGGCTACAGCTTGCCCTTTTCACCCAGTGAATTGCACTCACAGCGACCCTGACCAGGGTAAACTGGTGGTAAAACAGCCAATGAATGTGTAAATGTTAATTTTATGGTCTTAATGTCACGTCTTATGGTCTTAAGATTCCTCATCATATCCTCATAAGTAAGCATGTTTGACTACAGCTGGTGACCTTTCAGTGCCCATATAAACAGAGTTAGTTTGACTGCACCTGCTACAAAGTGCATAGAACAGTTACCATTTGCAGAACTGTAAGGGAATTCTGGAATTTGTAATCCATACATTCATACATTCATGGTCTGTTGTACCACTGCTTTATCCTGATTAAATGTAACCCAAGAATCTCTAAAAAAGACCTGTTATGCACCAGATGCTCTTTGAAGATCGGTGTCGCTGATCACGTTCAAGCAAGCTTTACATCACCAAGGGTGTGTCTGAAACCTATCTCGCTCTCTCTCTACATAAATGCATTTTACATCATCCTACACTCCAGAGAAGAGGGCGTGTCTAAATTCTGACACCTTAAAATGCTCCTGCTGAGGCGCCTTAATTCTGAGTGATAATCTGACTTCCTTAGCGCTGAAGGCAATCCCAGCATTCAGTGCGGCACGACTTTCCTCACAAAAAATGACAAACGTGTCGGACGAATGTGAAGCAACCAACTGAGTTCTTGTCAAATGTAAATAAATTCTCATTGATGTTTAATTAGTATAAAGGTGTAATAATACACGTGTAAATTCAGGCTCGTCAGGGACAGTTTAACTGTTTTTGGTACACGGAGGAACATGGGTTGTGTCGCTTCAGCCTAATGGTTTGAATGGCCTGAGGCTAACTGTGTTAGCTTAGTAAGCTAAAACTGTGGTGACACAAGTAGTGCATCTAAATAATCTGCCTTATGAGTTCAATGTCTCATTAGAATCCTCTCTACTGTGGCAGCTGATCAGGTAGGCAGCAAGGCAGCTCACTAGGTTTTCAGACAGACCCCGTGTGCCACTGTTGATTTCTTCCTCCATCTGAAGGATGACAGGTTTTCATCAGAACTGAATTCCTCCACTTCTAGCATGTCATTCTGTGGATTGATGGACACTCGGATCTTTTTTGGGAAAGATTTTCCTATTGTAAAGTAGAACAGACTCAAACTCGTGTGGTTTATATTATAAATGAAGCCACCTTTACAACCCAGTTCATTTTTTCTACCCTGGACTGTAATTGAAAAGTACGACGGCGTATTAGGGCCACTGTAAAAAATATTTTTAAGTTTCGATTTTGAGAATAAAGTCGTAGAAGTTTCGATTTTGAGAATAAAGTCAAAATATTATGAGAACAAAGTTGAAATTATTTCGAGATTAAAGTCGAAATGATTATGAGAATAAAGTGGAAATATTATGGCTAAAGAGTGTGCAGCCGTCATAGGCTTGTCAGTACCTGGATCGTTGGCGCACGTTCTTCTAAATAAACAGTTTATTGCAAAGCCATTTCAGCGTCCTTATACTAATAATAAACTGGTGCTGATGTTACAGGAGATCGAGAATTTCTTTATTTGTGAAACCGATATGAAAGTATAACAACAAATCATAAACATCTCTCATTTTAACTCAAAGAGGTCGCTATGGCCGTAATATTTTGACTTTATTCTCATAATATTTCGACTTTAATCTTGTAATTATTTTGACTTTAATCCCGTAATTATTTTGACTTTAATCTTGTAATTATTTTGACTTTAATCTTGTAATTATTTTGACTTTAATCTTGTAATATTTCCACTTTATTTTCATAATATTTTGACTTTAATCTTGTAATTATTTCGACTTTAATCTCGTAATATTTTGACTTTAATCTTTTAATTATTTCAACTTTAATCTCATAATATTTCGACTTTATTCTCATAATATTTTAACTTTATTCTCAAAATTGAAACTTAAAAAAAAATTTTTTTTTAAAGTGGCCCTAATACGCCGTCGTTAAAAAGCAACCGTGTTTGATAAATATTCAAAAGTGCAGAAAAAGAAAAGAAGGAAAAAATGTTAATGTCTGGACTAAACAGGGAAAAAATGAGTGAAGAGGCGAATTAAGAGAGTGTGCAATTAAAATCATTTATAGCTGCTTACTAAAATGTGGTGTAACCAAGGGTAATTACTCCTTCTCCACCCGGGCACAGTCCATCTCATTTACACACTGATTTGTGGTTCTAACATGCTAATATAAGACCTGCATTAATGGGAAAATGCCCAAAGGAGACAAAGGTCTCTAATCATCCAGGAAAAAGAAGAGCAAGCTAATCATGAACATACACTGAGGTTTGAGTTTATGAAATAAAATATATATACAAGCTCATTTAGGGTGGCACGGTGGCTCGGTGGGTAGCACTGTCGCCTTACAGCAAGAAGGTCCTGGGCTCGATTCCCAGGTGGAGCGGTCCGGGTCCTTTCTGTGTGGAGTTTGCATGTTCTCCCCCGGAGCTCCGGTTTCCTCCCACAGTCCAACGACATGCAGTCAGGTTAATTGGAGCTACTAAAATCCCCCGTAGCCTAGTGGTTAAGGTACTAGACTAGTAATCAGAATGTCGCTGGTTGAAGTCCCACCACTGCCAGGTTTCTGCTGTTGGGCCCTTGAGCAAGGCCCTTGACCCTCAAATGCTCAGACTGTATACTGTAACTGTAATGTAAGTCGCTTCGAATAAAGACGTCTCCTAAATGCTGAAAATGTAAATGTGTGTGTGTGTGCCCTGTATTAGACTGGCGACCTCCCAGGGTGTTTCCTGCCTTTCGCCAAGTGAATCGTACCCACAGCCACCCCTAATAGGATAAAGTGGTGGTAAAATAAACACTGGATTAATTAATAAATAATAAAAATGTTTGGGTGTAGCAGGTTTATCTTTCTTATGATCACTGCCTCATTTTTCAGTTCACTGTTACCCTACAATCTGACGGGCAGTGATTTTTCCTCTCTTGTCGCCCAAATCACTGATCGCTCATTGATCTGTGTTCACACTGGAAGTGTCATCATCGCCTGTAGGCGCTCGATTGCCAGGGTTTAATTGACACCAAGCTAAAAAAAAAAAAAAAAGCAAATGTCATGGCAGTACAGCATAATTTATTGACTAGTATCTACAGAGTGTATAAATAAAAATCTGTCCCCACAAATCAGATACAAATCAGGTTCCTTCCCACCCAGGTTATTATTTTTTCTATTTTATTGATGCATTTTCTTCATTTTTCTCCCGAATTATCAAGTCAATTTGTCTTGACAAATTGTATATTGCTACTCACGTGCCCTCCGACGCATGCACAGTCCTAGCTGACCCCTTCCATAGCCTTTAGAATTGGTCTGCTAACCAGGGTCCTTGCACAGCGTTTGAAGACCCTACCATTTACATTTACATTTACATTTTCTGCATTTAGCAGACGCCTTTATCCAAAGCGACTTACAGTACAGTTACAGTATACAGTTTGAGCAATTGAGGGTTAAGGGCCTTGCTCAAGGGCCCAACAGTTGCAACCTGGCAGAGGTGAGGCTTGAACCGGCAACCCTCTGATGACTAGTCCAGTACCTTAACCACTAGGCTACAGCTGCCTACCAACTTAGTCCGGTCATTTGCCCACCCAGCAGACACGGTACTGCCAACTGTGCCCGCTAAACGGCACACAGCCAAATGGTAGCAGAACCGAGATTTAAACCGGGGTGTTCAGAATCTCAGCGCTGGTGTGCTAGCGGAATGTCCCGGAATATCCCCCTCCCACCCAGTTTTTATTACAAATCAGACACGTTCCTGCTTAAAATGAAACTCTTGGAGGGAAATCAATCTATACATTTCATCCCTGTGTAGTCCATCACTGTCTATGCAGTCAACATGACAAGATAACTGTGTTTCTTATTCTTGATCGCTGCGTCTATTGGTGGAAGTTTGATGCTGTGATGAGGAGTTTCTCTTCCATCTCTAGTAGGAATGATTATGTAGGAACCAATAATGGAGCGCAATGTTTTACTGTGGCAGAGATAAAGCACGTATCACTCTGCTCAATGCTCAATTGTTATTGGTAATCACATTTAATTAATTTGCATAAAGTTAAACATTGCATAACTTTGGCTCCACCTCCTGTTGATGGAAATCGCCAGCTATAATTGAAAATGAAAATGACAGCCGGTAGCTTTGTCGCGTCTCGTCTCTGCCAGATTTTGGTGTTTCTCGAGGATCTCTCGTCTCTGGAGATTCTCACACAAGGCTTGTTTCTCACCTTCTTCTGTGCATCGATCACAAGCTTTATTCTTTATAAACTGTCCACAACAAACACACAAACTCCAGCCGTACAGACTACAAATATAAATTAGTGCTTTTTATTGCGGTAAATCAGGACCGGAGGGTAATTTCAGCAGCGCCGTAGACCGAGCAGGAGCAGCTGCTACAAGTCTTAGCCATACATTATTCACGGCGCACAGAAGCGCCAGGGCTGGCCGGCCATACATTTGTACAACAAGAGCTGAATTTATAGATAAGAGCGCGGCCATATATCACTGCACTTCAGCACCAACTGGAAGAATATAAAACATGTGGCTTCTAGGAAGGGAAGGAGAAGAAAGCAGGAGAGGAGTGCAACCTCAAACTGCTGGGTTCTAATCAACAGCTGCATCGTGCCAGAACTCAGTACCATGTCGGACACTTAAATAAAATGCTATGCATGCTGGGAACACCCAACAGCAGGGTTCTTTCTATTGAGGAATGCATCAATATGAAACCCAAAATAAAATAAACTTAGCTGATAAAATTGGTGGCAGTCTGGTCCCACTGTGGTTTACAAGATGTAATGAAAAGCCTCCACAAGATGTGATGGATGGATGGATGGATGGATAGATGGTTTGATGGATGGATGGATGGTTTAAAGGTTTGATGGATGGATGGTTTAAAGTTTTGATGGATGGATGGTTTGATGGATGGATGGATGGTTTGATGGATGGATGGATGGTTTGATGGATGGATGGTGTCAAGGTTTGAGGGATGGATGGATGGATGGATGGATATTTGGTTTGATAGATGGATGGTTTAAAGGTTTGATGGATGGATAGATGGTTTGATGGATGGATGGTTTAAAGGTTTGATGGATGGATAGATGGTTTGATGGATGGATGGTTTAAAGGTTTGATGGATAGATGGATGGATGGATGGACATTACCCCTATTTAGATACAATGTGACCCAGATCATCTCATCCAACATTAGTGTCTGAATTCTCCAAGGTCAAAGAACGGCAGACTAGTACATGCTTATGACTTGAACCCGGGTCTCAGAGGTGGTGGGCTAACATATACAAACACAGATTTGCTACAAAAAGGTTTTTAAATGGAATGTTTATCCAGCTCGTTAGCAGTCGTCCACATACTTTTGGCCAAGCGGTAAATGACTCACCGCCCCACTATGCAAGTGTATTTACTGTTTTTTAGACGTGATGTGTGGGTGGGAGAGAGAGAGAGAGAGAGAGAGAGAATGGCCTGAAAACTGGGCTAACTGCCTAATTATGGTTCTGTGTGTGTAGGCGGGTGCACATGTGTACATACTTTACCAATTTACCTACCCGCTGTTGTGTGGATGGTGTCATGTGACCCAGATTTTTATTACCCTCGGTCACTATATACACTATATGGTCAAAAGTATTGGGACATGCTTTGTAAATATTGAATTCATGTGTTTAAGCCACAGCAATTGCTAACATATGTAATAAATCAATTATTTAAAAGAAATTATATGCTTTCATCTTTGGCAGCAACAGTTTAGGGAGGGTCCTTTCCTGTTCCAGCATGACTGTACCCCTGTGCACAATCAACTGAGGCTTTCTTGACCAACATCAATGCCCAGCCATACAAATGATGTCAACTTTTGACTAAATGGGCACAAATCCCCACAGTTATACATAAATAAAGTCTTAAAAGAAGCCTTCTCAGAAGAGTGGCTGTTGTTAAAGCTAAATAGATCATACAGTGGTCACTTTATTTTAATACCATTTGTTTTTCAAACAGGATGTCCAACAAGCTCATGGTCAGGTGTCCAAATACTTTTGGCCCTATACTGTATCTATATACTGTTTAGTTTCATTAAACTCTGTGTCAGAGCGCTCGTCTGTACGCCAAAGCTGGAAAGAAAACCCAAAGTTTAACTTAAGCTGACAGGACGTGTGTCCAGATGCTCAGACGATCAGTAATCAACAAGCACTGTCCACACTGTCCACAGTCAAGCAAGCTTCACATCAGCATGGGCTTAGAGACTGTGGTGCAGAAATCCCTCCAGATTAAGATCTTAAAGCTTTACAAACATGGTTCTGATCACTAGCTTCAACACCCATTGTGTTGTAAAGCTCACTTGACTGTGGACAGCTCCTTATTCATGGTTGCATTTTTGAATCTCAGCTGTGCTATCGGCCTGTCAGGCATCTGCACAGACATAGTTGGTTAATGTCCAGTGGCAGGTACACCATAGCCATTGGGTCGAGCACTTATCAGTGCACTGTCAGTGCAGGTCTCAAGCCCGGATGGAAATAGTAGGGTTGGCTCAGGAAGGGTATCCGGCTAATCTGTACCAAGTCTGGTATGAGGACCAGATTCGCTGTGGCGACACCTAAATACGAGAGCAGCCGAAAGCAAAAGGAAAAATGTGACAGTGTAGGGACAGTGTTTTTTAAAACCTTGACAGCCATCGAGTGTTCCCTGTTTCTTATTTATATGGGCACAAAGAAGTCGCCACCTGAACTAAATCACAATCGCTAATAGGGAATTACGAGACCGTGGCACGGAGTAAAATAACAGTATAGATTTTTTATTTGCAGCACCAAAGGAATCATTTATTTAAAGAACAATTGCAGAAGTGTGTGTGTGTGTGTGTGTGTGTGTGTATGTGTGTGTGTGTGTGTGTGTCTTGAGAACAATTTGGTGCTCTCTTAGGTCCTTCTTGGTGCCAGCTGTTCAGCTCGGGCAACTGGCACTGTGGCATTACGCTGCTTCTCTAGTTTAATTAACCTCAGAGGGTCAACATGTCTTGCAGGTATAACACACACACACACACACAGACACACACACACACACACACACAAATGTGTTAAAAACATTCCTTCCTCTGAACCAAGTTTATATTTCATTCATTCACCTTCTGTAACCGCTGTGCCATGGAAAGAACTGGAACATCAGTTGAAGCTTTCTTGACCAACATCAGTGCCCAGCCATACAAATAACTGAATGGGCACAAATTCCCACAGACATACTTCAATATCTTGTGAAAAGCCTCAGAAGAGCGGCTGGATGGATGGATGATGGATGGATGATGGATGGATGGATGAATGGATGGATGAAAGGTTTGATAGATGGATGTATGTGGGGATGGATGGATGGTTTAAAGGTTTGATGCATGGATGGATGGATGGATGGATGGATGGATGGATGGATGGATGGATGGATGGATGCATGGATGGATGGATGGATGCATGGATGGATGAATGGTTTGTTGAATGGATGGATGGATGGTTTAAAGGTTTGATGAATGGATGGATGATGGTTGGATGTATGTATGGATGTATGGATGGATGGATGGTTTGTTGGATAAATGGATAGATGGATGGATGGTTTAAAGGTTTGATGAATGGATGGATGAAAGGTTTGATAGATTGATGGTTGGATGGATGTGTGGATGGATGGATGGTTTAAAGGTTTGATGGATGGATGGATGGTTTAAAGGTTTGATGGATGGATGGTTTAAAGGTTTGATTGATGGATGGATGGATGGTTTGTTGGATTGATGGATCGATGAATGGATGGTTTAAAGGTTTGATGAATAGATGGATGGTTTACAGGTTTGATGGATGGATGGTTTGATGAAAGGATGGATGGATGGATTAAAGGTTTGATATATGGATTGCTGGATGGATAGATGGAAGGATGAAAGGTTTGATGAATAGATGGATGGTTTACAGGTTTGATGGATGGATGCATGCATGCATGGATGGATGGATGGATGGATAGATGGATGGATGGATGGATGGATGGATGCATGGATGGATGGATGCATGGATGGATGCATGGATGGATGGATGCATGGATGGATGGATGGTTTAAAGGTTTGATGGATGGATGGATGCATGCATGCATGGACGGATGGATGCATGGGTGGATGGATGGATGGATGGATGGATGGATGTATGGGTGGATGGATGGATGAATGCATGGATGGATGGATGGATGGATGGATGCATGGATGGATGGATGGATGGATGGATGCATGGATGGATGGATGGATGCATGGATGGATGGATGGATGCATGGATGGATGGATGGATGGATGCATGGATGGATGGATGGATGGATGGATGGATGGATGGATGGATGGATGCATGGATGGATGGATGGATGCATGGATGGATGTATGGATGGATGCATGGATGGATGCATGGATGGATGTATGGATAGATGGATGCATGGATGGATGGATGGATGGATGGAAGTCGAGTCGGCATGGTGGGACACACATGTGCATGATGAAGCTGTGCTTGAGTGTGGGAACCGTATCATCACCTCTTAATTACATGCTCACACCTTCTTGTCTAACAAGGTATTTAAAGAACCAGCATCAGTTCCTCACACCCCCCTTCCTTCACACCCCTTCAGCAGCTATTCCACAGCGTTTTCCACCTTCCGCTGTGCCAGGGAGGGAGTGCCATGCAGTTCATAATCTAGCCAACCCTTCTGTAATATGTTAGATCACACCCGTGCACACACATACTCACATGGCCAAAAGTATGTAGACACCTGACCATGAGCTTGTTGGACATTCATTCATTCATTGTCTGTGTTACCACCACTTTATCCTATCATGGGTCGTGGTAGGAAACACCCCAAATAGGTTGCCAATCCATCCAGGACACACACATCTAGGGTGATTATTTTTGCATTTCCAATTTGCATTTCCTCGCATGTCTTTAGACTATGAGAGGAAACCCAATACAGACACGAGCAGAACATGCAAACTCCACACAAAAAGGCCCAAGATCGCTCCACCTGTGAATCAAACCGGGACCTTCTTGCTGTGAGGCGACAGTGCTACCCACCAAGTTGTACTAGGATTTTAGTTTTAAAAGTTTATGGTCACTAGGAATTTGGACATCACATCCAAATGCATCTTCATCCTCCTGGAAGATTTTCCACTAGACTGGGGAACATGACTTTGGGACACAGCTGAAGTTAAATTCTGTCCAACCCGCCCTCCCTCATTCACAGCCTACTGGGCCAGATTGAGTGCCCAGCCACGTCGGTCACACCACTTGGGATTCAAACTCGAGAATTTGAGATCCCCAGCAGTGTGGATGGATGGATGGATAAAAGGTTTGATGGATGGATGGATGGTTTAAAGGTTTGATGGATGGATGGATGGATGGTTTAAAGGTTTGATGGATGGATGGATGGATGGACAGACGGATGGATGGACAGATGGATGGTTTAAAGCTTTAATGGATGGATGGATGGACCGACGGACGGACAGATGGATGGTTTAAAGGTTTGATGGATGGATAAATGGATAGATGAAATGGTTTAAAGGATAGATAGATGGTTTAAAGGTTTGATGGATGGATGGATTAAAGGTTTAATGGATGGATGGATGGTTTAAAGATTTGATGGATGGATGGATTAAAGGTTTAATGGATGGATGGATGGATGGATGGATTAAAGGTTTAATGGATGGATGGATGGTTTAAAGATTTGATGGATGGATGGATTAAACGTTTGATGGATGATGGATGGTTTAAAGTTTGATGGATGGATGGATGGATGGATGATGGATGGTTTAAAGTTTGATTGATGGATGGATGGATTAAAGGTTTAATGGATGGATGGATAGATTGTTTATAGGTTGGATGGATGGATGAATGGATAGATAGATGGAGTCCAATGGCAGTGTGGTTTACACCACTCCAGTTGTTGCTTAGCAATACATCTACTCTTAAGAATTGTTTGTACTGCTTAGCACCAACAACATGATTCATAAAGCTCTAGAAGTAGATCTAGAACAGTGGTGATTTCTCTAAGACTGCAAGGGAAGCTCAGCTTCCCCTAAAATGTCCAAAATTAAATGGTCAAATATGTACAGTTGTGTTAACATTTCATTGACTACAAATGCGTTAGAACACGTATATCTCGAAGACAAGTTCGTTCAGAATCAGCTAATTATCACAAATCAACTCGATTTTCTTAACTTAACTCATACATTCCCGTAGCGTCAATGCATTTGCCCGCAAAAGCTGAGCGTCCCTTCACTTCTATGGGACTGCGTTGAGGTAATTTTTTTATGCTCCGAAACTCACCGGTCATTGGATAAATGCCTCGATAAATGCTCGCTGAGCGTCTCTGGGGGTGAATGGAGCTGTGGGCGGGTGTGGACGCTGAGCTTCTGCAAGATGATTGGAGGATCAGTGGAAAGGCTGAATCCCGTTTTGATTGAAAGCTAGTTTGAGCGCTACACCGTCACTTCTCAAACTCAAACTCAAACTCAAAAGAAGCTTTATTGGCATGACAAATAGGGACATTCGTATTGCCAAAGCAATACACTTCATTAGTCACTTAATCACTGGGAGCTTCAGTCCCATCGCAGAGTGAAGTCGAAAGACAAACTGCAACCCATTTCAGGCCATTTTCTTGTAACAGGAACAGAGGGCAGAATTTATGTGTAAATAAATTGACAAATTTTATGATGTAAGCCGACAATGAGCTTCCCCTCTTTGAAAGACCAGCAGCCGCCACTGATCTAGAAGGGCAGTAATTGGCGCTGAGTTTATGGACTGATGGCATCTTTGACAGTGCCATGTCAAAATTCATTATTTTTTGTCAGCATGACCCATGAGACTGCTTTATTTAGGTATCTACGCTGGCTAAAATTGCCAAGAATGCTAAAAAGAACAGCTAGACTAGCTGCGTACCACCCAAATAATATTTGTTCGATGGTTGGCCACCCCTTCTGTCATACCAGTGTGAGATCAAGCTGAGATAAATGAATGAATCACCGACGCTTAGTCATCGCCAATCTATGATTTATGCATCACGGCGTCCTGGCTTTACATGTCTAAAATGTCCCAGACTCCCTTTCAGGGGATGTAAATCTTTCTAGGCTTTTATGAGTGGAAGCAGATTGGCAGCTGCTCAATAATATAAGCATCATTAATCATTAGAACACATTTGCTCTAGAAATTCACTGTTCATGCTTGGAAGACTGCCTGGCCGCCAGTTCCCCGAGACTCACGTGTGTTTATTCAGCTGCTCTCTGCTTCGCTCCACGCTAAAAATTTCAGCAGTACATCGCGCTTGCACATAAAACCCTAAAATAGCGCTGGCTCCCCAAGGAGGACGATGCCCGGGCATTCGGGCATCCTACACAGAGACGTATATCAGGACAACCTGTCACTCTCGGGCAACTCTGCCAAACCGTACGTGAATGCTACACACACAACGATTAAGGAGAACGTGCTGGAGAATCGCAGGTAGACTGAAGTCAGTCAAGCAGATTTTAGCAGCCTTGGATATTGAATGTGTTAACAAATGATGGTAATGAAGCATGTGTGAAGTGGCAGGTCCGCAGGGGGCGACGCCCCTCCCTAGTTTATTTCTGCACTTTACATCCGTGCAAATCTGTTGTGTTGCTTTCAAAGTAAAATAAAAATAGAGGGAGAAAAATCATATTTTAATGTCTGGCTATAATTTCTATTATACATATTACAGCATTTAGACTCAATGTATCATTGCATAATCATTTTACTAGTGTCCAGAAACATATAAACTTATATATACTTAGAAAACTGAAAAAAACCCAAAGGTTTAAGAGAAAAACAGGTCCTTCCATGGATTAGAAGCTGCTACACTATATAGCCGAAAGTATCTGGACACCTGACCATGAGCTTGTTGGACGTCCCATTTCAAAAAACAATATGTGTGATATTCTTTTCCAGCCAGATAAAACACAGCAGCTTTTTAAACATGTCACTGCTGGACTGAGAATAGTCCACCAACCAAAAATATATTCAGCCAACAGCGCCCCATGGGCAGCGTCCTGTGACCACTGATGAAGGTCTAGAAGATGACCAACTCAAACAGCAGCAATAGATGAGCGATCGTCTCTGACTTTACATCTACAAGGTGGACCGACACACTAACACACCACCACCATGTCAGTGTCACTGCGGTGCTGAGAATGATCCACCACCTAAATAATACCTGCTCTGTGGGGGTCCCGACCATTGAAGAACAGGGTGAAAGCAGGGTAAAAAGGTATGTAGAGAAACAGATGGACTACAGTCAGTAATTGTAGAACTACAAAGTGCTTTTATATGGTAAGTGGAGCTGATAACATGGACAGTGAGTGTAGAAACAAGGAGGTGGTGTTAATGTTATGGCTGATCAGTATATACTGTATATATATATATATATATATATATATATATATATAATGCAGAAATGTCTCACTGTGCCAGGCTGATGGTAGCTTTGTGCCAAAGGTTTTATATCAATGACCAAAGGGTTGTGAGTTTAAATATTAGACCTGACAAAGAGTGATAAAGACTGACCCACAATTCCTTACCCAGCGCTTCTTGGGCTCGGTACCCCACAGACCGTCGGCTGAGATGCAGATTGGGTCTTTTACTAAACTGTCAAAGTGGCAGAAAATCTGATGGTTTTTTTTTATTAAATCAATAATTACTTTTATTTCTGGACCATTACATCAGGCGTTCATGTGGCGCAGAGGTCTGTTATGCTCTCTGGATCTCAGCGGTGCTATCGGCCGGCCGTGTACACAGACATGATTGTCTCTGAGTAGGTGGCTCTTGGTTCAGGGATTTCCAGGATACAGCGTTTAATAAAACAAAACTATTATTTATTAGCAAAGTCTACAAACAGTGATGATTTCAGGCTTCTCTCAGTGTTTGTCTCTGTAATACTGGTGCAGCTGGTGGTGTGGGTGCTGCGCAGCAATGTGGGTCACTGTCTGAGAGTAGCCCTGCACGTTTGTCTTGTGTCCACGTGGGTTCCTTCTGGATGGCATGTGAAATGTGACAAGAGACAAGCCTCACAAATGCTCAGCTGACTGAATGAGGACAGATTTCTAAAACAGACTCTTGAAGTCTTGTGGAAAGTTACCACAGGGGGTGAGTCTGTAATATGTGCAGTGAGGGGTGTGTGGGGGTGGGTGGGGGATTGAAGGGGTAGATAAATATTTGATTCATTGACACTGATCAGGATGACATGATGACTAAAATACATGGGACAGCGATAGCCTAGTGGGTAAAGCTGTAAGTTACCAAATAGTGGTTTGTGGGTTCTAATCCTGCCACTGTCTGGCCCATGAGCAAGGCCCTTAACTACCTTGGCTCCAGGGGTCCTAAAGAAGTTGAGACATGCAAATAAATAATGTCATTGTACTGTACACGTGTATGTATATAGACAGAGAGGGAGAGAGAAAAGGTCGGACAAGTCGATCAACCAGGGTTTCCACTCAAAAACAAAAAAAACAAACAAGCAAAAAAACATCCAGTGAGCATCAGATTTAGCCCTGGTTCCAGTTAACATGAAGGATATTAGTAGTTAAATATGAGTGTTATATACTGTATATATGTATATACAGTGTATCACAAAAGTGAGTACACCCCTCACATTCCTGCAAATATCTTTTCATGGGTCTTCTGAAAATAACTCAACACACAGCCATTAATGTCTAAATGGCTGGCAACATAAGTGATTACACCCCACAGTGAACATGTCCAAATTGTGCCCAAAGTGTCAATATTTTGTGTGACCACCATTATTATCCAGCACTGCCTTAACCCTCCTGGGCATGGAATTCACCAGAGCTGCACAGGTTGCTACTGGAATCCTCTTCCACTCCTCCATGATGACATCACGGAGCTGGTGGATGTTAGACACCTTGAACTCCTCCACCTTCCACTTGAGGATGCGCCACAGGTGCTCAATTGGGTTTAGTCCATCACCTTTACCTTCAGCTTCCTCAGCAAGGCAGTTGTCATCTTGGAGGTTGTGTCTGGGGTCGTTATCCTGTTGGAAAACTGCCATGAGGCCCAGTTTTCGAAGGGAGGGGATCATGCTCTGTTTCAGAATGTCACAGTACATGTTGGAATTCATGTTTCCCTCAATGAACTGCAGCTCCCCAGTGCCAGCAACACTCATGCAGCCCAAGACCATGATGCTACCACCACCATGCTTGACTGTAGGCAAGATACAGTTGTCTTGGTACTTCTCACCAGGGCGCCGCCACACATGCTGGACACCATCTGAGCCAAACAAGTTTATCTTGGTCTCGTCAGACCACAGGGCATTTCAGTAATCCATGTTCTTGGACTGCTTGTTTTCAGCAAACTGTTTGCGGGCTTTCTTGTGCGTCAGCTTCCTTCTGGGATGACGACCATGCAGACCGAGTTGATGCAGTGTGCGGCGTATGGTCTGAGCACTGACAGGCTGACCTCCCACATCTTCAACCTCTGCAGCAATGCTGGCAGCACTCATGTGTCTATTTTTTAAAGCCAACCTCTGGATATGACGCCGAACACGTGGACTCGACTTCTTTGGTCGACCCTGGCGAAGCCTGTTCCGAGTGGAACCTGTCCTGGAAAACCGCTGTATGACCTTGGCCACCATGCTGTAGCTCAGTTTCAGGGTGTTAGCAATCTTCTTATAGCCCAGGCCATCTTTGTGGAGAGCAACAATTCTATTTCTCACATCCTCAGAGAGTTCTTTGCCATGAGGTGCCATGTTGAATATCCAGTACCCAGTATGACAGAATTGTACCCAAAACACCAAATTTAACGGCCCTGCTCCTCATTTACACCTGGGACCTTGACACATGACACCAGGGAGGGACAACGACACATTTGGGCACAATTTGGACATGTTCACTGTGGGGTGTACTCACTTATGTTGCCAGCTATTTAGACATTAATGGCTGTGTGTTGAGTTATTTTCAGAAGACAGTAAATCTACACTGCTATACAAGTTGTACACTGACTACTCTAAGTTATATCCAAGTTTCATGTCTATAGTGTTGTCCCATGAAAAGATATAATGAAATATTTGCAGAAATGTGAGGGGTGTACTCACTTTTGTGATACACTGTATATAGTGTGTGTGCAAGTGTTTCCAACATATTGCAGAGCTGCCGCTCACTGGATGTTTTTTGCTCATTCGTTTGTTCTGATTTTGAGTAGAAACAATGCTTGACTTGCCCGACCTTTTCTTTTGTTTCATGTAAACATGAGCTGAAGCTCTTGACCCGTGTCTGTATAACTGTTCTGCATAATTCTGTGGATTTATGATAGTGAGAATAAATTTGAGCCATTGTTTAAGCTACATAATGAGACTCAGCTCATTCGAGAGCTGTTGAGTTGAGCTAGTTATGCTAAGTACACTTCACCCTCTCACTTTTTTCTAAATTCTCACTCTGCTGGTGTAAACCATCTGTGCTCATCACATGCTAGGGGCTTTAGCATATCTCTACCTGCTTCTCTGTTAGTTTCTAAAACTGACTTCATGTGCCACTGATTCTTCTCTTTAAATTTGTCTTATAAAAATGCCTGCAAGCCATATAGCAGAAAATCTTATTATATTTCTTATTATTACACGATATGGACAAAGCTACACTATACACCGATCAGCCATAACATTAAAACCACCTCCTTGTTTCTACACTCACTGTCCATTTTATCAGCTCCACTTACCATTTAGAAGCACTTTATAGTTCTACAATTACTGACTGTAGTCCATCTGTCCATCTGACTGTAGTCCACAATGACGTGGTGGTGGTGGTGTGTTAGTGTGTGTTGTGCTGGTATGAGTGGATCAGACACAGCAGCACTGATGGAATTTTTAAACACCTCACTGTCACTGCTGGACTGAGAATAGTCCACCAAC
Organism: Trichomycterus rosablanca; assembly: GCF_030014385.1. NCBI lineage: Eukaryota > Metazoa > Chordata > Actinopteri > Siluriformes > Trichomycteridae > Trichomycterus > Trichomycterus rosablanca. The sequence goes on from NC_086008.1 coordinate 3,931,474, forward strand.
CTAAAATATCCAGCCAACAGCACCCTGTGGGCAGCGTCCTGTGACCACTGATGAAGGTCTAGAAGGTGACCGACTCAAACAGCAGCAATAGATGAGCGATCGTCTCTGACTTTACATCTACAAGGTGGACCATCTAGGTAGGAGTGTCTAATAGAGTGGACAGTGAGTGGACACGGTATTTAAAAACTCCAGCAGCGTTGCTGTGTCTCCACTCATACCAGCACAACACACACTAACACACCACCACCATGTCAGTGTCACTGCAGTGCTGAGAATGATCCACCACCTAAATAATACCTGCTCTGTGGTGGTCCTGACCATTAAAGAACAAGGTGAAAGCAGGTTAAAAAGGTATGTAGAGAAACAGATGGACTACAGTCAGTAACTGTTTTTGTCGGTACAGCTGATAAAATGGACAGTGAGTGTAGAAACAAGGAGGTGGTTTTAATGTTATGGCTGACTAGTGTATGACCAGCAGACAGCAAGCTAACTGCTAACAAGTGACTGTTGTTTGACGTTTGAGATGTAAATACAAGTCAAAAATGGCCTGCCGTTCTATATTCAAATTCTTTACTTATTTTTATTAAGTTATTTCTGCTTTTTCCTTTGCACAGCAGTTTATATTTTGGTCTAGATGGCACAGCTATGTCTCATCTTATATTCATACTGCCCAAATATAGTGCACATCATGTGCTTCATGGAAACGAGGAACAGAATGAAACAGCACTTATAAAAAGGTACACTGGGTTGTATTATATACTAGTTAAACTATATGGTGTATGGATGTGAGCAAACAGGTTCATTTCCAGATATTTTAAAATTTCAGGTGTTAACCCAATTGCATCATGCTGATCCCCACCCTGATTGAGGAGAGCGAGACTGACACACGCCATCCGACACGTGTGCAGTAGTCAACTGCATCTTTTCGCCTGCACAAGGCAAGTTCATATGCAGACCAGCTTTGTGTACGGAGAGCCACACCCTGATCACATTATCCCTCAACTCTGTGCTGACGCAATCAATCAGCAAGCAGAGGTCGTAATTGCACCAGTTATGAGGTCCCTATTCAGCTTCCCTCCCTCACAATCGTTGTTCATGTAGGCGACCAGCCCAGCCGGATAGCAGAGCTGAGAATCGAACCGACGAGTTCGGAATGTCAGCTCTGGTGTGCTAGTGTGTTTTACCGCTGCGCCACCTGAGCTTCCCAGGAACTGTGTTTCTAACATTATTATTAATGCCTTGTTTATGGCATTTAGAGTATTATACACATTTATTATTACACAAATGAGAGAAAGAAAGGGTTATGGACTGGTGACGTCACACTGTTTGGTCACATGATTAAATCTGATGTTGGTTAAGAAAGCCTCAGTTGATGTTCTAGTTCATTCCAGAGCTGTTCAGTGTGGCTGTGTGCAGGACACTGGAGTTTCTTTAAACTGAGATTCTTCAAGCCTTGACACCCCTTCTCAGTGATTTTGGTCAATGAAGCTAATGATCCACAGCTGCTCCTCATTTCAGGTGTAATGCTCAAGGCATTTAAGGGAGCAGCTGTGGATCCCTCAGTTGAGGCCTTTTTGACTTTGTCATGCTTTTGGTTTGTTATTATTACTATTATTATTACTATTATTATTATTACTATTATTGTTATTATTATTATTACTATTATTTTATTATTATTATTATTATTACTATATTATTATTATTATTATTACTATTATTATTATTACTATTATTGTTATTGTTATTACTATTATTATTATTATTACTGTTATTGTTATTGTTATTATTATTATTACTATATTATTATTATTATTATTACTACTATTATTGTTATTATTACTATTATTATTATTATAATTGTTATTATTATTATTATTACTGTTATTGTTATTATTATTATTATTATTATTATTATTATTACTTTTATTGTTATTATTATTATTATTATTATTATTATTACTTTTTCTTTTGGTATCCACAGCATCTCTTGGTCAAAGTCACTGTTTTTCACACTTCGCTTTCACCGTTTGAACCTATTTCTTATCTAAAAGACTCATGGACTGGTAACGTCACGCTGTTTGCGTCACCGGTTTCAATTTTGGCAAGCTGAAGCACCACCAGCGCTACTAATTTTCCCAGTGTGGGATTTGTTATTCCTCACTAATGTTAGTTGTAACCTCATTTTTATTTAAACCTCAATCTGAGATTAAAATCGCAGCATAAGCTGAAGGATTTAGCAAAAGGGTGCAGGGGCCACGGCAGATTATTACGGTGGGATGCAATGCAATGCAAAGATGCCATACAATACGAAACGAAGCCGCTCTCGTGCCAGTGACGTCACCGGATTCACTGTTTGGTCACATGATTTAATTTGATGTTGGTCAAGAAAGCCTTAGTTGGTGTTTCAGAGATGATAAAGACTAAAAAGTAGTCTTTAAAAAGCTCATTTTAATGTTTGATTTAGCAACAGTTAATCAAAGCGGGTGACGAAGTATAACAGTCAGTAATTGTATTAATAAACCAGCATACCAGAGAGGCACATACGTCCACTATATGGCCTAAAGTATTTGGACACCCGACCACGAGCCTGTTGGACGTCTGATTTCAAAAACAAATGGTAATAAAAGAAAATCCAAAGAGCCCACAGACACCTGATATCTATACATGGACAATCAGCTTCCAGCCTTTGTGGGGTCTTGTGGTACACTGGGGCTCAAACCTATGAAGTGAGCACTTTACTGCAGGGTTTATCACAGACTGGGGGTTGCGAGCCAAAAAATGAGTCAAAGAGAAAAAAAATAACAAATAAATAAACTAATTTTAACAGGATGAACTTGTACACAAACACCCTCTTGTTGAGGCTTTACGTTATATGTTGTAAACCACAGTCGGACCAGATTGCCACCAATTTTACTAATTAATTAGGTCTCGTTTTGTGTTTTGCATCGTTTGCGTTGGCTCGGTCGCTGTAAAAATCATGGATAACATGTGGGTCGCTTGACAAACCCTGGTTTACTGTTTCCCTCACCTCAGATTCTAAAACCAGAAAGTAGTTCTAGATTATGTATAAGCTCTAGAGCTAGCACTTCATCTTTGACAAACGTTTCAGGATTTTTGAGGACATTCTTAAACCTAGATCAAGGGAAACCTGTTTTATATGACCAACTATATGACCAAAAGTATATGGACACCTGACCATGAGCTTGTTTCAAGCGACATCTCTTTTCAAAAACAAACTGTATTAAGATAGAGATGGACCTCTAGTGAACTTTTCAGCTAGAACAACAGCCACTCTTCTGAGAAGGCTTTTCACAAGATTTTGAAGCATGTCTGTGGGAATTTGTGCCCATTTCATCAAAACTGGGCACTGATGTTGATGATTCAGTTCATTCCAGAGCTATTCAGTGGGACTGAGGTCAGGACTCTGTGCAGGAGTTTGTTTAACCCAAGCTTTTCCTTATGCCTTTATTTAGCTTATATATATGCTGGGACAAGAAAGGGCCCTCCCTAAGCTGTTGCTGCAAAGTTCGAAGCATCTAATTGTCTTCATATAATTTATTTATTACACTTTATTTATTGTTAGCAAGTGTTGTTGGTGAAACACATGAATTCCAAAAATTAGAAAGTGCGTCCCAATACTTTTTCTATCCACCACAGTACCAGTCCTGGTCAAAGTCACTGTTGTTTTCACCTTGGTTTCCACCAGCATTTCTTATCTAAAAGACTTCAGATAGCACTCTTGATGCCACGGGAATATAAAATGAAGAACTCTCTGAGATTAAGTAAGTGTTTGTGCTGCATCTTTATCGGACTGAACTCCTAGGAGCTGCGATGCATGTGGCTGTTGAGTTCCTTCAAAGATAACGGAAGCAAAGAGAGATTTTGATGTGTCGCGTGTGTTTCCTCAAAGACTCCGAGATAAAGAGACGCTGGGACAGACGATGGAATAGGATGCATCAAATCAAACCCCTCTACATGTGGCTTGTTGCATGGAGAGAGTGGAAATGATTCTGGATGTTATAACTGATAAGATTCAGCTCTCACACCTAAACTCTTGGAGAAAAACAAACACACATAAAAATGTTAAAATTAAACCACGTACATCATATTCATACAGTAAACAATTTAAGTAATAAAAGTCTGAGCATCTGCTTTATGTGGCAGCTTGACTGTGATACAGATTGAACCCTTGACCTTCCAAAGGTTTAAGCATCAAGAGAATGAATCATGTGTGTTCAGTTATTGTTAATACAGATCAGATTAAATTATACTGATTTTAACTGTATTTATATTATTTGTAATATTTACATGTTAACAATATGTTGTTGTTAGTGCTTTTACTGTTGTTATTACTATTATTATTATTATTATTATTATTTGTATTATTATTTTTTTTTTATTTGTATTATTATTATCTTTATTATTTTATATTAATATTTTTATTTGTATTATTATCATTATTATTATCGTAATTATCATTTATTATAATTTTTTTTTTATTTGTTTTATTATTTTTCATTATAATTTTTTATTATTATTATCATTATTATTATTATTATTTCTATCATTATTATTATAATTATTTTTATTTGTATTATTATTATTATTATTATTTCTAATATTATTATTATAATTATTATTTTATAATTATTTTTTTATTTGTTTTATTATTTTAAATATTATTATTTTTATCATTATTATTAATATTTTTATTATTATTATTAATATTATAATTATTATTATTTTTATTATTATTATTTGTATTATTATTATTACAATTATAGTACTACTATTTGTTGTGTTGTTACTATTTATTCATTTATTTATTCATTTATTTTACTAGATGATCCATGAGAGTCTGGTGCTGATGATGGAGCCACCAGGCAGGAGGAGGAGAGGAAGCCAGAGAGAAGGTTTATATGGATGAGGTGAGGGAGGATGTGCAGGTGGTTGGTGTAATAGAGAAGGATGTTCAGGACAGAGCAGGATGGAGATGAACGACCCGCTGTGGAGACCTCTAACAGAGACGACTGACAGAAGAACTGAGCAAATCATGGATACCACACAACTGAAACTTTTAGTGCTGAATCTGTGGCCAGTGGACAAAGCAGCTGCAGTTCAGTTTCCACTGAAAGGTTGGAGAAGGTGGAGGGACGTCTGTGTTTCCCACCATCACGTGGACGGCTGATCTTTCCATCCGTCCATGTGACAGACACGTGATGACGTGTTTATTCCTCTGTTAAGTGCTGAGATTAAACTGCTGTATCACGGGATTGCTGTGTGCTACACTTCCCATCATGCACCTCCCTGTCCGTTTACACGGCTCAGTCCTAATCATCTGATATGTGTGAACCATCCTGCAACACTGAAACCTTGTGGGTTTAAGGCTGAAGCAGAAATACCACAGCGCCCCCAAATGTCCGCCTGCTGCAGTGCAGTTATGGTTCATGTTAACTGCAGTTTCTGATGCTCTCTCACAGTGCCTGGAATGTGGGTGTTACACAGCAGTATGGGTCCTATGACCTGGGTTTAATCCCTTCCCTGCATGTTCCCATTTTATATGATCCTAATATCTAAAGCATACAAAGCCCCCAAAGACCCCCCACACCCCACCTTGCTACTATAACAGCCTCCATTCTGAATTTGTGAGGTCAGACACTGATGTAGTGTCGCTAGTATTGGTCCTAATTCATCTGAAAAGGCTTCTCACAAGATTTTGAAGTATGTCTGTGAGAATTTGGACTCCTTTGAACAAAAGAGCATTTAATGATGTTGGTCGAGAAAGTGGCGCAGCGGCCACATGAACAACGATTGGGCGGGACTAAGCCGGATGGGGTCTCTCTCATGACTGGTGCAATTACGACCTCTGCTGGCTTATTGATAGCGCCTGCACAGAGATGAGAGAAAGAGTGCTGTCAGGGTGTGTCTCATTTACATTTACATTTTCTGCATTTAGCAGATCCTCTTATCCAGAGCGACTTACAGAAGTGCTTCCATAGTGAACATTTCATTTCTCAAGTTTAAGTAAACAACAGTTCAAGAACACAAATCTGCTGAAACCTGTTAGGACCAAAGTGTATTTTTTTTTTTTTTTGGAAATGGAAATAAAATGTTAGTAAATAAGTGCAAGTCAGCTTAAGTGCTTAGTAAAAAGGTGGGTTTTTAATCGTTTTTTAAAGACAGCAAGAGACTCAGATGTTCGGACAGACAGAGGAAGTTCATTCCACCACTTGGGTGCTAGAACAGAGAAGAGCCTTGATGCTCGTCTTCCTTTAGTCCTGAGTGGAGGCTCAAGTCGAGCGAGACTAGAGGCTCGGAGGTTGCGTGGTACAGAGCGGGGTTTGATTAGACCCCGAAGGTAGCTTGGGGCTGGTCCATTTTTGGCTTTGTAGGCGAGCATCAGTGTTTTAAACTGAATGCGTGCAGCTACAGGAAGCCGGTGAAGAGAACGCAGCAGTGGGGTGATGTGGCAGTGTTTGGGTTGGTTAAAAACCAGACGGGCAGCTGCATTTTGAATGAGCTGCAAGGGTTTAATAGTGGACATGGGAGCTCCTGCCAGGAGGGAGTTGCAGTAGTCCAACCGTGAGATTACAAGTGATTGGACCAGAATCTGGGTAGCTTCCCTGGAGAGAAATGGCCGAATCTTCCTGATGTTGTACAGGAGGAACCGGCACGATCTTGTCATGTTGGCTTTTTAAGGAGAGAAGGTCAGCTGGTTATCCAGGACAACGCCAAGGCTTCGTACCTTATCAGATGGTCTGATCTGGGAGTCATCAAGAGAAATGACTAGGTCCTGGGTTGGAGACTGATCTCCGAGAATGAGCAACATCTCTGTCTTGCTGGGATTAAGTTTTAGATGATGAGCTGACATCCATTGTGAGATATCTCACAGACATGCTGAGATAAGATAAGATAATCCTTTATTAGTCCCACAGTGGGGAAATTCACAGTGTTGCAGCAGCGAAGGGACAGTACAGCACTCAGTACAAAAAATAGACAATAAAAAGTACAGTGTATAACAATAATAATAATAAAAAGTCAAAAACTCTGAAAAAAACTAAATATTTACAAATAATTACAAACAATAATTGCACATGGGAAAAAAATATTGCACATATTGCACATTGCACATTGTAATAATTACATGGGGAAGAAGAAGTTGCACATTGTTATGAATAATGAATGATTTAGAGTGTGTGCGTGATCTGTCTGGAGCAGTGCTGGTTATACAGTCTAACAGCAGCAGGAAGGAAGGACCTGCGATACCGCTCCTTCACACATTTAGGGTGAAGCAGCCTGTTACTGAAGGAGCTGCCCAGTGCTGCCAGAGTCTCATGCATGGGGTGGGAGTCGTTCTCCAGCATGGATGCCAGCTTGGCTAACATCCTTCTGTCTCCCACCACCTGCACTGGGTCTAAGGGGCTCCCCAGGACAGAGCCGGCCCTCTTAATAAGTTTGTCTAGTCTCTTCCTGTCCGCTGTAGATATGCTGCTGCCCCAACATACCACTCCATAAAAGATGGCTGATGCCACCACTGTATCAAAAAAAGTCCTCAGGAGTTCCCCCCGCACTCCAAATGACCGCAGTCTCCTGAGTAGGTAGAGTCTGCTCTGACCTTTTTTATAAAGTGCGTTAGTGTTAACTGACCAGTCCAGTTTGTTGTTGAGGTGAACACCCAGGTACTTGTAAGAGTCCACTCTCTCAATGTCCATTCCCTGGATGTTTACCGGTGACAAGGTGGGTCTGCACCTGCGGAAATCCACCACCAGTTCTTTGGTCTTCCCCACGTTTAACTGGAGGTGGTTCTGCAGACACCAGTCCATGAAGTCCTGGATCAGTTCTCTGTACTCGCTGTCCTCGTCATTGTTTATAAGTCCGACAATCGCTGAGTCATCAGAGAACTTCTGGAGGTGACAGTCCGGTGATCTGTACATGAAGTCAGCCGTGTACAGGGTGAAGAGGAACGGTGCCAAGACCATTCCCTGAGGGATGAGATGCGAGCTGAGACGTGTGTGTCTGAAGGAGGAAATGACAGAACGAGCTGAGTATCATCTGCATAGGAGTGGTAGGAGAAGCCATGGGAGGCTATGACCTTACCCAGAGAGCGGGTGTAGATAGAGAAAAGAAGTGGGCCAAGTACAGAGTCCTGAGGAACACCGGTTGAGAGAGTGCATGTGGGAGATATGGATCCCTTCCATGACACTTGGTAGGAGTGCCCTTCGAGGTAGGAGGCCATCCATTGCCATGCTGAACCAGTTACTCCAAGGTTGGAGAGAGTGGACAGGAAAATGCTGTGATTCACTGTGTCGAGGGCTGCAGAGAGGTCAAGAAGAATAAGGACAGATGACAGTTTGGCTGCTTTGGCTGCATGAAGCTTCTCAGTAACAGCTACAAGTGCTGTTTTCGTAGAATGTGCTGCCTTGAAGCCAGACTGGTACGGATCGTGGAGGTCATTCTGAGTGAGAAAGGCAGATAGTTGGTTATAGACAGCACGTTCAAGAATTTTGGATAGAAAAGAGAGGAGTGAGACAGGTCTGTAGTTGTTAATGTCTGTAGTGTCTAGTGTAGGTTTCTTGAGAAGGGGAATGACCTGAGCCTTCTTAAAAGTCAGGGAGTTGTTGATGATGGGTGTGATGAAGGGGATTAGGTCCTGTGAGATGTCTTTAAGGATGGTGGATGGTATAGGGTCGAGTGTGGATGTAGTGGGATTGCTGGATGAGAGGAGCTGTGTAACCTCATCCATGGTGAGAGGGGTGAAGCTGGTGAGTGTGTTGGTGGGTTGAGGGTCAGTTGAAAGTGGGTCAGTCGGAGAGAAGGATTGATTGATTTTGTCAATCTTGTCCTGAAAGAATGTTGCAAAGTCAGTAGCAGTAAGAGAGGCAGATGGGGGAGGAGGAGGAGGGTTCAGAAGAGAGGAAAAGATAGCATGAAGCTTACGTGGGTCAGCAGCAGATTGTTCAAGCTTGTCTCTCCGTACACAACGCTGATCTGCACTGCACTCGTCAAAGTGCAGGTGATAAGATGCATACGGCTACTGCCCACGTGTCGGAGGGGGCGTGGGTTAGCTTCGTTCTCCTCAATCAGAGCAGGGATCGGCATTGGTGGAGAGGAAGCATGATGCAATGGGGCAATTGGGCATGCTAAAAAGATAGATAAAGGAAGAAAATGCAGAAAGAAAAAAAAAAAAAGAAAAAAAAAATATATATATATATATATATACTGTATATATAACAATATTTACTGAGGGAATTGGATATGCCTTGGATATTAAAATATGCCTAATAAAATCAGAATCCTCATTTAAATATTATTCTTCATATTTTGGTGTTTTTGTCGTGCCCGTTAACCACACACACACACACACACACACACACACACTCTAAAGAGCTGCATTTGGGTCTTAATAAATCAGGTTTCCACTCTGAGTTCCTCGAAGCCGCTCGCCTTTTCTGCATCACTTAAACTCTTTAAAAAGTGAAATAAAGCGCCCGTCGTTTCATGCAGCTAAAAAGCCTCCGTCATCAATCATAAACAGAAAGGACGGGAGTGTGGTTCGGCAGATATCGTCAGACTCATTGTTTTAGCATTCCTATCATGAACGGCCGAGTTCTCCAGCCACTAAAATTGAATTATAGAGGAGCTTTACATCCCTGTCGAAACACAAAATAATAAAAGTAATTAATTCCAGAGAATGCTGATGCTCACGGCACATCCCCAACATTTATTACAACCAAACTGTCAATACGCTGCCGAGTGGACGTGATGCTTTTTGTTATATTGTCAGCGAGGTTATTTAGCATTTTCACACTTACACAGACACCGATCATTCATTAACGTCCGTCGCTTATTAGCCAAATTATACAACCCCAAATCAGAAAATTTTGGGACAGTATGGAAAATGCAAATAAAACATTTACTTTGACTTTTATTTGATGTCAGACAGACTGAACCTGAGATATTTATATTTGTTTTATCTGGTCAACTTCATTTCATTTGTTAATAAACCTCCATTTCTGCATTTCAGGCCTTCAACATATTCCAAAAAAAGTTGGGACGAGGACAATTTAGGACTAGTAATGAGGTGAAAAAACTAAATAATGATGTGATTCCAAACAGGTGACTGTAATCATGATTTGGTACACAAGCAGCATCCAGGAAATTGATGAGCAAAGATGCGTAATAAAATGAATGAAATGTTTAAAAGCAATGTACCTCACCGCTCAGGTGGCGCAGTGGTAAAACACACGCTGGAACCTGCCTGCCGGCTGAGGCTGAGCGACCACGTGAACAACGATTGGCCTGTTGTTCAGATAGGGGTGGGATATTAAGCCAGATGGGGTCTCTCTCTCATAACTAATGCAATTACAACCTCTGCTGGCTGATTGATGGCGCCTGCACAGAGATGGGAAAAGAGTGCTGTCAGGGTGTGTCTTTCCGTACACGCAGCTAGGCTGCATTGCACTCGTCAAAGTGTAGGTGATAAGATGCATACGGCTGCTGCCCACGTGTCGGAGGGGGTGTGGGTTAGCTTCGGTCTCCTCAATCAGAGCGGGGATCGGCATTGGTGGAGAGGAAGCATGATGCAATCGGGCAATTGGACGTGCTAAAAAGGAGAAAATGCATAAACAATGTATATATACTATATATATATATATATATATATATATATATATATATATAGTGAAACGAAAAATGCGACGACGACAAGCCTGTACTGTTGCACGTCTTAAGACAGGAAGAACGGGACAAAATAAAAGCTGAAACACTAAATCACTTGGTTTCCTCAGTGCCAAAACTAGTGTGGTGAAAAGGAATGGCAACATTACAAAGTGGTAAATGCTTTACTGTCCCAACTTTTTCTGGAATGTGTGAAATTCTGAAATGTGGGAATGGATGTTTAATAATAAATCTCTGGTTTATGCAATCAAATAAAAGTCAAAGTAAATGTAAGAAACTCTGTATTTTTATTAGCATTTTCCATACTGTCCCAACTTTTTCTGATTTGGGGTTGTAGAAAGTCTAGAGCAGACGTTCTGATCCAGTTTTCTTCTTCATCCTGGACTTTCAGCACTATAAATACCTACAAATGATTTATAAATTAATTAATTTATGAAGCTTAATATTTGAGGATTTAACTTGAGATTAGTCTTCCTAGTTTCACCCGTTCCTTCCAATTTGTCCTCAAAGGTCAGCGAGGGCACCAGGTCCTGATTCTGGAGCTCTATCAACACGGCTCAGTACCTTTAGGTCATTCAATTAAAAGGACGGCCGTCACACAGGTCTGACCTGTTTTAGCCTTTTAACTGCTGAATGAAGCAGGCGAGAGAAACCAGGTACAAAACAAGCCGAGGTGAGAAGCAGGAGCCGTTTTCTCCATCATCCATCATTTAGTCCAAAGAAAGAAAGTTTTTAGTGAAGGTAACGGCGGTCTATTATACACTAGCCCACGACTGCTGAGACCTGGGTTTGAATCTCAGCGGTGGTATTGACCAGACGGGTGTCTACACAGACATGAATGGCTACGTCTGGGATGGTGGTAAAAGCCCTGTGTTGGACTGGCACCATGTCCAGGATATTTGAAAATTAATAAATAAATACATAAACATGCAGAAGAAGTCATTACACCGTCATCACTTTGTGATGGTTGGCTGTACAGATGGATCAGCTTTCTGTCTCTTGTTGCTTGTATTATGATATTATGAATAGTTTAGTTGTAAATTCACATATGCTCTACACTATGTGTCCAACAGTTTGGTTATGGACATGCCATTCCAACACATTCCGAGCATTTAAGCATTAAGGGCCTTTCTCAAGAGCCCAACAGTGGCAACGAGGCAGATGTGGGGCTTGAACCAGTGACCTTCATTTACATTTACATTTTCGGCTTTTAGCAGACACCTTTATTCAAAGCGACTTACAGTACTGTGACAGCATACAGTCTGAGCAATTGAGGGTTAAGGGTCTTGCTCAAGAGTCCAACAGCAGCAACCTGGCATTGGTGGGCTTGAACCAGCAACATTCTAAGTACTAGTCCAGTATCTTAATCGCTAGGCTACAACCAGTGATGGCATAGTTACCTTGAAAAAGTAATCTGATTACTGATTACTCCTTTAAAAAGTAACTTAGTTGCTTTATTGATTACTTGATTTTAAAAGTAACTAAGTTAGATTACAAGTTACTTTATTAGTTACATTCAGCAGCTGCCGTAATGCAACTGGAGCTGCGTAGGCGATTGAAGCGGAATAAGAAACAAGAAAGACGCGGAAAAAGAGTTCTCTGTTCACAAGTGTAAGTAAGATAAATAAAATAATTTTTTTTAAAGACAAATAAATAACAAAAAGACGATAAATATCCTAAATTTTGGCGAGTGGGTTTTGTAATGAGTCTGTAACTATGGTGACTATGGTGATATTACGTCATCACGTCCCGTCGGGCTGCGTCCGAAATCACTACTTTCATACTGAAAAGTATGCAGTTATTAATCATTTTTAAGCATTAAGCATTTATTAAGCAGTACACGAAAAATATCCGAATAATTTACTGCTTGGGCAGCATTTTTTGTGTATGCGAACACAACACACTTGCGTACTAAAAGAGCTAACTTCTGTACCGGCAAGCAGTGCGCACTACCTCTAATTTAACTATGCGATTTTGGACACAGCCATCGTTTTTCGGTTGTCACTACATTATAAA